>NW_006408520.1:12162760-12184528 GCF_000296735.1 Chrysochloris asiatica
CAGCCTGATTCATAACTACTACACTACCAGAGCTCCTTCCTTTTATTGAATAGGGGATTTTAAGAGACTAATTTTTATTTCAAGTTTAAAAGTTTTATGGATGTGAAGTTGTTATTCCTTAATACAGTATACCAACTATGGCCATGGAGTAAATAGTTTCTAAGCTCTGGTAGCGGGCTATGTATTGGGCTGCTAATTGCAAGGTCAGCAGCTCAAATCCACCAACTGCTTCTTGGGAGAAAGATGGGACTTGTTGCTCCCATAGAGATTTACAGTCTTGGAAACCCTCTACAGGGTTGCTATGTGTTGGAACCAACTCAACTGCATTCAAGGACTAACCCCCACCATTAAATTATAGTTGTGGGCAGAGAATAAGTACTCTGGACTCCAAATACTTGGATTGAAGACCCTACATTTATTTACAATTTATGAGACTTTGGGAAAGTAACTTTGACTCTTTGTATCTCAGTTTTGTCATTTGTGGAATCAGAATAATACTATTTCTTATCCCAGAATTGTGAGGCTTAGAGAAATTAAAACAGTCGCAGAGCCTATTAAAATTCTTGACATATTATAAGTGCTCAATAAATTAGTTGTTTTCTGTTTAGATAATTATAAGTTTGCATTTTCATTCTATGAAATATCCTTTTGTAATGTGAAACACTGGTGCAGAGGTTAAGTGCTCAGCTGCAAACTGAAAGATCAGGAATTTGAATCCACCAGCTGTTTCACAGGTGAAAGATGTGGTAGGCTGCTTCTTACAGAAGCAGATTTACAGCTTTGTCAAACCTGTGGGATCATTCTGCTCTGTCCTTTAAGGGTCTCTATGAGTCTGAACTGACTTGATGACATTTTTTAATAATGTAAATTTATATACAACTGCCGCCTAAAAGTTACCTAATTCACAATATTGAATTGATTTGCTACTGATTGATGCATTTAGGCTAAATAGAGAAATCTAAAGGAAATATTTGAAGTAAATAAGATACATTGAGAAATGTGCAGTATTGTATACCATTGTACTTATAATTAAGCTGGTTCTTATTACGTAACTGGTTTCGAAACATGCCGTATTATGTGTAGTTTATACTTGAGATAGAGACAAAGACCGATAACTTACTTGCCTAAAACATCTCAAATTCTTTAGCAGATCTTGTATTAAAACTCAGAGTTCAGCAGGTTGTGTGTTGTCCATGCTCATTACTAAACCAGCGTAAAAAAAGTAGCACAATTTATGGTAATTTTCAAATAACATAAAGCATCTCAAAAGTGCATTAGGGAAGCAAAAGCCATAATGAGATGATGTTTGAAAACAGGCTGAATGATCAAATGAATGTTCACAAATGTGCAGAAAGTGTAGACTCGTTAATGAGTAAAGATGGGTAGCAGACTCAACTGAGATAAGATAGGTAACTTCAGAACTGAGGTTTGTTGAAGTACCACTTAAAATCCTTTGGTGGTGGTGGGGGTGGTGGTGTGCCGTGGAGTCGGTTCCGACTCATAGCCACCCTGCATAGGATTTCCGAGGCTGAAATCTGTTTGAGAGCAAAGAACCGCATCTTTTCCTGCAGAGCTGCTGGTAGTTTCAAACTGCTGACTTTTAGATTGGCAGCCCAACTCATGTTAGGCATGAAAATATATGCTGAAATTTTAAACAATTAGGAAGGAAGGAGAAATCTTGAAGAAAGAGTCATAGGCCTAACGAAAGAGATATGGGCTTCTGTTGTAGTACTGTGCATAAGAACTGTACTGTGAACCATAAGGTCAGCAGTTCACGCCCACCATCTGCTCTTTGGAAACCCTATACAGGGCTGCTATGAGTCAGACTTGACTCTATGGCACTTCACAATGACAACAAAGAAAGGGATGCTATGCTTAGGAAAAAGAAAACAAACCACAGCACTTGAGAACAGCAATTCAAGCTCCTAGTTGCCCTTACTTTAAAAAATAGCATGACATTGAAGGAATTTTAGGTTAGGCAAAATAATACAAATTTAAATTACTTAATATATCGCTCATCAAATTATCTCCCTCAAATTACTATATTGAACTATAAAAAGTGTTTTTATTCTAAATGTTTTCCATGAAATGGACTCCAAGAATTTTAAGATCCTCCAACAATTCTAAAAATACTTAGAATTTACTACTTAATTTTGTTTATGAAGGATCATTTGTGTACAAAATTATTAAAATTAGGTAATCTGTTCTTCAGATTTCTTAGCATGGTTTATATTTTAATATAATTAGTTTGAGATTCAGATGGAAACATTTAAAATTTTACTCTTACTCATTCCATCTAACCTATTTAACTTTTTCACTATTTCACTGATTACCCAGAATTAGTACAAGTCCTGGTAGGTACTGTAGAGCAAGCACTGGGCCACAAATTCAGTTTGAACACCGAGGTCAGTGAATCAAACTCATCAGTCACTCTTTGGAAACCCTATACAAAGTTGCCATGAGTCCAAAGTGACTCCACAGCACTTAACAACAGCAACAAGTAAAACTTGTTTCTATAAAATATAGAATATTTTTAACTGCTGTTGGGTCAGTTCCGCTTCATAGTGACTCTGTATACAGTTTCTGAGTCTGTAAATCTTTGTTGTAGCAGAAATCCTCATCCTTCTTCTGTGGAGGTGCTGGTGGGCTCAAACCGCAGACCTTGTAGTTTGCAGTTCAGTGCTTATCCTGTAGAGCCACTGCATTCCCAGAGAAACTTAGTCAAACAGACCTGAGTAAATTTTCTACTCTATTGTTTACTATTCTGGGTTTTCATCTAACCTACCTGTGCTTCAATTTCCTGATCTGTAAAATTGGTATTATAATATAAGAATTATGAATATTAGGGATAATAATTTTAAAGTACTTTGAACAGTGAGTGACACCATTGAAACGCTTAATAAATATTAGAGACCATTGTTGTTGATGTTTTGCATACCTTCAGTTGCAATAATCAGAATGTATATTACGTGATCACTGTAACTCAAAAAACAAAATGAAGTTCAACAAAATGACCGTTTTTGAATTATCAGTGGTGAAAGTGTGTCAGTATACAGATAAAGCTTTTCTTTTCTTTTCGTTTTCTTCCCATGTCTTACAGGGTTCTGGAGCAGATGCCCTGGAGTTAAATTTATCGTGTCCACACGGCATGGGAGAAAGAGGAATGGGCCTGGCTTGTGGGCAGGTAAGAAACCTGATTGCTTGAGGCTTCCAGGTCTGCATTATTTAAATATTTAGTGCTTAAATTGTGGAAAATAAGGGAAGCTGAAATTATATAAACTGTTTAGTTTTATTGAAGAAAATATCACATTATGTGCTTGACAGGAAGTAATATCATAACATACAGTTTTTTAAAGTGTTGAAGCAGAATTAGCTGATTTCAAATGCAGTGTTCTTTATTCATTCCTGATGTTGATCCAGTTTCCCTGGAGCAATATACTGTACAAAATGCATTGTTCATAGTGATTCTGTAGTAAATGGGGCACAGCACAAATTGCATTTTACATTTTTTAGCATATGATCATTATTCCCTGACTGTGTTTAGGGAGTTGCAAAAAGACTTTGATGATGCTATTTTTATTTTTGGACACAATAAATGAAAACTTCATGCTAAAATAATTTCAAAAACCTAATGAATAAAATGTGAGAAAGTATGTTAATATGCTGAAAGTACTGGGGTTTTATATAAGTAGATACAATGTTTTATTTTAAAGAACAGTGTAAAAGCTTAATGCTAAAAAGATAACGGTTTCACATCTAATTTTCTTTTACGCCCAGAGGAAAATGGTGTGAATTAAATAATATGGAATATTGTCATTTATGACATACTTTCCAATTCTGAAAACTTTGCTTATATGTCGACGTATATGGCACAGGGCCTCAAATAAGAAGTCCCCAACATTTTTGTCTTCTTCTTTTACTTCTGTTAAGTCATTGACTTGATTTGAATTGCACTCAATGGCAGGCACTTAATTTGGGAGGGCAATAATTTCTGCTTAGTCAAATGAACATAATAGATTGCTGTTTTCATATTAGCATTCAGAGAGAATTTTAAAGTACTTTGTAAATGTTTAATTAACATTCAGAATAGATTTGTGCATTAGGAAGCTATCATTCTTATGTAGTAGATGGAGAGAAGAGCATCCTTAAATGTTGGAAAGGTGTATCCTCTATTCTACTCACAATAGGTTACCCAAAAGATCAGTAAATGTGGTACTAGAACTAAGCTTAATTACGGGAGGAGAAGGAGATCAGTAGATCGAAGCATGACTTTTATTAATTAGGTGATTAGGTAGCAGTCAGGGTGTTAAGATATGAAACTTGATTAAAAGGAGGAAGATTCCTAACAGGACACCCAGAAGCAAAGAATCCAAGGTGTAGTGTACTCTTCCTAGCATGGGTAAAACTTCTCCCTGTATCCCTTTTACAATCTCTGAACCTCAGAACCAAAATATTTTTCTGTTGCATAAATTAAAACAGTTATTGAAACTTAAAGACACTTTATTGAAATGTTAATCTATCTACTAATATTAAAGAGATTACATTTTAATATTTGTTTCTTTAGGAAGTTTCTTTTAAATTGTATTGTTGCATAAATTATATATTTGAACAATCAAGCTAATGTTTTGCTCCAATATTAAAAATTTTTAATTTGTATTTTGTTTTTGCGGGGTTTTTTTGTTTGTTTGTTTGTTTTGTTTTGTTTTCGAGGCGGGGAGGTAGAAATAAGTTAGGGTTAGGACTGTGGGCAGGACTAGGCTAGGCCTAGCACTTCATTAGGGTTAGGGTTATGGTTATGGTTAGGACTAAGGTTAGTGTTAGGGCTAGGGGTTGAGCTAAAACTAGGAGTAAAGCTTGGTCTAGTTTTAGGGTGACAGGTTTATTTTTATTTATGCATTCTTAAAATCTATTTGATTTCCTCTGCATCTGGAAGTTCTGTAAGTACGTTATCCCTCTTTTTACTTTATGTTATTTTTTGTTGTTGTTGCAAACTGGTATCTCTGCTTCCTTATTTTCAGGCATGTAAATTGATTTTACTTTGAATACTTCTGTGTCTGGGCTGAGTTATGGGTGATATTGTCATGTGTGTTAATTTCCGGTTGTTGTCAGTTCTCTATGCACAAAATACTCCTCTTAGTATTTTTTTGTAAAGTTGGCCTGGTTTTTACAAATTGTTTTAATTTCTGTTTATCGGGAAATGTCCTAATTTTGCTTATGTTTATTTGGTGAACAGTTCTGCTATATATATTATCCTTGGTGGGTTATTGGTGCAGCATTGTAGGATGAGCATTGGACTGCTATCAATAAGGTCAGTGATTTATACCCACCAGCTGCTCCTCAAAAATCTCATACAGGGTCACTATGAGTCAGTGGGACCTACTGAGTGGGATTTAACAACAACAACCAACTCAGTGGGATTTAACAACAACAACAACAACAACAACATGATACTTGGTTGGCAACTTTTTTCTTTCAGAGTTTTATATATGTCATCCAATTATCTTCTTTCCTATATGTTTTTGCTGAGAAATCTAGAGCTTAGTCTTATAAGTTCACCTTTGTAAGTAATTTTTCATTTTTCCTGAGCTTTCTCTCAGAATTCTTTCCTTATCATTAGTTTTGAAGATTTTCATTATAATATTCCTTGGTGATTTTCTTTCAGCTTCTATCCTTTGTGGAGTTCATTCTACTTCTTGAGTGCATATCTTCTTGTCTTTCATGATGTTAGGAAAGTTTTCTTCTCATGGCTATCAGGCAATTTTCTCTACTTGTTTTTTGCCTCTTCATTTTCTGGTATTCCAATCATAGCAAGTCATTCCTCTTGACAGTGTCCCACATAAATCTTAGGGTATTCTTCAGCTATTTTTGTGTTGTTTTTTCTGATTGTTCCTCTAGCAAATGAATATTCAGTGGTTTTTGTTTCAAGCTTTCTAATTTGGCCTTTTATTGACTTAATTTTACTTCTTGCCCTTTCAATTTTTTAATATTTTCTGAATCCTTAGTATTCATTTTATTTCTAAATACTGTTTTTGTATAGCTTCTAATTTTTCTTTTTTGTGTGTGTCAATGTGTTCTTTTAATGTTTTTCTGAATTCTTCTAAAGTTTTGTTTGTGTTCTACTTGCTTTCATCTGCAGTTTTCTTGTTCATTCTCTCCATCTGTTGAAGGTACCTTAATACCATCCCTCTAAATTCCTTGTTAAATAATTCTGGCACCATTTCTGGTATTATATTTTCTGACTCTGTATTTTAGCCATTTGTTTGAAGCATTCTGTCTTGTTTCTTTATGTAAGCTGAAATTGTCTGCTTTCTTCGAGGCACTATGGTGTCATTGCATTTATATTTAATTAGCACTTGTATGTTGGTGTGTTCTCAGGCACACACCACCTGTTTCCTGGTATATGTAATAGATACTGGAAGTGTGGATGCTCTTAGTTCTCTGTTAACTGCTTAGTGTAGTTCAGTGTTGCTTCACATGCCTCTGGAAGTAGGGGTGGTATGCCTAGCATCTGACCCCAGGCAGAATAAAAGCTGAGCAGGAAGGAGTGCTTGACTGGTGAGGGTGGGGATTGGCCACACACCCCGTCTACCTGGAGAGCAATGTTTTCACTTGCTGCCAACTTCCAGCCATATCTTGTACCTCGAGACCATTGTATCTACAGCCACCCACAATAGCTCAAGGTGGCTACTGTTTTTCTTTTCTCACACAGCTCTGTTCAGCTTCCTCTTCCAGTTGGCATTCAGCCCATCTCTTTTTCCTATCCTCTGAAGCTCAGGGTTCAATAATATATATCTGTTTCATTTGGTATACAATGCCCTTGTTGCAGGTCTGTCAGCACATCTGCCTACTCTGCCATTTTACTGCAGAAGACTTCCAATATTTTTAAAATAATTCTGACTCAAGAAGCAAACTCTTTCTATATTTGCAATGAAAGAAAGGAAGAATATTTGTGCCTTTAAAATAAGATTTTATTATAACTGATTACTTGGAATGGGCACAAATACATCTAGCTCATGTGTGTCTTTTCAGAGTTCTGAACACTTATGGGTTTGGTGGTATGGGGAGTTTGTACTCAGCTTTAGAGTACTGAGGAGCCATTCAAGTTCCTGTTTCCCATCTCACTGTGATATTTCATTCCTTTTGTTGAAAGCACCTTGTGTGCAAACAAGAGCTGTGTATGCATTGCCAAAGTATGATAAAGTTTTCTTATGAATGGAAAAAACTGATGTTAGTTACGTTAACAAACTTATAGTATATTAGTACAATGCATTTTCCCATTTCATACTTGGTTTTTCTATTTGTCCCAAATATTTCCTCATAAATATTTAATAACTGAAAAGTATTGTATTTGTACCTATGTGATTTTATTTTGCAATAAGTAGAAATTAACCATGGGCATGTGTTTATTTCTAATCTTTTTCTAAATGTTTCTGTAAGTGGCCAAATTATATTAAACATAAACAGGGGAAGGCCATAACTTCTAGCCTAAAACACAAAAAAGTAAGCCCTATGCTATTCAGTCAATTCGAATTTATGGAGACCCTATGTGTGTCACAGTACAGTTGCTCCATAGGGTTTTCAATGGCTGTAACCTTACTGAAGTATATAGAGAAGTCTGTTTGTCATGGTGCTACTGGGTGGATTCTAACTGATAACTTTTCAATTAGTTTCAAGCATAAACATTTCCCAGCACCCAGGAACCACTATCACGTAAATACATTATATTTATTTATAATTTGTAATATTTACAGAAATAAGGAAAATCTAAAGGTGACCTTCAAACTTTGAATTGTAAATTTCCCTCAACGTTAAACTTAATATAAAATCTCTCATTCTGTATTTCTTTCTCAAACACCAGTATCACTTTGATCAAGCCACTTAGTCTTTTGAATCATAAGTTTTTATCTCTGAAAGGTGTGGCTTATGTTTGTTGTTGGTGGTTTTGTTGTTGGTGGTAGGTGCCATCAAGTTGGTTCCAATGGATAGCAACCTTAGATACAAGAGAAAGATAGATACACTGCCCCATGCTGCACCATCCTCACAATTTTTATTGCACTTGAGCCCATTGCTACTGCCACTATGCAAATTCATCTCATTGGAGGCATTCCTTTGCATAGCTGGCCCTCCACTCTACTAAGTATGATGTCTACTTCAGAGACTGGTCTATCCTGATAATATATCTGAAATGTGTGACATGAAATCTCACCATCCTGACTTCGAAATAGCATTCTGACTGTACTTTCTCAAACACAGATTTGTTTGGTGTTCTGGCATTCCGTGGTACTTTCAATATTCTTCTCCAACACCATAACTCAAATACATCAATTCTTCTCCAATCTTTCTTACTCATTTCCAACTTTCGCATGCATATGAACCTTTTGAAAATACCATGGCTTGATTCAGGCACACGTTAGTCCTCAAACTGATGTCTTTGCTCTTGAACACTTTGTCTAATCTAATGCAATAGTGTCATTTGCTTTCTTGATTGCTGCTTTCATAAGTGTTGATTGTGGATCCAAGAATTTGATAACTTAAATCTTTTCTCCATTTATCATGATTTATTTATTAGTCCAATTGTGAGGATTATTGTTTTCTTTACATTGAAGTGCAATCTATACTTAAGACTGGTGTCCTTGATTTTCATTTGTAAGCATTTAAGTTCTTTTCACTTTCAGCATGCAAGATTGTGTTATCTTGTTAATGTCTCCTTTTCCAATCCTGATGTCATGTTCTTCATCATATAATCCAGCTCCTCAGGTTATTTGCTCAAGATACAGATATAGTAAATATGGTGAAAGGATAGAACTCTAGTATACACCTTTCTTGATTTTAAACTATTCAGTATCCTCTTGTTCTGTTCGAATGACTGCTTCACAATTTTTGTACTAGTTCCTTATGAGCACAATTAAATGTTCTGGAATATTCATTCTTCACAATGGTATCCATAGCTTGTCATGATCCACACAGACAAAAGCATTTGCATACTCAATAAACCACAAGTAAACATTTGTCTGTTATTCTCTATTTTTAGCCAAGGACTGTCTGATGTCAGTAATGATATCTCTAACTCCATGTCCTCTTTGAAATCCAGCTTGAGTTTCTGACAATTTCCTGTCAATGTACTGTAGCTATTTTTAATTATCACCAGAAAAATTTTATTTACATGCAATATTAATCATACTGTTTGATGATTTCCTCATTCCATTGGGTCACCTCTCTTTGGAATGATAGCAAATATGGATCTCTTCCAATCAGTTGGCCTGGTAGGTAACTTCCAAATTTCTTGGCATAGATGAGTAAGTGCTTCCAGTGC
The DNA here is from genome assembly GCF_000296735.1 of Chrysochloris asiatica. Lineage (NCBI taxonomy): Eukaryota > Metazoa > Chordata > Mammalia > Afrosoricida > Chrysochloridae > Chrysochloris > Chrysochloris asiatica. The sequence continues at coordinate 12,172,074 of NW_006408520.1, forward strand.
TTCATCAGTTTGTTGAAAGATTTCAATTTGTAGTCCATCAATTCCCAAAGCCTTGTTTTTTTGCCAATGCCTTCAATGCAACTTGGACATCTTCCTTAAATACCATTGGTTCTTGATCATATACTACCCCTCAAATTGGTTAAATATTGACCATTTCTTTTTGGTACAGTGACTCTGTGTATTCCTTCCACGGTCTTTTGATGCTTTCTTCCTCATTCAATAATTTGTTCATAGAGTCTTTGAATATTCAAGTCAAGATTTGAATATTTTTCTACAGTTCTTTTAGCATGCTGCTCCCTTTTGGTGGCCATTGCACATTTCATTATAATACGGTCCTTAGGAATTTTCTGCTCAGTTCTTTCACTTCCTTATTTCTTCCATTAACTTTAGCAACTCTACATTGGAGAGTAAGTTTCAGAATTTCTTCTGATATCTATTTTGGATCTTTTTTTTTCTTTCTTGTCTTCTTAATGATCTTTTGCTTTCTTTATGTATGATGTTCTTGATGTCATCCCACAATTCTTCTTGTCTTTGGTCATTAATGCCTAATGCTTCAAATCTGTTCTTTAGATGGCCTCTAAATTCAGGTAAAATATATTCAAGGTCATATTTTGTATGTGTGTGTGTGTACTTGTTTTAATTTTTTTCATCTTCAGTCTGAACTTGCATATAAGCAATTGATAGTATATTCCGCACTTGGCCACTTGCCTTGTTTTGGCTAATGATGTCTTCCACTATTTCTTCCCACAGATGTAACCAGTTCATTCTGGTGGTGTCCATGTGTATAGTCACTTTTCATGTGGTTTATAAAAGAAGTCATTGGTTATTGCAAAATTATATCATGAGATATCCAGCATCATTTCTGTCACCAAGAGCATATTTTCCAATTAGTGATCTTCCTCTTTGTTTCTAACCTTTGCATTCCAATCACCAGTAATTATCAATTTATCTTGATTGCGTATTTGATTGGTTTCAGACTAAATAAGTTGGTGGAATGCTTCAATTTCATCATCACTGGCTTTAGTGTTTGGTACATAAATTTTAATAATAGTGCTATTAATTCCTTTTTTTTTTACTTTCATATTTTGTGGTTTTATTATTCTAGTTTAGTAGGCTATTATATTACTTTCAAAGTACCTATAACCAGCATTGATAAAACTAAACAACTGAAGAAATAAACAATGAAGCTACTCTTTTTAAAAAATGAAAACAATATCAACACCTTAGCATTTTCTGTTGTGTGCACAGCAGTAAGTACTTTACTTAAGTGATTAAGAATTGCTTTTAATCAATAAATGCTGCTTACTTTGGTATATTTTACTTTATTTGACAAATGAGTATCTAAGTAGCAACTGTTCAAATAAGGTTTTGACTGGTGTAATGGACAATTTCTACTTAATGTTGTTCAAACAGAACCTTTGGTCTCTTATACTCCAGATCTGCTCTTCAATTTGATTTTGCCATTTTAGTTAACAGTACTCCAACCCCACCCTAATAGCCTTGATGCTCAAACAGAGATTTTGGTTTCTCTTGTTTTGGTTATACCCATTTGACAAGAGTCAAGTTATATAGCCACATTTAAATATATATATATATATATATACATATATACCTTTCTTCTCCTCAGAGGAAACCTATGAATTCTTATTATGCTTAACAGATCTTTTTAAAAAGTTGATACCCCTTTATTTTACAAAGATATTCTACATGTCAGAATAACTATAAAGGATGTACATAGGATATTTCCTTGCAAATAAATATTCTAACATCACCATTGAATGCTATTATTAAATTAAATTAAGCATATTGTTGTTAAGTACCGTGGAGTCAGTTCTGATTCATAGTGACCCTGCACAGGGTTTCCATGGCTGCAAATCTTTACAAGAGCAGAAAGCCTCATCTTTCTCCTGCGGAACAGCTGGCAGTAGGATTAAGTTAATTCTGGGACCCTTTGAAGTTCTAAATTCCCATTTCTAAAAACTTTAAAATACAAGCAAAGCCTGAATGTATAACTTAGGTGTTGATTCTTGTAGCAATAAGGAAAGTTCTCTGATGCTTTAACATTCAGATAAAAGGATATTTGCATGCAGTCTATGTAAACCATTTGCAACATATTACTTTGTAAACAAAACTGAACAATAATAAATTCTATAAAACCTATCTCAAATGGCACTTCTTTAAGGTCTTTTCCTCTTCCTAAATGCTAAGTGTTCTTACAGCATTGACTAAATAACCTTCTTTTGTCCTTTTATAATTACATTGAAGCTTTTTTTTCCTCTGTCATTAAGAACCTTTGAAACTATAATCAGACTAGGGCTGAGTAGACCTCAAATGGCTTTTTTGTTGTTGTTGATTGGTTTTGTTCTTTTTATTATTATTACTTGAAATTATTATGAACATTTTTAAAAATAGACTGATTTTCCAGAGAAAGCCTACTCTCACTTCTCTGGAAATAATGGGATGATGCTGTCACATTTGGCCTATATTCCCAGATAGCAATAAGACACTAAAGCTTAATAAGGCTCCAAAACCCTGTATCTGGTCCATGTAAGGAGCCAGCAACCATTTTAACAGGAATAAGTTCATCATTCTGCTCAAATCATTTTTATCCTTGGATTTGACCAGAGCGTATCTTTTTGAGTCACCTTTTAAATTTAACCCAGGATTTTAACAGATCCTCTGGGTTCCTGACATTCAAGAGCTCTGGACTACCCTCTTCAGGTAGCTGTGACTTTCCTTTTTGTTTATTTACAGAAGAACTGGGACAGAGAAAGTACCTAGTTTGCCTTAGCTTAAAGGAGTCAACATCTCTAACTAGCAAGTGTACCAGTCACTGACTTCATCTGATACTCTCTTCAGTATTTCCTGCATTGTCATTTGGGTATGTCAAAATCCCTAGCAAAACTAAGTCAGTCAATACAGTCTCTTGTGTGTGTCTGAGTTTGTACTTCTGGGCATACAATTATTCATTCTGCCTGAAATTCAAAACAGCTGTCAGGTCACTGCTGTTGTTTGTAGGTGCTGCCAAGCCATTTCTGACTCTTAGTAACTCTATGCACGACAGAATAAAACACTACCTTGTCCTGCATCATTCTCACAATTGCTGTTGTGTCTGAGCCCATTGTCGCATTGTCGCATACACGTCGGTCCATCTCATTAGGGAGCTTCCTCTTTTTTGCTGACTCTCTACCTTACCAACTATGATGTCCTTCTCCAGGGACTGGTCTCTTGATAGCATGTCCAAAGTACATAAGACCATCCTCCCTTCTAAGAAACATTCTGGCTGTACTTGTTTCAAGACAGATTTGTTTGTTCTTTTGTCAGTCCATGGTATTTCAATATTCTTCACCTACACCATAATCCAAATAAATAATTCAGATACATAGATTCTTCTTTGTTCATTATCCAACTTTCACATGCGTATGAATTGGTGGTAAATACCATGACTTGGATCAGGTACACATTAATTCTCAAAATGACATCTTTACTCTTAAACATTTTAAGAGGTCTTTTGTAGCGTATTTGCTAAATGCAATAAATACATCATTTCATTTTTGACTACTTGTTCTACGGTTGTTGATCCTAGATCTATGTAAGATAAAATCTTAGGCAACTTTAATATCTTTTTACACTTATTAAGATATTATTTATTGGTCCACTTGTGAGGATTTTCATTTTCTTTACATTGAGGTGCAATCCATACTGCAGGCTTTAGTTTTCAATTGTGATATTTCCTATATTTCCCAGAGTGGAGAAAGCTCTGGGTGAACTCAAGAGTATTAGAAACTGAAGTAACCCAAAGGTAAGAGAAGCAAAGTGTCAATCCCACAATTGATAAAATACAGTAAGTTGAATTCAGTTACCTTTTTGAGGCATCGCTCAGGTAATCTAATGTGAAAATTACTGGTGAGTAAAAAAAGCAATATCAATACTTCTTGATATTGCTCATGACATATGTGTCCATGAACTTCCTTTTTTAAAAAATTACTGATATCTCTCACATTTGTTGGTTCTAATAGTGTAGTGCTTACGAATCGGGCTGTGAATCACAAAGTCAGCAATTTGAAACTACCAGCTGCTCCGCGGGAGAAAGATGAGGCTTTCTGCTCCCATAAAGATTTACAGCCTCGGAAACCCTGTTCAGGGTCACTATGGGTGGGAATCCACTCAACGGCACTTAACAACAACAATATCTGTTAACTACATGTGTGGCGAAGAACTCCTTTATCTTAATTATGGTTATTTAACCGAGTTCTAATGGTACAAATGGTTAATGTGTTTGGCTGCTAATTGAAATGTTGGGGATTTGAGTTCATCCAGAGGTACCTAGGAAGCAAGGTCTAGAGATGACTTCTAAAATGCAATCATTGAAAATCCTATGAAGCATAGCTTGTCTCTGACACATGTAGGGTTGCCATGAGTCATAGCTGAGTCAACTGGAACTAGTTGATTGCATCAGCATAAATGTATGTAAGCTTGTGCTAGAGAGCCTGAGGCCTATTAGTTGACTGGATATAGGGAAGTTTAAGTTATTTTCAGTGTGTTAGTCCTCTGAGACACTATATTCACATGTTTGAAAATCATTGCATTGTGAAATAACATAGTTCCATGAAGAGACATGAGAAATGACTATGTGATATATGCTTTTGCAGTTGTGACTGAAATCAAGTAACACTGGTACATTTTCAACTTACCTTAGTCTCTTTATTTTCCCTGTGTCACTGTAATTTTAGAAGTGCTTCAAAATGAACTATCAACTTGTTTATGAGATAAAATTCTCTCTAATCAAAAATAAATATCTGCTTTCTAGTGTATTATGTTATTCAACTTATTTGACTTTAATTCTTATCCATTTACATAAACATGGTACTTGCCTAAGTAGATGACTACAGGAGATCTTTAAATGCATTTATATTATTGCCAAGATTTTGCCTACAGCTGATTCCCCATGAATTTTCCATTTCAATTATTAATGTTAGTTAATTTAATAAAAATGCTGCTTTCTTTTAAAAATTATAAAATTTTAGTAGAAAATAATAACATTCCAATCTAACTGAAATATTAGTTCTAGATCAGGGAGTATTACTGTGTTTATCTAGGACAGCAATCCTGTGACAGTTAAAAAAAAAAATAGTAACAAATAGGTGAACTGTCAGGTGAATGTTTACAGGAAAAACATAGAAATGTATACTTGCAAAATGTAACATGTTTATTACTATTATTATTATATTCATAATTTGTTCTATTCCAGAAATAAGCAATAACAACATTTCAAAATGTAAAAAGAAAGAAAGAAATATCACCCTGCAATGAGACTATGAATATCACCTTGAGTTTGAACATTATAGCATGGTTTTCTATGTACTTGTTGACTACAGGATAAAAATAAACTAAATGTGCCTTTGGCCTAAAGAGAAAAAGAGATAGGGGTCACCTGGCAAGGCCAAAATTATATTATATGGAAATCATGGAGAATTTGTATAGCATGGTGTCACACCAGTATTAGCACTACAAAGTAGAGATGTGGTGGGAAACCAAGATTACTAATATATAAATATTGACAACTACATTCAGAGCCCAGTTATAGGATCCTACTAGCCTAGTACAATCGAAATAACTGGGGGACAAAACTAAGTCACACATAAGAAGTCATCACTGAATGTTAGGATAAAAGTTAGACTTGTGTTGTTAAGTACCATTGAGTCTGTTCCAAGTCATAGCCATCCCAAATAAAGTTCTGAGGCTATAAATCTTTACAGGAGCAGAAAACTTAATCTTTCTCCCGTTGGACATCTTGGGAGTTTGACTGAAACCTTGTGGTTAACAGTCTAATGTTTATCCTGCAGCACCACAGCCTTCCTTAAAAGCTAGACAGTGGATTAGAAAACTAGCATGCTTTCAAGAGCTAAGATGCACATAGGCAACAGAGTTCAAGATAAAGCAGCAAAGTGGCTAATGAGTAAGAGAAACCATAAGAAAGGATTTGTTGTTGTTGTTGTTAAGTGCCGTCGAGTCAGTTCTGACTCATAGTGACCCTATATAGGGTTTCCAAGAAGCAGTTGGTGAGTTTGAACCACCTGCTTTGAAGTTCGAACTTACCTTGCCGTCTAGTTCATTATCCCACAGCACCACACCAGAGCTCTGTGGGATGCGACAAAGTGCACCAATTGCAAGAAAACCTTCTTATCTCAGAGAGAAAGGTTTTACACACTTCCTGCTGAAGTAAAACCAATCTTTTAGAGTACAATCAGTTTGGCGTTTCAAGCTGGGAGTAGGTAAGCAATGTTGGGAAGGAAGACCATGGATTTGCCAGACTTGAGAAGGAAATACTGGGCAAAACAAATAGTAAATTCAGGAAAATAGATGCATTCAAATCATGGGATTTTCAACTTAGGAGCATTGATTGAAGATTGAAGTCTTCATAGCTTTTTTCACCATTGTTTGGCATGTATTCTCAAAAAAGTATTAAGGGTCCCCTCCTACCCCATGTGGTTGAAAAATGAGGCTTTTTGCTCCTGAGAAAATGTAAAGCCTTGGAAACCTTCATATGGTTGCTGTGAGTTGGAACTGACTCGACAGTACTTAACAACAAACACTTGCAGATAAACACCAGTGGTGCTTACTGGGAATCACAGATTTTTACACCAGCATAACATCTGTCTAGATGTTGATTAAGGAGTTCTGATAGCCTAGTGGTTATGAGTCGGGCTACTAATCTCACGGTCAGCAGTTCAAAGTTACTAGGTGTTCTGCAGGAGAAAGATGAGGCTTTCTGCTCCCATAAGGATTTGCAGCTTGGGAAACCCCCTACAGAGTCACTGAGTTGGAACCAACTCCATGGCACATAACCACTAAAACCAGATGTTAATTACATTGTTGAGATCTTAGTGATAATCATGTTTTGTAACTATCTCACCAAAGTAAAAACATATTGTTGTTGTTGTTAAGTGCCATTGAATCAGTTACGACCCATAGTGACTCCGAATAGGGTTTCCGAGGAATGACTAGTGAGCTTGAACCACTGATCTTGAGGTTCAGACTGAATTTACAGTCCAGTTCATTAGCCCACAGCACAACACCAGGACTCCATATGCTATAAAGAGATGAAATTTAAAACCAGTTTAAAGCAAGAATTACTACGTTAGTCACTTTGAGAGGTCTTGAACATCTTTGGTTCTTTCCTTGTCTTATTTGCTATTTATTTGTATCTAGTGTTCATAGCTTGAGCATGTATCACTCTCTTCATGCCTATTGTAACTGAGATATTCAGCTTTCTAGAATTTTGAGGCAAAATTTCAAATTCACGTTCAGTTTTGCTTACTAAGTGTTCGAAGGAGATTTTATTTCTTATTTCTAAAATTTTCAATCCTTTATATAATACTGCCATAAAGATTTACAGCCTGGAAACCTTATATATGGGGATCACTATGAGTTGGAATATATTTGATGGCATACAACAACAGCAGCAACATAGAATGAACAGAAAGATAGATGGATTTTTTTCTTCACTATTTTTTCAATGTTTATACCTGAAGCTATGTGACAGCATGGCATGCTTATCACCCCTGTTTTTCCTGGGTTGGTAGTTCAAACTTACAGGATGCTGCTCAGAAACCCTATACAAGGGTTGCTATGAGTCAAAACTGACTAGATGACTCTTAATAACAATTTTTTTCTATGTTCCCTCTTGAGTTTGTTTCTGTTTTCTCCTAGGTCTCAAACTTTTAAAGAATATTCTATTTAGGAGAAATAGATTCTGCAAACTCTACGAGTATTTATTACACCTCAATTCTTCAAATATGTATCCACTCTCATTTATTAAACCTATATCTATAGTGGACTGCAAGGTCCGTTTGAACTGCAAGCCATTCCTTGGAAATTCTATGCAGGGTCACTATGACCTGGAACCAACTCAACAGCACTTAACAACAACAACAATATTTGTATTACCTATCATATGACAAGAACTGTGTGAAATGCTCAGATAATTTGACTGTCTGAGCAAAATGATGAGGATTTGACAATAATACGTAAAAATAGGCAAGTTCTCTGTCCTTAAGGAGCTTTCTATTTAGTAGATTATAGAGAGATAATAGTAATGGAGTGGATCATGATACTTGAAGGGCATGTAATGTGAGATTTGTGCTCTACTAGGTCAGGAGTCCTGGTGTGGGGTGTTGTGGGCTAATGCGTCAGACTGCAAAGTTGTTTGAACTGCAACGTCAGTGGTTCAAGCTCACCAGCTACTCCTTGGAAACCCTACACAGGGTTGCTATGGGTCGGAATCAACTCGACGGCACTTCACAACAACAACAATGAGGGGTCAAGTAAAGGATTATCTGAAGAAGTGACATTTGAGCTGATGGCAAAAATATTTATAAGCCTTTTAACTAAGTGAAGTGATTGGTAGGTTAGAGAATTCCAGTACGTGGAGACAGCAGTGTAAAAGCCTAGTGGTTCAAATAAGACATGCTCAAAGACAAATGAGAAGAACATTCTTAGAACATGAGGTATACGTGTGTAGCACAAAATGACATTGGAGAGGAAAGTATAGGTCAGGATATGTAAGGCTCCATAGACACACCATGTTAAGCACCTTTATCTTACTTATCTAAACAGCAGTGGGATTCTAGTAAAAGGTTTGTGTATACTTGGCGTGTGTGAGTGTGTACATGTGTGCTTGCATACATCTGCATGCATGTAGTAGAAAGTTGTGGTTATAAGGATGACAATGATAAGATTAGATTTTCACTTTGAGAGAATGGAGGATTAGAGGACCATAAGAATGGTTTTGAGAAGGCCCCTTATGGATCAGATGATAAATAATGTTAGTTTGTATTTTAAATTAGGGAAGTAATATAAACATTACTTATGTTTGTTTTAGAGAATTGTACATCCCGGACAAGTAGTGTACTCAAATCACATTTAAGGATGGATTGGATATGAGTGCAGAGGACAGAACAAGTAGCAAGGCAAATCTTTGCTTTATGGCTTATATAGATGGAGAAATTCTGGTATTATAAATTTAGACAGATGTATTAATTTATTACCAGGTGGCATAAGATTGGGGTTGACCCCAGGATTATCTGGATTTAGGAAAGCAAATAATTTGCTCAGTATTCCTCTTGTCTCTGCCATCAGTGCTGTACTACCCAATAAGCAGAGTAAGCATGAATTTACTTATGCTTATTTACTATTCTGTTGTGAATAATTTCACATTTTTGTCACCACACCAAAGATTCTACTTCTAGATATGGCTTCCATCTGTCTCTCTGCCAACCTATAGCACCTTCCTCCGAATTAAAACTTCTTTTAAAATTTACAATCCATGATTGAGACTGAGTAACAAGTAAGCAAGGTTAGCACTAATTTTCTTGTGCTTACTTACTAATCTGTAGTGAAGCATTTCATTTTTTTTTCACCAGATCGTGCAGTGAAACCCATGGGAAATTGTTCACTACAGATTAGTAAATACACACAAATGAACTCATATTTATCTTGTAAAACACCCCTGTGTGGCTTCTTTTCTTCTCCTTCATGTACTAATAGATGATTCAATACTTACCTACAACAGTTGAGCATTCTATAGCCATCAAATAAGCTAGCATCAGAAAAATCCTTGGTTCCAAACTGCATATTCCAGAGCATCTTCACCTTCTATCCCTGAATCATCTGCTAATACTTGTGATTGTGTTGTCACTATACTCTTTCCAACCCTAATGCTATGATTTTACTGAAAACTTTCTTTTAAATGTTTCAATAAACTTATGCAGTACAAGAGATACTTACTTGTAAGTATTTGTAAGACAACTACTTGGTTAACCTACTGTAAGACATCCATATGTGTGCTCATTCCAAAGAAAGGTGACCCAATTGCATATGAAAAGTATTGAACAGTATCAGCAAGTAAAATTTGGCTGAAGATAATTCAAAAATGGTTTCAGCATACATCAATATGAAACAGCAGAAACACAAGTGGTTTTCGAAAGAGGACATCATTGCTGATATCAAATAGATATTGACTGAAAGCACAGAATACCAGAAAGATGTTTTTTACTTGTGTTTTATTGGCTATGCAAAGACACTGGCATATGTGAATCAGAGCAAACTATGGATAGCATTGTGAAAAATGGGTATTCCAGAACACTTAATTGTGTTCATGAGGGTCCGATATATAAATCACAACAAGGGGCTACTGAATGGGTTAGAATCAAACAAGGAGTTACGTGTCAGGGCTGTATCCCTTCACCATACTTATTCAATCTTCCTCCTGATCACACAATTCAGGAAGCTGTACTATTTGAAGAAGGTGGTGTCACAGTTGGAGGAAGGGTCATTAATGATCTGTAGTATAGAAGATACCTCAATCTTGCTGGTTGAAAATGAAGAGGATTTGAAGCACTTATTGATGAAGCTGAAAGATTACAGCCTTCAGTATGGTTTAAAATCCAATGTAAAGACAACAAACATCATCACAATTAGACCGATAAGCAACATCATAATAAAAGGAAAAAATATTAAAGTTGTCAAGTATTTCATTTTACTTACATCCATAATCAGTGCTAATGGAAGCAGCAGTCAAGAAATCCAACAACATATTGCATGGGACAAATATGCTGCAAAAGACCTTTTGAACATTTTAAATGTGTCACTTTGAGAACTGAGGTGTGCCTGACCCAAGGCATATTTTTCAATCGCCTCAAATGTATGTGAAATCTAGACAATGAATAAGCAATACCTAAGAAGAACTGTTGTTGTTTGTTGTTAAGTGCCGTCGAGTCGGTTCCAACCCATAGCGACCCTGTACAGGGTTTCCGAGGCTGTAAATCTTTATGGGAGCAGAAATCCTCCTCTTTCTCACGGGGAGCGGCTGGTAGTTTTGAACTACTGACCTTAAGGTTTGCAGCCTGATTTGTAACCACTATGGTTTTGGCAAAGAATACCACAGACTACCAGAAGAGTCCTGGGGTGGTACTGTGGGATACAGCACAGGACTGCAAGGTCAGTTTGAACCACAAAGTCAGCAGTTCAAACTCACCAGTTGCTCCTTGGAAACCCTATACAAGGTTGTTATGATTTGGAGCCAACTCAGTGACACTTAACAACAACAATAGGAACCAGAAGAATGAACAAATCTGCCTTTATAAGAAATATAACCAGAATGTTCCTTAGAAGTAAGGGTGGAGAGACTTTGTCTCACATACTTTGGACATGGTATCAGGAGAGGACAGTTGCTGGAAAAGGACATCATACTTGGTAAAGTAGAGAGTCAGCAAAGAGGAAGACTCAGTGAGTGGATTGACATAGTGGCTGAAACAATGAGCTAAAATGTAGGATCAATGGCCAAAAGAACAAACAGATCTATGTTGGAAGAATTACAGCCAGAGTTCTCCTTGGGGGCCAGGATGGCCAGACTTCATCGTTCATCGCTCATACTTCAGACATATTGTCAGGAGCGACCAGTCACTGGAGAAAGATATGTTTGGTAAAGTGGAGGGTCAGAGAAAAGGAAGAACACCCCCCCACCCCCACCCCCCCGTTAATTGGATTAGCAAAGTGGCAGCATCAATGGGCTCAAGTGTGACAACAATTATGAGATTGGTCCAGGACCGGGCAGTGTTCATTCTGTTGTGTGTAGGGTCTGTATGAGTTGGTACTAACTCTATGGCACCTGAAAACAACAACAACAACAACAACATGAAGATGATCCAGGACTAGGTTGTATTTTTTTTCTGTTATTCATAGGGTTACTATCACTTGGACTGACTCCACATCACTTAACAATAGCAGCAACATCTTTATCTTAAACAATTTAAAACATGCACTTAAAATCTATTAGATATCCATTTTATATTTTGATGTTAATAGAATTAGGATAAATAAAATGAAGCATAGATTCCTCGAGTTAATAGTAAAACTGCGTTTTATGTGGTTGTTGTCAGGTGCCATCAAGTCAGTGCTGGCGCATAGTGACCTTATGCTCAACAGAACAAAACACTGCCTGATCCTGGACCAACCTCACTATTTTTGCCACGCTTGAGCCCATTGATGCTGCCACTTGGACAATCTGTCTCGCTGGGGTCTTCCTCTTTTTCTCTGACCTTTCACCTTACCAAACATGATATCCTTCTCCAATGACTGGTCCCTCCTGACAATAAGTCCGAAGTATGAGAGACGAAGTTTGTCCATCTTGGCCTCCAAGGAGCACTCTGGCTGCACTTCTTCCAACACAGATCTGTTTGTTCTTTTGGCCATTGATCCTACATTTTAGCTCATGTTTCTGTTGGTTCTATAGGCAGCCCATGGCACTAGAATATTCTCCTCCAACACTATAACTCAAAAGCATCAATTCTTCTATGGTATTCCTTATTTACTGTCCAACTTTCACATGCATATGATGTTATTGAAAATACCATGGCTTGAGTCAGGCGCACCTTAGTCCTCAAACTGACATT
>NW_006408520.1:12185254-12186617 GCF_000296735.1 Chrysochloris asiatica
TCTTCTGACATCCATTTTGACCTTTTCCTTCTTTCTTGTCTTCTTAATGACTTTTTGCTTTCTTCATTTATGGTGTTCTTGATGTCATCCCACAACCCTTCTGGTCTGTGGTGTTTAGTGCTTAATATATCAAATCTTTCTTCAAGTGATCTCTAAATTCAGGTGGGATATATTCACGGTCCTATTTTGGCTCTCATGGACTTGTTTTCATTTCCTTCAGCTTCAGTTTGAATTTGCATATTAGCAATTGATGATCTGCTCTGCAATCTGCTGCTGGCCTTGTTTTGACTAATGATAAAGAGCTTTTCCATCGCCTCTTTCCTCAAATGTAGTCAATTTGATTTCTTTGTATTCCATCTGTTGAGATCCATGTGTATAGTCATCTCTTATGCTGTCTAAAGAAGGTATTTGAAATGAACAAATCGTTGATTTTGCAGAATTCTGTCATGCGATCTGTAGCTTCATTTCAATCACCAAGGCCATATTTTCCAATGACTGATTCTTCCTCTTTGCTCTCCACCTTTGCATTCCAATCACCAGTAATGATCAATACATCATTTTGTGTTTTTTAAAAAATGTTTTCTTGTGAATTATGTGATAGTTTACATGGGAGAACATTAGCTTTACATTCATGCTATCATATATTGTTTCATTGCCATGGTTACAACCCCTCCATGTATCCTCAACCAACTGAAGGGTATACCCAGCAAGCCTTAGCCTGGTCCCAGCAAACAGCCCCTCTCCCTTTCTAGGTCTAAAGTCCCCAGGCACTCCATCTCTCCACGTCATCATCTCTGTCTCCATCTCTGGTGTCACTGCTTCTCTGGGTAGGGTACCACTCTCTGCTGTTCTCCTTTGATGGTCCCAGGGACCTCTGCTTCTAGAGTGCAAAGTCAATCACTCCCCTCCTTTTGCTACAAAACGTCTATCTTTACTTTCCAACCCTCACACTCAGTTCTGATAACAATTATTCACTCTTGTATGACAAGAGACCTATCTGCATCTCCTTTCATCAGCCCCATCCAGACAGATTGGATACTACTCAGTGGAGATTCTACCTTTCTCCACACCCTCTGGATCTAGGCTCCCTCTTGAAAGCTTGGAAGCCAGTTACTACTTGCCTTTGTACCCTCCCATTTGGACAGCCAATGTCCAAGTTGCCCATCCCTGTCTACTCTGTGAATGGAGGGGTTGGGAATGATCCTCACTGTAAAGATTTGTTACCTCTTTTGAGCTACTGCATCCATAGGTGTAGATCAAGTTCATCAAATTGTAACTGATTACTGTTGTTTGCCTCTTATTTCTTCTTCTCCTTGAGCTCTGATCTTCCAGTCTTTGAAGACAGGTCAAGTGGGTATTATCT
>NW_006408520.1:12192091-12211284 GCF_000296735.1 Chrysochloris asiatica
TTTTTTTCTTTTCTTGACTCTTCCTTCTGTTGATTTAATTCTGGGAGGTGCTACCATGTATGTCAGTCTCTGTTTGTTGTCTGTTCTTGTTGGTTCTCAATCCACAGAACTCCCTTTAGAGTGTTTTGTAGCTCAGCGTTGGCTTTGTCAAAATCCCATAGGTTCTAGTCACTAGAATGGAAGTGTGCAAACAGTGGGGGGCCAATTAACAGAGACCCCAAAAAAGAAAATCAGAACAAAGCAAAACCAACAAAGTGTATTGTCCACCTTTATTCCAAGGTACCTGCAATGTTTTTCCACGGTGTGTCTTCTCCCCCACTTAGTCTTGCTGTTTGGTCACACCCAAGTTGTGTGCTCCAGGCCTCTGAGCCCGTCAGATTCAAAAGTATGCGATATTTTACTTGCGCCTCAAGTTCCACTAGCTATAAGCCTTTACACTTTTTAAACATTCCTACCTATGTGGTTCACAGTTTTGGAGCTCTGCCCTAAATCTGCTTTGCCTGATATTCTGTGGTATTGCTGATGGCAAACATCACTGTACCTCCACCCTAGCTGCCATCAAGCCCCATCTCCCATGATCAATAAATCTTGATTGTATGTTTGATCAATTTCAGATTGAAGAAGTTGATAGAATTCTTCTATTTCATCCTCACTGGCTTTAGTGGTTGGTCCATAAATTTGAATAATAGTGGTATTATTAACTTGGCATCCCTCTAGGTGCATGGATATTATCCTATCATGGACAGCATTGTACCTCATGACTGATCTGGATATGTTCTTTTGGACAATGGCTGCAACACCATTTCTCTTCAATTTATCATTCCCAGCATAATAAACCATGTGGTTGTCATATTCAAAATGGCCAATACCAATCCACTTCAGCTCACTAATGCCTAAGATATTGATGTTTGTGCGTTCTGTTTCATTTTTGACAACTTCTAATTTTCCCAGATTCATGCTTCGTACATTCCATGTTTCGATTTTCAATGGATTTTTACAGCTGTTTCTCTTCGTTTTGAGTTGTGCCCTATCTGCAAATGAAGGTCCCATGGGCTTTATTCCCACAGGCTTCACTCCATTCGCATCATCATAGTCAACTCTACTTTGAGGAGGCAGCTCTTCCCCAGTCGTATTTTGAGTGCCTTCTAACTTGAGGGGATCATTTTCCGGCACTATATCTAACAATATTTCTCTGCTATTAATAAGGTTTTCAGTGGCTAAATGTTTGGAAGTAGTTTGTCACTCCTTGTTCCTAGTCTGTCTTTGTCTGGAAGCTCATCTGAAACCTGCCCACCATGGGTGACCCTTCTGGTATTTAAAATACCAGTGGCATAGCTTCCAGAATCATAGTAACTCAGAAGCCACCACAATAAGAGAAACTGACAGACAAGTGGTGGTGACTACAATATATGTATAGTTTCTATTGTATGGACACATCACAAGGCATACATTTGTAAAGAATTTGTATGTTGTTAAATGCCATCAAGTCTGTTCTGACTCATAGCAACCTTGTATAGGGTTTCTGAGGAGTGATTGGTGAGTTTGAACCAACGACCTTAAGGTTAGCATTCCAGTACTTATCCTACGCTGCCACAAAGAATTTGTACAGAGAATAGAAAACATGTTAATTCAGGCTGTATTTGAAGCATTGTCCAGGTTTTTCTATATACTTTTACTCCTCAATCAACTTTGAGAAGATGACATAATATCCTTCACATTACAGATGAAGAAACCAAGGATAGAGTCACTTGCCCCCACACACACACCCCTTTGAATTACAGGTGTTACTGTGACTCTGGCATATGGTTGGTACTCAGTAAATATTTTTTGGACAGATTAATGTAGGTATTAATGAGTAATGAATGATCAAATGAATTAATTAATGCATGAATTAACCTTTTTGAGCAAAATGTCTGTTTGTGCCATTGAATTCAGTAAAGAACTTCTTGATTTTTTTCTAAGTTTAGAATTGACATATCAAAATTATCTAAGACTAATTTCAATGTCTTCCTCTGAGTTTTTGTTATCATTCCATCTTGCTTGTTTTACGCATCGTGTGTATTAGTTCTCCAATTTATTTCTTAAGACCATTATAAAATATTTGTTTAGAAGAACAAACATATATACCTGTTATTCACAATTTCTTCTTTTTTATTTTTTAAGAATAGGTTTTGTTTGTTTGTTGTTGTTGTTTTGTAAATAAACATTATTTTACAAGTTTGGAAGATGACGGCTGGCCATGTGACTGAATGTAACTTTTTTTTTGCCAATTGTTATTCTATGTAAACAAGCCCTTTATCCAGAAATGGAGGAAGAGAACAAATATGGTTCTGCAGCAGCATAGCCTTCAGTGGGATTAAGCGTCATAGTTTTCAGTTGTTTCCATGTCCAACATCACATGGGGCTGTTTCTGAGTGTAAAGCTGACTCTGAATGCCCCTTCTTAAATAGATTGAGTGTAGGTATAATAATAGCTGGCACCTGTCATTGTCTTCTTGCTTGCCAGGCTCTGATTCAAGGCCTGACTAAACTAATCTTCACACAAATGTGTTTGTTATAATTATTCCCATTGACTATTGTCTTACTGTTATTTACTACTATTTTTCCCTTTGGGCACATTGTTGCTCTGTATGATAAGCACTGGACTGCTAACCACAGGGTCACGAGTTTGAGCCCACTAATGACTATGTGGGAGAAAGATGAGCCTTTCTGCTCCTGCAAAGATTTACAGTTTGAGAAATTTTACACAGGGTCGCTACAAGTTGGAACTGACTCGATGGCACTTAAAAACAAAAACGACATTATTCCCATTATTTGCTTTCACTATAATGCTTCAGAGTACTGGGCTGGTATTGTAGGATAAGCACTGTACTGATTTAATTCAACCAAAAGCTCGGCAGTTCAAATCCTCCAGTTACTCTTTGGACAGTGTAAACAGGGTCAATATGAATCAGAACCCATTTGATGGTACTAGTAGTTACAAATCAGGCTGTGACCCTCAGGGTCAGCAGTTCAAAACTACCAGCTGTTCTGTGGGAGAAAGATGAGGCTTTGTGCTCCTGTAAAGATTTACAGCCTCGGAAACCCTGTATAGGGTTCCTATGAGTCTGAACCGACTCCATGGCACGTAACAACAACAACATGATGCTGTCTATTGCCATTCCCATTTTACAATCGGGAAACTCTGAGACAGAAAGCATAGCAGGGACACAGATGAATAAGGGGCTACACTGGGTTCCTACTCCTGTGCTTCTAACCTCAAAAAAAGAATGTTAAGTAATTTCCGACTGTTCCAACCATATAAATTCTTGGTACAGATCTTAATGAAGTCAGTGATCTATTTGAAGACAGTGCTATCTATGAAAATAATGAAAGTTCCTCTCGATAAATACTGCTGAAAGGCCAGTCTTTGCAGAAAATGATTTCAAGGATCTCTATTTTTAAGTGATTTAATTTTTCTGCAGACAAATTCAATTATAAAGAGCAACCACAGCATTTTTCAAAATCTCCAGACATGATTTAAATATCATGCAATTTTCCAATTTCTAATGTTAATTGTCAAGGTCTGTTTTTATTTTTTAAATTACTTTTTATTATAGAAGTTTGGCATCACTCCTCCCATACAGGAGAGAGCATGTAGTTTCAAAGCACTAAGAAACTACTCCTGATAGAACGTGATTATTTGGAAAGAGCTCGAAGGTGGGGGCAGGGAAGCTTGTGGTGCCACACAGTTGTCCTGAGCGTTAATGTACCCTCTCTTCAAATGGCTGGGAAGACTAAATATGCAGAGCCATCCAGCTCCATAAATGTAAGTGTGTTCTGCCCTCGCCTGCCATTTCCCGGCTCTACCCATCTACAAAGTGTAGATCATTAAGCCATCCAAGCGGTGGGGAGTATTTTCATATAGTTGTTGCCCTTTATAGCAACCTGGCAGAGAGTGACCATAATAAATTATGCACTGCTCTGTAAGACTGTGTCACCATGCACTGGAGGAACAGCAGGGGTGTTAGGAAATCCATTATTTGAAATTTTTGTTTCTTTTTCTTACTAGCTTCCATGCTGCTCATTCCCTGTCATCTTGTTGCTTTTTTCCCTATCTATTGTTTTGGGGGTTTTATGTCTGACAGTTCTTTTCTACTGAGGGTTTTGTCCTTTTTGTTACCTTGTTTCTGCCTTCACAGGCTCCCCCTCCTCCCTTTCTTGGTCTTGTGTGTTCTGAGCTTCATTCTCCTTTTCTGTCATGCCGTCGTTTGCCTTGCTTTTCTTTCTCTTTCTGTATTGCTGTCTTATATAATGCAAAAAAAAAAAAAACAAAAATCTCTTTTTGTCTGCATTCTTTTACATGGTGTTATGTAGTTGTCATTTTCCTTCAGGATAGGTGCACTTTTATGTGTGTGTTTTTCATTTTGGTTTCAAGAATCCCAAACACATGTCCAGAGCAGGTTCAAGGCTGAGGCAACAAAACTATAATCAAAACAACCAGATGGGTTATTTGAGAAGAGTGCAAAATCATTATTTCCTTATAAATTAGCTCACAGAGAATCTGTAAACTTTAGTTAATAATTTCAAATTCTTTAATATCTTTCTCTGTTTCTCAAGAGTAACTGTTTCACAGTGTTGATTGTTTTGATGTTAGTTCTTACAAATCTATTTATTTCTTAGTCCATTCATGTTCCTTATCATTTTATTCTATTAACGAATACAGACTGAAAAGTTAATTCTAGTTACTGGAAAATATACTGATTTAATTCAACTCTCTGCTTCTGAATTGAGGACCTATTATTGTGTTGGATGCATCAGGCAGATGTTGGGAACACTGGTAGCCATTAGTTTTGTTTTACATTTTGTCTTCTCTAGCTAGTTATATTCCACATCTCATTTCTTTATTCTCTCTGAACATCTGACATCATTACCCTCTCTGCTTTCTTGTACTTGACACCTTTTGACCTAGGACATATACTTTTTATTTAGAATTTTAAGAACTTCCTACTGCCTAATTCCACTGCATCAGATTAGAAACCCAAATTTCTTTGGCAGTGAACAACCAAAAGTCTGCCCAGATGATTGATCCCATTTTGCATTGAAGTTCAAGACAAACAAAACCAAAAATTTCACTACTAGTGTGGATGTTGTTGTTGTTATTAAGTGCCGTCAAGTTGATTCTGACACATAGGGTTTCCAAAGAGCGGCTGGTGAGTTTGAACAACCAACCTTGTGATTAGAAGTCCAGTGATTATCTTACAGTGCCACACACTTACTGAATTTAATTGTATTAATGTATATATTTAAATCAAAATCTGTATATTAAATCAAAATCTAAAATTAAACTCTCCTGTTTGGAGTATTTAGTATTTTGCTCCTTAGAAATGTTTTTCAGTTTATTTTTATTTTTTGTTCTCTTTCTGTTTATCCTATTTCTCTTTAATCAACTTGGATTTTGCTTTTCTCCCTATTCTTGTTTCATGTTTTCTTTTCTCTGTTTCCCTTACTTTGCTCTATATTTTTTTGTTGTTGTTTTGATTTTTTTAGTTTTAAATAAGAATACTAGAATAGTTTTTAAAAGTCAGGGTCTGCTTTCTACCATTTGAGTGATTTCTCTATGTATTTTAATATCCTTTATATATTTTCCATTGCCCCACTCTTCTTCAAATACCCAAATCTCTATTTAAGAAATTTCCTTCTTCTGTTATTTCCTTTTATCTATTCTTGCCACTTGTTTGAATTCTAGCCTTAACTTTTTCCTATCTCAAGTCTATGTTAAAAGAGGTGCCATCCTCAATAATATCATTTTTCAGATGTCTTGGAAACAACTTCTATTATTTTATTTTCACTAATTGGCTTTTCAGAGTAAACTCTCAGATTCATACTAGAGTTTAAGCACCCATGAGAATGTTAGTTGTCCTGTCAACTTCCAAATAACTGCTTGTGTTAGACTCACACATATCTCATGCTTCCGATTTTTAATTATTTCCTTCTCAATTGTAGAAATAGAAGAGGGAGGAACAGACAAGAACTATGAAATAGTTGTAAATGTGAAAAAGAGATAATAGGCTGAAAGGCAGTAAGTAAATGTCATAAGTAGGATAGTTGCATCCTTAATATATGTCATAGGTAAAGTATTTGTGATGGCAGAAATAGAAGGCAATAAGTTCAGAATACCTCCCACTCATTTATTCCTAAAGGCCAGGGCTTCAGGTAACCAAATTTACCAAATAAAGCTGACTTTTATATTAAATACACTCAGTTCACCATAAGAGTTTCAATCATTTTATTATTAAATGGCTCTGCCTTGATAAGACCTTACGCCTATGTTACATGCTTTAAATGGGTAATAATCTTCAAAAGTGCACAATAACAGTTTCTTCTGAATCTCCTATTCCATCCACATTAATCAAATTCTATTTATGCCACAAATGCTTAAGTAAATGAAAATGTTTTAAAAGAACTGAAAACTATTAAGCCATATGTGTGTTTTCCTCCTTAACAAATTCCTTTCAATTTTGATTTTTCTCCTAATTTTTTGACCTATCACTATGAGTCAGAACTGACTAGATTAAACTTAACAGCAAAAATCATTAATAATTGAAGCTCAATTCTGGTTTGCCTTCACTAGTGCTACTATTAATATAAGTTCTGTCTTTGTTTAAAAAAATTCATTAATAAGCTATTAATTTATTAATGATCTCTGTACCATCAACATTTAGACCACTGTGAATTTGTAAACTAAGATAGCGGTCTTCAAAACTGCCTAGTTTTGTGAATGAATGAATAAGTATAGACATGTTAAGAACAACCTATGTTGTTCTTAAATGCTGCCAAGTCATAGCAACCCTGTATAGGGCTTCCAAGTTGTAGCTTCTTTTTGTTAAAAGGAAATTTTGGTTTTAAACTGTTGACTTTGCAGTTAGCAGTCCAGTGCTTATCCTACAGCACCACACCTATTCTAGCATAAAATGTGAACATAGAAATAGGAAAAGTTGGTACCCTTGAAGGCTAAATAACAAATAGATATTTGGCTGTATAAACAGGGCATTCTAGTATAAACATTGGGCTGCTAAGTGCAAGGTCTGTGTTTCAGACCTACCAGCTGCTTCGTGAAAACCTTATACAGGGTTTCTATGAGTGGGAGCTGACTTGCCAACACACAGTAACCACAATATTTTAAATTAACAAGATATTTAAGTAGGGCATCTCAGTCTAAAGTTTAGAATTTGAGTATTTAAGTCCTCCTTTCTCATCACTTAGAATTGTAATCGTTTTTGTTGTTGTCAGTTGCTGTCAAGTCTAACTCAGCGACTCTGTGTAGGGTTTCCAAGGCTGTAAATCTTTACAGTAGTAAAAAGCCTCATCTTTCTCTCGTGGAACAGCTGGTGGGTTTAACGAATAACCTTGTAGTCAGCAGTAGTCGGCTGCTTATGCAACAGTGCTACCAGCACTCCTAGAATTGTAATAACAGCTAGTATTATAATAAAATTTAGTTTCATTTTGTTAAAAGGAAATTTTGGTTTTCCCGTGACTTCCTTTTCTTTTTTTTGCCCCCTTCATGGTCCACCCCTGTCACTCTTATCTCTTTCCCATTCCCAGTCCTCCAAAGGAGTGTTTCCGTGGATCGGGGTTATGGTTTTTGTTAGGTGCCTTTGAGTGGATTTCAATTCATAGTGACCACAAGTTACAGAGTAAAATTGCCCCATAGGGTTTCCCTTTATGGAAGCAGATTGACAAGTCTTTTTGAACTGCCACCCTTCCTGTTAACAATTAAGTACTTTACCCTTGTGCATCAGGACTCCTTGGCATTAAGATGATGTTGTTAATGTTGCTAAGTGTCAACAAGTCAGTTTCGACTCATGGTGACCTTGTATATGGTTTCTCAGGAGTGGCTGATGGGTTTGAACCAGTACCTTGAGGTTCAAACTGACCTTGAAGTCTGAGTGTTACTAAATGATAAGATAAAGAATATCGTACCCATCACTCATTTTGAGAAGAGCCCTTTCTTCACATTAATTTTTTTTTAAGTTTTTGTTGTGAATTGAGTGAAAGTTTACAGGGCAGATCATCAGTTTTACATTCAACAAATCATAAACTTTGTTTCATTACAATGATTATAATCCCCTCCATGTACCATCAGTTAACAGTATTTCTCTCTATTCATTTTAGCTTTTTTTTTTTTTTTTTTTTTTAACACTCAGACATATAGAATAAGTTACACCACCAACGGGCACATTCTACAAGTCTGCCTCTTGGCCACCAGCTCTCATTCCCTCTCTTTTCATGAATCAAGAGTCCTCAGCTGTTCCCTCTTCTCCATGTCCACATCTCTGCCTCCATCTCTGGTGTTGCTGCTTCTCTGGATAGGGTCCCACATTCTGCTTGTGCTCATCTCCTTTGATGGTCCTAGGGTCCTCTGGTTCTGGATTGTAAGATTAACTACTCCCTTGTTTTTATTACAAAACTTCTTTTACAATTGCGACCGTTGCAAATAGTCATGAGAACAGTTACTCACTATTGAATCATAAGAAACTTATCCCCATCTTTTTTCACCAGAGCCATCTAGAAAAGATGAAAACTATTCAGTCAGGATTCTATCTTTCCTCACACTCGTAAACTAAACTCCCTCCAGAAAACATGTAATCCAGTCACTTCATGCCTTTTCTGCCCCTCATTTTAGGTAGCCTATGTCTAAATTGCCTGTCCCTATCTAACCTGTATACAGAGGGGATAGCATTGATGTGTGGCGCTGTGGGTTTATGTGCTAGACTGCAAAGTTGGTTTGAACTGCAAGGTTGGTGGTTCAAGCTCACCAGTTGATCCTTGGAAATCATCTACAGGGTCACTATGGGTCGGAACCGACTCTACAGCACTTAACAACAATTGTATTTTTATTTCTGGTTTTTTTTTTTTTTTTTTTCCTTTTTGTTTAGTTAGTGTCTATTTTATTTGGGACTTCATTTCACATGAGTCAGTTTTCAGGTCACCTCATGGATTGTGATTCTCTTAGAATCTGTAATACTGATTCTTCCATCACATTTTTGTAAAGAAATTGTATCACTGGTAAACATTGGTAATTACAAAGAACTCTTATTTTATTTGAATTTGTACACCAGGAAATGTGACAGCTCCTTAGATGGATTATAGTATTTAACCCTCGAAAACCACTCTGAATTAGTGCTACTATTTGTCTTACTTTGCAGATCAGAAACTGAGGCATACAAAGGTCAAGCAACTTCTCTAAAATACTGCGGCCAGAAAATGGCCAAGTCAGGATTCAGATCCGGGCTTTCTGATCACAGGCCTATACACTTTCCTATTTTATAATGCTTCTATAGCATAGTTCTAGGTTTCTTTTTAGTGTCATAATAGGTAACTTTCTCGCTGTATTCTGATGAGAGTTTAGAGACTGAAACAGAATTTTATCTATAAAAATAACACTACAACTTGATCAATAGCTGTCCACTCTTAAATCTTTTTGTGTCTACCAACCATGTGAAACCATGTGACAGTAGAAAACAACTGTATTCCAGGGGCTACCTATAACTTTCAACTCATTAGTTTTAAGAAAGAAATGAGAGCTTTACTAACATTATCACAATGACTTATTCATTATTTCCATCATATTTTCTTTACCAGAGTATAAATGTTATGTAAGAGGTGGAAACAGTGGTGGCACGAAAGTTTAGCATTCAGTTGGTAGTTTGAGCCTCCCTAGTGGCTGTATCGGAGAAAGATCAGATCTACTTCCTTAATATTGTTGTTGTTAAGTGCCGTCGAGTCGGTTCCGACCCATAGCGACCCTGTACAGGGTTTCCGAGGCTGGAAATCTTTACGGGAGCAGAACGCCTCATTTTTCTCCCGCAGAGCCTCTGGTAGTTTCAAAATGCTGGCCTTAAGGTTCACAGCCCAATTCGTAACCACTACGCTACCAGAGCTCCTAGAATATTACACCCAAGAAAACCCTCTGGAAAAGATCTGTTCTGTCACATGGGATACTCTAAGCATAAATTGACTCAGCATCTAATACCAAGGGCAAAGCCTATGTTGCATTATTTTTCATAACCTTCATAGTGCCTTTTACATTGATATTTTCCAAATGAAAGGCCAAAATATTAGGCATTGGCAGATGAGCCCTCTCATGAGCTTGTGCTATTGAGTGCTTATGCTGTAATAAACATTTGTCCTTATGATTTTGGAGAAAATAAGGCAAAGCATTGCCTTCTTTTCCATGTAGGCCAAGTAGATATATGTTAGACTCTTTCCCACATGATTCATTTTGCAAGAATTCTATTCAGTTTTTATTTTCTTCAATCACTGGAGCTGCATACCAAAAAGGAAACAGAATGGATAACTTGGCTAAACAGTTAACTGTTTATTTTGTAAAATCCAGTCATCTCAGATACTTGACGAGGCTTTGTAGAATATTTAATAAATGTTCCCAAAGAGCTTATGTTTTTATTTCGAATTACAATTTAACAACATTTAATCCCTTGTTATTGCTTTGTCAGACTTTTAATTGAATTATTCAAAACATGAAACAAAGGAAGGAATTGTAGATAGTACAGTAATATTAACAGAATTACCAGAGTGCTGAGAATTATTAAAGAGGACATTATGTTTGTTAATCGGGCATTTAATTTTGCTTCTGTTTGTTGATGGGAAACATCCTCTTGGAAAAGATTTTCTCAAAACCTTAATTGTAACAATGCCTTCTTAACATCCATGACTCTACTGTATAAGCAAAAGCTGTTTGAAACCTAATTAGTCTAAACGATTCCTTAATTTTCATTTTTACTATACTGGGACTGACCAGACATTTAGTTAGAGTTGTCTTTAGAGCATAGAAGGAAGCAGCCTTTCCAAAATGGGCTTAAAAAATGCAAACTAATATAGACGACAAGGTTGGTGGTTCAACCCATCAGTCACTACTCAAAAACCCTATACCAAGTCACTATGAGTTGGAGCCATGTCAACGACACTTAACAACAATAGTAATAGAGACTATAACTTCACTTTATGAAAGTTGGCTATCCTTCAGATTCAAAGGTCTGTATGAGAAAGAATATTTCAGATCCATGTCACTCATTAGCCTAAATGCACAGTACCAAACAAAATATTAACACACTGAAACCAACAATTAAAAAGAAAAAAGATTCCTAAAACTAAACAAAATCAGTGACTGCAGTACAGGCCTTATCTCTGAAAAGCAATGTTGGTTTAACATAAAAAAGAAGTTGACAAATTCATCATATTATCAACCAAAGGGAGAAAAACCATATGATTATCTCAATAGATATAGAAAAATAGTTGCTAAAATTCAGCATCCATTAATAATTAAAATAAATCTTAACAAATTATGACTCGAGAAAAATTTTCTTAAAGTATTGAAAGATATTTGAGAACTATCTATAGCACATATTAAACTAAATGGTATTTCATTAAGATTAGATATAAAACAGAGTACCTTGCTGTTTATGTATTGATTATACTTTGTACTGCATATGCAATATCAATCTAGTAAGGCTAGAAAAAATAGGTTTAAAATACATGATTAGGATAAAAGAAAGAAAAAAGATACTATTCAAGTATCCTCAGATAGCTACAAAGAAAATTTAAAAGGTCCTGCTGATAATAAGAGTCTAGTAAAGTAGCTTGTTAAAAAAATCAGTATATAAGCATCAGGAATTTTTTTTTTTCTATATTGATTTATGCCAGAGTTATTGGAAACCAGTGGGACAATGTTGAACTGTTAACTAAATAGTTCTGGGGCAATCATTTATAAGAAGTCAGAAATGTTCTGCTTTTTTTAAAATAAGGTTCCAATTCATAACCTACCTGTATAGGGTTTCTGAGAAGTAGCTGATGAGTTTGAACTGATGACCTTGAGATTAGCTTATCCTACAGTGCAATACTAAGACTCATATATTGTAAATGGTTACTGCTTTGTAGGATAAGCACTGGACTGCAAACCACAAGTTTGGTGGTTTGAGCCCACCAGTGGTTATGGTTGTTAAGCACTGTTAAGTTGGTTCTGACTCATAGAGACTCTGTATAGAGTTTCTGAGGAGGAGCTGGTGGCTTTGAATCGCCTACTTTGTGGTTCACAGTCCAGTGAAGATTAAAAATATGTAATTCATTGAGGACAACAGAGCCTGTTTGGACACATAATTGCAGTTAAGGTTCCCATCACTTTTCTTCGTACTTTTTTTCAGAAATGTGCCCAAATGTACCCAAAAAACACTTCTTTACATTAAAATAGTTACCATGATTCAGCAAAGAATATGAGTAATTAGGGAGGCTAATTGAGCTAATCTGCTTTAATTCTGTTTTCCAAATGAAATTTTCTTTGGTGAAAGGATTTCAGTGTTTTCTCTTTTTAAAGTTTGAAAGTCAAAGTTGTATATGAATATTTGAGTCTGGGTGTAGTGCTGTGGGATGGGCTGCTGACTACAGGGTTGGTGTTTCGAACCCACCAGGCACTCCTCAGAAACCCTATGCAACTTGCTGTGAGTCAGAACTAGCTGGCTGACACTTAACAGCATCATCAATATTTAAAGGTCTGGAAAAATGTTGAAGCTATTTCGTTGAGTTAAGACAAAGGATGGTAAAATAGAACGGCTAGCATGAATGTAAGTCTCCATAAGAGACTGCTCTAAGCATATAACAAAAACTCTGTCTCTGTGAGTAGAAATGTAGATAGTTTTCATCTTATTTTTGTCCATGTCTTTTCTACATGGGCATACATTATTAGCATAAGCATGGAGAAGAAGGGGGGCAGGGACAAGACAACGCAGCTGTTCACCATGGACCTGCTAACTAAAGCACTACAGGTATTAAAGAGTTCATCAGTTAGATTGAAAAAGAATGATGACCATCAGTGCAATGGCAGGTGTGAATATGGGGAAGTGGTAGGTGCAGTCAAGTCAGCTCCAACTCATAGCAACCCTGTGTACAACATAAGAAAACACTGTCTGGTCCTGGGCCATCCTTATAATTGTTATTTTTAAGCCCAATGTTTCAGTCACTCCATGGAGTTCTTCCTTATTTTCACCAATCCTCTACTTTACCAAACATGATGTCCTTTTCCAGGCAGAGGTCCCTACCAATAACATGTCCTAAGTATATGAGATAAAGTCTTGCCATCCTCGATTCTAAACAGCAATCTGGCTGTACTTCTTCCAAAACAAATTTGTTTTCTTGGCAGTCCCTGATACTTTCAGTAGTCTTCATCAATGTGATAGTTTACATGGGAGAACATTAGTTTTACATTCATCCTATTGTATATCATTTCATTGCTATGGTTACAATCCCTTCCATGCATCATCAACCAACCAAAGGGTATACACTATAAGTCTGCCCCCCAGTAGTCAGCACACAGCCCCTCTCCCTCTCTGTGTCTAAAGTCCCCAGCTGCTCCATCTCTCCACATCATCATCTCTGGCTCCATTTCAGGCATCACTGCTTCTCTGGGTAGGGTCCCGCTCTCCGCTCTTCTCCCTTGATGGTCCCAGGGACCTCTGCTCCTAGACTGAAAAGTTAATCTCTCCCCTCCTTGCTACAAAATGTTTACATTTACATTTCCAACTCTAGGGGTATTTTTATATTAAAAAAACCCCATAGCATTTTCATAAACAAGTATAAAGTATTTAAGTGCAGCATGTTTGTGGTACTGCAAACAACTTGATTGCTTGTCCGTAAGAGAACAGTTGAGTAAGCAATGGTACTTCCTTCAGTGGATAGTCTACCAGTATTGAAAAGAATAAGGTAAATTTTTATGTTATAATCAGAGAAAATGGAAAAAATTTAGTCTTACAATATTGGTATGTTTGGTATGTTTATATGAGAATAAGTATTGCTACAAAATCACAGAAACCTTTATTAAACAAAAATATCAAAATGTGAAGCTGTTGTTTCTCAACATATCCTCCATATAGGTCTGTAGACTTCTGAAAGTATTTCCATTTCTCTAACCCTTCCCTGAAGAATTCTACATTCTTTTATTTAACCATATTAAAATGGTAATTTTGATATCCTCACGGGACTCAGAGATAATATTTCATTTAAATATTCTTTGAGAACAAATGTTTTGGGGAACAGAATAAAATTGGAAGGGAAAAAAATCAGTGTTATAGTATAGTTGGGGTAAGGTTTCTCAATGAGTAGGTGCATTCTCTTGCTGGAAAAAAAAATTCTTCAGCTAAAATATTCTAGACTTTTCTCACTGATGTAGTTTTCAGTTTTCTTAAAACTTCTTCACAGGAAGCCCCATGATCGTTCTACGTCCTTCAAGAAAATCTATTAAGGTTACCACTCTAGAGTACCATTCAAACAGCCACTATAACCTTCTTGAGCTGACCTCCCCTTCTTTAACTTAGCAGGCCTGGAAGAGCTCCTCAGAAGCCACTGTTTTGATTGGACTTCTTTTTTGATAAGTGTAGCACTGAGAGAACTTGTTTGCAATCACACACTGATTGCATTTGTTACTAATTTTTTAAGTGCCATCAAATGAGTTCTGACTAATAATGACCCTGTATAGAGCTTCTAAGGCATATTTGTTGGGTTTGAACCACCAGCCTTATCCTACAGCTCCACACCAGAAGTTCGATTACAGAGGCAGGTTTAAACATGCTTTGTTTGTAAACATGCTTTGTTTGTATAAACTGCAGCCTTAGTAGCAATACTTTTTGATTCACTCTTGTATATGTAGGGTCATGGGGAGTGCAGTGGCTCCATACAATAAGCACTGGGCTGTGAACCAAAAGGTTCATTGTTGAGCCTCCAATGAGAGAAAAATGAGGGGTTCTACTCCCATGAAATGCTTACTGATGAAGATCAAAGAGCACAGCCATTGGTATGGATTGCATCTCAATGTAAAGAAAACAAAAATCCTCACCACCGGACTAATAAACCACATTCTTATCAAGAAAGAAAAGATTAAAGTTTGTCAAGGACTTCATTCTTCTTGGATCAACTATCAACACTCATGGAAGCAGCAGTCAAGAAATCAAATGACATATTGCATTAGGCAAACCTGATGCACAAGAACTTTTTAAAGTGTTGAAGAGCAAAGATGTCAGCTTGAGTACTAAGGTGCCCCTTACCCAAGCTATGGTATTTTTAATAACCTCATATGCATGCGAAAGCTGGACAGTGAATAAGGAAGACTGTGGAAGAATTGTTACTTTTGAGTTATGGTGTTGGAGGAGAGTATTGAAAGTGCCATGGGCTGCTCATAGAAACAACAGATCTGTGTTGGAAGAAGTGCAGCCAGAGTGCTCCCTGGAGGCCAAGATGGCCAAACTTTGTCTCTCATACTTCGGACATATTGTCAGGAGGGACCAGTCACTGGAGAAAGATATCATGTTTGGTAAGGTGGAAGGCCAGAGAAAAAGAGGAAGACCCCCAGCGAGATGGACTGGTGAAGTGGCAGCATCAATGGGCTCAAGCATGGCAATCATTGTGAGGTTCCTTCATGATCAGGCAGTGTTTTGTTCTGTTGCATATAAGGTCGCTATGACTCAGTACCGACTCGATAGCATCTAACAACAATAACGTTGGTCTGCTAGTCAAAGAATAAAGTATATTTGGATCAATACCACTCTCACTTTAAAATTACTTTAGAGTCCTGATATGGTGGTGTAGGATAAGCACTTGATAGCCAAACCTGAAGTTGCTGTTTCAAACCCACCAGTCACTCCTCAGTAACCCTATACAGGGTCGCTGTGATTTGAAACTGACTCAATGGCCCTTAGCATCAACAAAAACAATTTTAAAGTCCTTAGAATGGTTACCAACAAGTTAACATTTGAAAAGTTTTTGTTATTGTTTTTTTAGAAATAATGATAAGTAAAAGATAATCCTAAACTCAATTATAAATGAAGGCCACTCCTGTCGAGTCAATTATAACTCCTTACAACCTTATATGAAAGAGGAGAACTGCCACATATGGTTTCAAAGCTGAAAATCCTAAATGCAGCAGACTACCATATATTTCTCCCATGGAGCACCTAATGGGTTCTAACTGCTGATCCTTTGCATAGTAGACAAGTACTTTTACCACTGTACCACTATGGCTAGCTTTACTTGACATAAGGTTGTGTGTGGTTTTTTTGTTTTTTTGTTTGTTTTTTATGAAAAATGTCTTATTTCCATATAATGTGAAGTGTAATTTGACCCCACTCTGTAAATATGAGGAGTGCTCTGGTAGCATAGTGGTTACAAATCGGGCTGCTACTCTTAAGGTCAGCAGTTCGAAACTACCAGCTGTTCCGCAAGAGAAAGATGAGGCGTTCTGCTCCCGTAAAGATTTTCAGCCTTAGAAACCCTGTGCAGGGTCACCATGAGTCAGAACTGACTCCATGGTACTTAACAACAACAACAACAACATAAATACAAGGGAGAATATATTAATAATAATTTAAATTATTATAGGTCTTCAAAAGAAAATGCTGGTTTCAAAAGTTTTACAGTGTGCACAACTTGAAACTTTGGTCACTATTTAATAATAAAATAAATAGGTAGTAAATCATGATATAAATATGAGCAAGTTAAAGTAAAGATTTGAAAATTTAAAAAAAACTTTCCATTGCTTTTGTGATGATTTATGATTTCCTACTAGCTACTTTCTGCCTATTTATTATAGTAAAGGGACTTTGTTCTTTCATATCTGCCCACAAGAGAAAGCCATTTGTAGCTGCGGCCTTCATATATTAAAGAGTTGTATGCTTCCCTTTAAAATTTCTCATGGAAGACATAAACCTAATCAAACCTTTCTCCTGCTAGCTAGTAACCTCTGTATGAAGGGTTGAAATATTGTCTAATCATACTACATACTACTTTTTACAGCTATGAGAAACATTACTTTGCTATAATAGAAGCATCAAAACAAAATGTTTTTACTCTGTGTGGAGAGAAATACATTTTTAAATTGTTTCTTTTTTTTTATAATCTTAAATGGCATGATATTTATGAAACCAAATTTTCCTTTTATGCATTTCAAATATTTCTCTTTGAGAAAGGCACATTTTGAAAAATGATGATAATATCTATATAATTGTGGGGACATATAGACCCTTGTACTGACTTGAGATTCAGGAAGAAACAACACATTAATTTCAGTTGGCAATCTTTACTTGATTCCTTCAGACCAAACTCAACTATGATTAGCCTTTGTTTGTGACAATTGATGAGAATAATGGTTGAATTTGGAGCCTTTAATGTTACATTGAAATCAATAGCTGTAAATGGTAGTTGCCACAGTTCTTACTCATCTGTCACATTCAAACAAAAGAAGGTCTTTCTCAATTCATAGGCGATAGCTGAGACAATTAAACACACACACACATATACAAGAATCTCAGATGAAGCTTTGTTTTGTTTTGTTTTTAGGTTAAGGCTTATTTTCGGATTTTTGTTTGTTGTTACTGTTTTCCTTATATATTATAATAACAATTTTTCAATACCTGAGATTGTAGGTCAAGTAAGGAAAATGTAACAGCCTTCATACGGACCTCAAAAATTGTCTCTGTCATAAAAATAAATTGAATTGTCCTTCTCATAGTGATGGTGATAGTAAGAGGAGAGAGAAGCTGAAGATAAGCCCTTTCATGAGCTGGCAAGGGCAGTAATTGCAAAGGCCACTAAATAAAAACAATGCAAACCCTTAGAACCAGAGCTATTCATGCTACTGACAACCTTCTTATCACGTCTTCAACTCCCAATACAAATCCATCTTCCAGACTTCTGCACATTCATCAGTGTAAAACTTTCAGTACTCAGTTCTGATCTTGTCCTTACCTTTTTTATTTCTCAGGTTGTACATTATGGCACTCAAATTCATGTTTGCATACGTGGTTTCAATAAGAAAATTTACCAACTCTGAACCTAATATTGTTTACAGTTGGCTGGACACTGATTAATTCCATTAAGAACACAAGTCTATTTGTTTTTAGCATTGTAAAATTGCATGATATTGCAGTATTTCAGTGTTATATCAGAAAGAAAAAATTGGTAATTTTTCTCTCTATGCCTCCAAGTTCTATTAAGGCATAATATAAAAATTCTTGCCATCATTTGAAAAACTGAGTTATTGTTCTTAAAAGTCGAAACTAGAAAGATACAAGAATCTGTGAGATTAAAAAGAGGAAAGTAGACAAAATCATGTTTAAGCTTGCCTTAAGCTAAAGTACTATTTTTTTCCCCAACTTTAATTTTATAAGATGGTTTCTGAGACTTAACATTTTCCAAAATTATTAGTTTAAAGACTGCATGAATTATATCTAAAAGCTATACTTCTCTGAAACAAATCCATTTACTTAAAAGAATAATAATTATATTTTAATAGATCCTTTTTTTTTCATTTAAATCTTCTCAGAATATGGTATTCTAAACTTAGTGAAATCAAATAGCTGAGACAAAAAAAAAAAAAAGTTATTGGTATAACTAGTAAATTAGTTCTATCAAAAACAAATCCCTGAATGGTAGCTTTTGCTGGTTTCTGTTGTATATAGGTGCCTAGCGTAACCAATTTTAACTTGTCCACCTGATGTCACTGAATATGGAATAGGAATCTACCCATCCAATATTTAGGTTTCTTCTATGAAGATCTTTGGTCGATAGGAGGTGCAAGTAATTAATGCATTTGGCTCCTAACTGAAAATTTAGAGCTTCTTGTATATTGAGAGACTTCTCAAGTACAAGAAGAAAAGTCAGTTATTCTGCTTCCAAAAAAATCAATCATTGAAAGCCCTATAGAGCACAATTCTACTCTGACAAATACACAGGGAAGAGAAATGGGAGAGGTAAGGAAAATGAGAAGGTATGTGTAAGTAAGGAGAAAAACCTGTGTATTAGTTGGTCATTTTTGTGAAAATATAAAAGAAATTCTTAAACCACCATAAGCCACATAAGAGGAATTGTTGGCTCATAGATCAATACTTAGGAATGGTAAGAGAGCTTACTTAAGGAAAAACTGAATATAAGAAACTGATACTGCAGCACCCTATGCATCTATTAAATGAATTTCTCTCGGTAACTGCATTAGTCTCACTTCTTACTGATGGTGAATATCAGTAGTGACTGCAGAGTAGAGGAAGGTCTTACTCTTTTTTTTTTTTTTTCCTTAAATGTTTTATTGTGAATTTTGTGATAGTTTACATGGGAGAACATTAGTTTTACATTTATTCTATCATATATCGTCTCATTGCC
>NW_006408520.1:12211824-12224778 GCF_000296735.1 Chrysochloris asiatica
GTGGAGGGGGTGGGAATGATTCTTGCTGTAAGAACTTGTTCCCTCTTTTGAGCTACTGCTTCCATAGATGTAGGTCAAGTTCCTCAAATTGTATGAGAATACTTTTTTTTTTTCCTCTTCTATTTACTTCTGGTTGAACTCTGATCATCCAGTCACTGAAGGAAGGTCTTACTCTTGATGATAAATAAATACATTCATTGGATTCTAGTAAATGAATCCAAGGTATACAGTTCCTATTTTGGAAATTTTTTTTTGTTTTTTGAGTCCAACTGTATGCTCCTTATACCACCATGGATGTATGAGAAACCACTACTCATTTATCTCTTTGTTGTACTTTGGTGGTTTGTGTGTAGCTGTGATGCTGGAAGCTACACATGAATAGTATCAGTAAGAACAAAGCTAAAGGCCAAATATGGGACAGACTACTAATTGCACAAACATAAGGTCAAGTTGAAGTGAAGAAAATTAAAACAAGTCCATGAGAGCCAAGGTACAATCTTCAGTATTTTCCACTTGGATTTAGAGACCATCTCAAGAAAAGAATTGACTCAAGAGTTCCCATTTTGGTGGTGGCAGAAGCAAAGTCAGGTAGGACAGGCTCCACACTGGAGGGGTTGAAAACCCAGAGAAGCTGCTTTCATGGAACAGCGCCAGAGCTCTGGATCCAGCATAAGGTGCAGGGTTCAGTTTCCACACCCACCGGTGGAAAAAAGTCACTGTATAAAGGAAAATATTGTGATTTAGGAAATTGACCAGGTCACGGGATTCCCTCTGTGGCAACCCTGCCCCAGCTGAGTTCAGAGGGCAGGGCCACAGCCGGATCGCCACAGTGAACTGGCACTAAAATCAGCGCACGGACATTGGCATAAAATAGCAATGATGGTAGGAAAGCAATACCATTTACAATTGCCACCCAAAGATGAAATATCTAGGGATAAATATAACCAGAGAAACAAAGGACTTATACAAAGAAACCTACTAAACACTACTACAAGAAACCAAAAGAGACTTACGAAAGTGGAAGAATATACCATGTTCCTGGATAGGAAAACTCAACATCGTCAAACTGGTAATACTACCCAAAGCAATGTACACATATAATGCAATCCCAATCCAGATTCCAATGAGGTTCTTCAAAGAGATGGGGAAAAAAAATTACAAACTTTTTATGGAAAGGAAAGAGACCCAGGTTAAGCAAAAGCACTGCTTAAGAAGAAGAACAAGGTTGGAAGCCTTTCACTCCCCGATTTCAAAATTTACTACATGGCTACAGTGGTCAAAAGAGCCTGGTACTGGTACAATGAAATAAACATTGATCAATGGAACAGAATTGAGAATCCAGAAATTAACCCATCCACATACAGCCAACTGATTTTTGACAAAAGTGCCTAGATATATTGCATGAGGAGGAGATAGTCTCTTTGGTGTTGGCAGAACTGTAAAGTGATATGCAAAATATTGAAATAAGACCTTTACCCCATGCCCTATACAAAAACCAAATCAACATAGATTGAAGACCTAAATGTGAATCACAAAATTATGAAGTTCATCAATGAAAATATAAGGACCAATGTGAGGGCTCTAATTCACAACATACACAGACTACCAAACATTTTGAAAATTACACAAACAAAAGTAGACAAAACAGATGATGGGACATACTAAAAATTAAAAACATATGTGCATCAAAAGACTTCACCAAAAGAGTAAAAAGGGAACCTCCAGAATGGGAAAAAAATCTTTTGAAAAGACACATCAGACAAGGGATTCTTTTCTAAAATACATAGGAAACTACAATACTTCTACAATAAAAAGACAATAACTCAATTAAAAAATGGGCACAGGGCATGAACAGACACTTCACTAAGGAGAAGACCCAGGCAGCCAATAAACATATGAAGAAATGTTCATAATCACTAGTCACTGTTGTTGTTGCTATGTGCCATGGACTCTGTTCCGACTCATAGTGACCCTATACAGGATTTCTGAAGCTGTAAATCTTTATGGGAGCAGAAAGCCTTATCTTTCTTCCGCAGGCCAGCTGGTAGTTTTGAACTGCTGACCCTGAGGATAGCAGCCCAATTCGTAACCACTATGATACCAGAGCTCTCTCTCTCTCTTTTTTTTTTTTTTTTTTTTTGCTGTAAAAGGAAGCTTTATTGTTTTCATTTGGTCCACCACTTGGGTGAAGACAGGAAGCCACAGCGTTGACTAAGCTGCCTCTGTCTGCAGAGGAAGGTTCAGGCAGAAGGTATGCAGGAGAGCAGGGGAATGCTGAAGGCCCTTCACAAGTTGTGGGGTTCCATAGGTTCTTCTTAGTCATGCTTGAGAGTGAGCCTCTTGAAGAGGTATTCGCCCAACCCTGCCTGGGGACCAGCCATCCGACGGAGGTTGGTCAAGTGGTCGCCCATCTTCTTGATAATTTTCACCTCCTCGTCGGAGGAAATGAGTCTCCAGAAAGTCACAGAGGTGGGGGTCTGTGTGGGTAGCACCCACAGCGTGCAGATCCAGAAGAGACTGGTTCAGGTTCTTCTCCACGGCCAGGGCAGCTTCCATGGCGTCCAGGGTTCTTCCCCACTCATTTTGGGAGGGCTTCTGCACGTCCTGGAAGAATGTACGGCCACCATGCTGGTTTTGCAGTTTCAAGAGACGCTCAGCACCCTCACGCTTCTCCTTCGCCAACTCAAGGAAGAAGAAGGGTCCTACACCTTCCAAAGCCACATCATCGTGATCGAAATAGAAGCCCAAAGAGAGGTAGATGTAAGAGGCCCGCAGATGCAGATTAACCAGACGGTTGACGCCGGCCTCCGCTTCAGCGGAATAATTCTGACGGATCTGTGAGCTCATGGTTGGTTGAAGATTTGGAGCTAACCACAAACACACACACACACACACACACACACACACACACAAAACAAAACAAAACAAAAAAACCGGTTTAGCTGGTCTTGGTAACAGGGAATGCTCAAGAAGATGGTCCTGGAGATGAGGTTGTGCCCAAAGAAGTTGTTAGAGGTGGTCCGAGGCAGGAGGTGGGGGAGTCCCAGGATCTGTTCCGTCCAAACACTGTTGAAGCAAGACACAGATCCACGGGACCACAGTGCGAGCTCGCTAACAGAACTCTTTTGTTGTTGTTGTTGTTCAGTACCCTGGAGTCAGTTCCGACTCATAGTGACCTTGCACAGGGTTTCCAAGGCTGTAAGTCTTTATGAGAGCAGAACACCTCATCTTTCTCCCATGGAACCACTGGTAGTTTTGAACTGCTGACCTTCAGGTTAGCAGCCCAATTTGTAACCACTACACTACCAAAGCTCCTTTGTTGTTGTTGTTAAGTACCATGGAGTAGGTTCCAACTCATAGTGACCCTGCACAGGGTTTCTGAGGCTGTAAATCTTTATGGGAGCAGAATGCCTAATATTTCTTCCCTGAAACTGCTGGTAGTTTTAAACTGCTGACCTTGAGGTTGGCAACTCAGCTTGTAACCACTACACTAGAGAGATGCAAATCAAAACAACAATGAGATATCATCTCACACCAGCAATAACAGCAAAGATAAAAAAAGTAGAGAACAATAAATGCTGGAGGGGATGCGGAGAGACTGGGACACTCCTACATTGCTGGTGGGACTGCAAAATGGTCCAACCACTCTGGAAAGCAATATGACGCTTCCTCAGAAGGTTGGAAATAGATCTAGCAATTCTTCTGCTTGGTATTTACCCACAAGAAATGTGAACCATAACACGAGTAGATATATGCACAACAATGTTCAAAGCAGCACTATGTACAATAGCAAAAAGATGGAAACAGCCTAAATGCCCAACAAATGAAGAATGGATAAACAAACTGTGGTACATACACACGATGAATACTATGCTACCTTTAAGAACAACAAGAAGCTGCAAGCCACCACATAATATGGATGAATCATGAGGATATTATGCTGAGAGAAATTAGTCAGTCACAGAAGGAAAAAATACTGCATAGGACCATTATTGTAAAAGATTAAGAAAAATAATCCACCCTAAAAAGTGGGGGGGGAAAATTATATATATATATATGTATTTTTAAATTTTTTTTTCTCATCATCAGGATGTATAGGATGAGGTGAGGGGAGAAAGGGAGAGGGAAGTGAAGCATAGGGTAGGGAATAGACACAGGATAGCTTCTGTCCTGGGGCAGGGGAAAGGAGGCAATACACAAGAAGGAATAGGGGGATGGAAGAAGAAGGCAGATAGGAGAACAGTTAGGCAAGATGGCATGGGCTAAGTGGGTCAGAGGTAAATAATGATGTATGCACAACCTTGAAACAACAGGGCTCTGGGTTACAGGGATTGAGGCATGGTTGTTGTTAAGTGCCTTCGAGTCGGTTCCCACCCATAGCAACCCTGTACAGGGTTTTTGAGGCTATAAATCTTTACAGGAGCAGAAAACCTCATCTTTCTCCCACAGAACAGCTGGTAATTTCAAACCGCTGACCTTAACGTTCACAGCCCAATTCATAACCACTATGCTACCAGAGCTCCTTTGAGGCATGGTATAAATAGGCAAAAAAGGGGAATAATGTTAAGATGCTTGGCTGTCTTTTGAATCTTGGTTTCCCTTGCCCACCACTGTAAAATAGACACTTGAGGGGGAGAGAAAGGAATAGCCAGAAACATCACAATAGAAAGCTTGTAAGTCCGTCTTCAGCCTATAACTGATTGGAATACCTTAAAGGGAAGTTGCCCAGTGAAAGATGCTTCCTGTAGAGTCTTTGCATTGCATAAGACCACAGGTATAATCCTGAACCCCATCCAGAATCTTCTGAGGTGGGAAATTTTCACTTGAAAGGACAAGTAGACCAGCCTTCAGCTGTAGAAGAACAGAAGAAGAGAAGATACTTTGTGAAAGAAAGACCGGCAGGAAAAATTAAAAAAGCAATAACGTCAGTCTGACTGACCACTATAAGAAAAAGCAAGCTGTTCACCTGGGAGCCATCAAGGCAAGTGGTCCAGTCACCTCAGAGCAAACCGCCATCCAAGACAGAGACTCAAGGGGAATATACAAGCAGGCATGTGGTCTGGCTGGTGACCATGATGGTCACCAATAAGAGGAAGAGGAGGAAAATCAGCAATAAAGTTGGGAGCTAAGTCTGACCACATTCAATAGATTCCTGTGAACCCAGGTGGAGACCTGACTGGACAGCAGTATGGCAAGACCTGGGGACTCCTGGGCCCAGAGACAGTGACCTGGCCACAGAGGACTAGAGTAGAGAGCAAAGTGTCAAGCTGATATGAAGTGAGGGGAGATGTACAAAAACACCCATACTTGCAGATAGTACCCAGTTGACCTGGTTTCAATGGCTGGATGATCAGAACTCAACTAGAAGAAGAAAGAAGAGGGAAAAAACCAAAAAGAGTATCCCACTACCATTTGATGAACTTTACCTATGCTTATGGATGTAGTAGCTCAAAAAAGGGAACAAATCTTTACAGTGAGGATCACTCCTACCCCCTCAGTACACAGGGTTGACAGGGTAGGGCAACTTAGACATTGGCTACCCAAAATTGGGGCATGGGGGCTAAAAAGGCAAAAAGTGACTGGCTTACAAGTTTTCAAGAAGGAGCCTGGTTCCAGAAGGGATGAGGGAAGGAAGAATCTCCAATGAATGGTTTCCAATCTGTTGGGACAGGGTAATGAAAGGAAATGGGGAAAAGACTCTTGTGGTACAATACTGAATAATTGCTATCAGGACTGACTGTGAGGATCGGAAATGTAAAGGTAGATATCGTGTAACAAAAGGAGGGGACTGACTGATTTTGCAGTCCAGGAAAAGAGATCCGTGGGACCATCAAGTGAATAGAGTGGAGTGTGGAACCCTACCCAGAGAAGCAGTAACACTGGAAACTGAGGCAGAGATGATGTGGACAGATGGAGTGGCTGGGGACACTGGACTCATGGGGGGAGAGGGGCTGTATGCTGATGGATGGGGGGCAGGCCTGTGGGGTGTACCCTTTGGTTGTTTTATGATGCATGGAGGGATTGTAATCATTGCAATGAAACGAAATACGATAGGATGAATGAAAAACTGATGTTCTCCCATGTTGTTGTTGTTCTTAAGTACCGTGGAGTCAGTTCCAACTCATAGTGACCCTGCACTGAGGGATTTCTGAGACTGGAAATCTTTACAGGAGCAGAACACCTCATCTTTCTCCCGCAGAGCCACTGGTAGTTTTGAACTGCTAACTTTGAGGTTGGCAGCCCAACTCGTACCCACTACACTACCAGATAATTCATAATAAAAAAATAAAAGAATTGATTCATTGAACAATAATGAGTGAAGAGCAGACAGGTAGTGGAAAGATATCAAGGACACCATACATGAAGAAAGCAATAGGTCATTTAAAAAAAAAAAAAAAAAGGAAAGATAGTTGTTCTTTAGAATATACTCTCTAGCCACATCTAACTTTTTATTTAGATCCTTTAGGACGGACAAGCAAGAATATTTCAACCAAAATGGGAACATTAAGCAAACATTAGAGCCCTCACTAATAACATTGTAACTTTGCTGTCATAAAAAAGCTTGTAGGCATTTTGTATGGCTTGTCTGGAAATTTCTGTACATCTTATGGTTTTATAAGATATTTTTTGTTATTCTTAAAAAAATAAAGAGAGAACAGAAAAGACCAAAAATGGATCTCAAAAGAGTCTCTGAAACTTGCTCTTGAGCAGAGTAGTTTAAGTGAATAAAAGAAGTGAAGAAGTAAAATAGCTGACCAAAAGCTTTTAAAGAACAGCTTAAGAAGACAAGGAAAAAAATAATATGTTGTGCAAAGATGTAGAATTAGAAAACCAAAAGCATTTCTCAAGTTGAAAGAGCTGAAGACAAAATCTAAGCCATGAGATGGAATATTCAAGGATTCTATAGCAGCTGCTTGGGAGAAAAATGGGACTTTCTGTTCCTACAAAGATTCATAGCCTCTGAAATCCTATATGCAGTCTCTATGAGTTGCAACCAATTTGAAGGCACTTAAGAATAACAACAAGGACAAAATATTGACTGAAACACAAAGCATCAAAATATGATTGAAGGAATAGCTAGAATCACCATACCAAACAATGGTATTTAAAAAAAAAATGCTGAATCCATTTGTTACTATAGTTAATGTTGTTGTTGTCGTTAAGTGCCATGGAGTCATCTCTGACACATAGCAACTGTGTATAGGGTTTCTGAGGAGCATCTGGTGAACTTAAACTGCCAAACTTGTAGTTCAAACCAACCTTGCAGTACAGGGCATTAACCCACCCATATCATTGCTGATGTCAGATGGACCTTGACTAAAATCAGAAAATACCAGAAAGATGTTTACCTACAAAGTCATTCAGCTGTGTAGAGCATAACAAATTCTGAATAATAATTTGAAGAATATGAATTCCGAAGCACTTAGTTATACTGATGCAGAACCTGTTTATAGACCAAGAGGCAGTCATTCAAAGAAAACAAGGAGATGCTGAGTAGTTGAAAGTCAGGAAAGATCTGCCTGAGGGTTGTATTCTTTCATCATATTTATTTAATCAGTATGCTGAGAAATGGAGTGCTGGTGTGGCACTGTAGGATAAGCTTTGAACTGCTAACCACAGAGTTGGTGGTTCAAACCCACCAGCAGATCCTTGGAAGTTCTCAGCAGTGTTGCTATGAGCTGGAACCAACTCAATGGCATTTTCAACAGAAACAAATGTTCTGCAAATAATTCAGAAGCTGTACTATATAACGAAGAATACAGCATCAGGATTGGAGAAAGACTCATTAACATCCTGTGGTATGGAAATAGCATAACCTTGTTTTCTGAAAGTGAAGAGGACTTGAAGCACTTATTGCTAAGACTACAATCTTCAGTATGGATTACACCTCAGTTAGAGAAATCAGAATTCCTCACAATTTGACCAATAAACAACATCATGGGATTGTTGCCATTGTTGAGTTCAGTCCAATCAGTTCCGAGTCATAGTGAACCTGTGTAGGATTTCTGAGAAGCGGTTGGTTTGA
Source organism: Chrysochloris asiatica (assembly GCF_000296735.1). Taxonomy (NCBI): domain Eukaryota; kingdom Metazoa; phylum Chordata; class Mammalia; order Afrosoricida; family Chrysochloridae; genus Chrysochloris; species Chrysochloris asiatica. The sequence goes on from NW_006408520.1 coordinate 12,219,851, forward strand.
AACACTGCCCTTACGGTTTGCTGTCCAGTGCTCACCCTACAATGCCATGCCAAAACTCCAACATCTTGATAAACTGAGAAAAGTTTCAGACTGTCAAGATTTTCATTTTACTTGAATGCACAATCAATGTTCATGGAAGCTGTGGTCAAGAAATCAGAGGATGCCTTACATTGGGTAATCTCCTGTGAAAAAGCCTCTTTTAGGTGTTAAGAAGCAAATTTGTCTATCACTCTGAGAATTATGATGTGTCTGACCCACACCATGGTTTTTCAATAACCTCAAATGCATGCAAAAGCTGAACAATGAATAAGAAAGATTAGAGAAGAATTGAGAATTTTGCATTATGGTATTGGTGATGAATATTGAATATACCTTGGACTGTACAAAGAACAAATAAACCTGTATTGTAAGTATAGCCAGAATGTGCTTTAAAAGTGCAGTCACTGGTCTTTGTCTCAGGGATTTGGACATGTTATCAGGAAGGACCAGATCCTACAAAAGGACATCATACTTCATACTTGGTAAAGTAAAGGATCAGCAAAGGAGAGGAAGAATCTCAACAAAATTGATTGCTACAGTGGCTGCCACAATGAGGTCAAACAGTAATAGTTGTGAGGATGGTCCGGATCCTTGTAGTGTTTTCCCGAATACACAGGTTCATTATGAGTTGAAACCGATTTGATGGCACTTAATAAGAGTAGCAGTATAAGAAAAATATAGCTGATATGTATGGTACATGGAAGAAAGATGAGGCTTTCTGCTCCTAGATAAATTTACTGTCTCGAAAACCCTAGACAGGGCTGATATCAGTTGGAATTGACAATGGCACTTAACAACAATGCAAGTTACACAATTATTTAAAATATCAAGTTTTATTAATTTAATAAAATTAGTTACATCTGTGCTTATTTTTGGAATCCTGATGTGGTATTACAGGCTAATGTGCTGGACTACAAAGTCAGTTTGAACTAAAAGGTCAACGGTTCAAACTCGACATCCACTCCTCAGAAACCCTGTATAGGGTTTCTATGAGTCGGAACCAACTCAATGACACCTAACACCAACAAAGATGCTTATTTTCAATCTGACTTAGTAAAAATCTACAAGAAGTCTGTTAAAATCTCTTATTATCATTATGATTTTATTTAATTCTTTGTTTCCTAAAGTTTTCCTAAGTCTTACACTGTTTGCTGTTTTCTTTTTTATATTAACCTTAATGTTAATATTGATACTCCTATACTCTGTTTTCTTTATTTTATTTTAGGTATTTTGCATAATATTTTTTATTTACTCTGGATATCTTCATTTTGATAACTAATTCAACCTAGTCACACATATAGTGTTAATTGGTGTATGTAATTAATTATTTCATATTACTATTATGTATTTATTCTTTGTTTACTTTGGTGGGATTTTTGGTTTGTTTGAATATTTGTTTTTCATTTTTTCTGTGTTAATGTAGAACTTACATTCTTCTTATACTATTTATAGAGATGTAGAGAGCAGTATTTCTCTATTACCATTGGATGTGGAGTTAGGGAGAAAGGCCTCACTAGGACATTCCACATGTCCATTTTACTAATATGAACATTTCTTCTTTTCCTTTATGTTTCTTAGTGACTTTTATATTTCTTCCTTCATTATTCCCTGAGCAATTCCTGGGTTTTGCTGAGAAGCAGAAAAGTTCCAGTTGCAAATTTGTAACAAATTCTTCTTTATAAAAAATATTTTTTTGTAAAAACACTTATAAATTTAATTCTAGCAGCATCATGTAAATTAAAACAAGTTTCTCACCACTGTTTGCTGTATTGCTATTTCCTCTTCTTGGAAAGAAGAGATTTCTCTCTGATGGAATTAAGATACTTCCTCAAGCATTTTCTTAAGATACCAGTACATGGGTGGCATGGTTTCTGAATTCTTAAATGTTGAAAACCATTGAACGTTTTCTTAAGCATTTGAATATTCAACTGACTGTTGTAAATATTCTTGGATCACAGTCCTTTTCTTTTTATAGCACACTCAGATAATCTTTCTTTTGTAAGAAAACTATTTTTGGTTCTATATAGAAGAAAGGTTTTTTCATTGGCATTGGAAATCAGGCATTTTCCATGATTATGTCTAGGTATGTGGTTTTTTGTAAAATTAATCCTTAGTGAATCCTTAGTAAAATTGTCTGAATCTTATTGTTATGAATTGAATTGTGTTGCCCCCCCAAATATCGGTTGTAAATCCAAACCCTTATGCCTGTGGTTATAATACCATTTGGGAATGGATTTTCTTTGTTATGTTTATGAGACAGGATTAGTAGGATATGTTTTAAAACAATCTTTTTTGAGATATAAAAAAGATTAAATGAGCACAGTAGGAAGCAGAGATGAGAGAAGAGAGATGTCAAGTCATATGGGGTAGAAGCTCTGAAACAAGGGCCTTCCTCCAGCTGACACAGAGCTGAGCTGGCCCCGAGTTCAGACTCCTAAACTGTGAGAAAATACATTTCGATTTGTTGAAGGCACCCATTTATGTTTTGTTGTTGTTGTTGTTGTTATAGCAGTTCTAGATAATTAACATACTTAGTAAGTCCATTTAGTAATAGTAAAAAGGTACAAGTTTTTTTTTCAATTCACTGCATTTTTACTCTATTATTTTGCTGATTAATTTTATTCCATGCTAATTATTTTTCATTCAATCACAACTCTTCTTTGCATATGATCGTGGTGGTGATGTGCTGTGGAGTCGGTTCTGACTCAGAAAATCTTTACGGGAGCAGAAAGCCTCATCTTTCTTCTGCGGAACAGCTGGTAGTTTCAAACTGCTCACCTTGTGGTTTGCAGCCCAATTCGCTACCAGAGCTCCTTGGATTTTCCTCTAAGTCTTTGATTTTATCACTATTTTCTATATATTTTTTCTCTTTTACTTGATTAGCCAGGCAACAAATGCACTTCCCAGCAGTGGCTACCCTTTTAAATTCCTCTAATTTTAAAACCTTGAAAATTATTATTGTTAGTTTAATTATTATTTATATTTTCTAATTGCTTCTTGTTGAGAATACTCATTATATTTAAATTAACATTCTCCTCTATTTCATTTTTTAGTTCTTCTTTTCTAGGAGATGTCTGCTCAGCTTGACTTCTCTCCCATAGTCACATTGTCATGAAATAGGTAGCAATTTTTCTTTGATTTCCCTGTGATGTTGTTTTGAGGTAGTAATGCACAATGGCATACCAGAACCCCACAAGGAATCTGCTATATTAACTTCAGATCCTGCTGGGACCTCTGCTCTACTCCCATCCCTATTGTAAGTGTTAAACTACACGGGCAATTTCCCATCTTCCCAGAATCCATTTTCAAAGTTTTCAGCATGAAAGTTTTATCTTATTCATTTTACCCCTTTTTAACTTAGTTTTATTTTGATTGTGTCTACTCAGTCTACTTTTCCCAGTGCCTGAATAAAAATATCATTGAGGTTAAAATGGCAGGTCAAAATAATGGGGTCAAGATCACTTAATGCTTCACCCACAAAATTTTTTAACATATAGACTACGTAATAACAGACATACATAAAAAAAAAAAAAAAAAAAAAAAAAAAAAAGAGCAACTACCTCATTGAGAAAAGTAGGAGGAAATCTAGATACAATTGTCAATGGTACTTTTTTGACTACATTCTGCTTGGCAGGTATAGTCGTAACTTACATTACATTAATGAAGGTGAGGATTTTGTTCAGCCAGTCTGTTTTCCATAGGTTCAAGTTCCACTGATAAGGGCAGACATTGTTAATGGTTGATGTGGTCATGCATTTTAAAATAATTAAGAAGCCCTGGTGACTCTGTAGGTTAGAAGTTGGGCTGCTAACTCCAAGATTGACAGTTCAAACTCAACAGCTGCTCCATGGAGAAAACTAAGGTTGTCTGCTCCTATAAATATTTATAGTCTACAAAATCATAATTAGGATTGCTATGAGTCAGAATATACTAATGAAGATCAAAGACTACAGCCTTCAGTATGGGTTGTATCTCGATGGAAAGAAAACAAAAATCCTCACAACTGGACCAAGAAATATTATCATGATAAATGGAGAAAAAATTGAAGTTGTCAAAGACTTCAGTTTGCTTGGATCCAGTCATCACTCATGGCAGCTTTGTTGTTGTTAGGGTCCATTGAGTCAGTTCTGACCCTTGGGACCCTGTATAGAACAGAATGAAATACCGCCCGGTCATGTGCCATCCTTATTATTGTTGCGACACTTCAGCCCATTGTATTTGCCACTGTGCCAGTCCATCTCATTGGGGTCTCCCTATTTTCATTGTCCCTCTACTTCACCAAGCATGATGTTTATCCATGGTTTGGTACTTCCTGATAATATATCTGAAGTGTGAAAGGTGAACTCTGGCCATCAAGGCTTCTAAGAAGCATTCTGATTGTCCTTCTTCTAACACAGATTTGTTGGTTCTTCTGGCAGTCCATGGTATATATAATATTATTTTCCAACAATGTAACAAATGCATCGATTCTTCAGCAGTTTTCCTTATTCATTGTCCAACTTTCACTTGCATATGAGGCGATTGAAAATACCATGGCTTGGATCAGGTGCACTTTAGTCTTTTAACTGACATCTTTGCTCTTGAACACTTTACAGAGGTCTTGTGTAACTGATTTACCTGATACAATACTTTGTTTGATTTCTTGACTATTGCTTCTTTCGGTATTGATTGTGGATATAAGGAAAATGAAATCTTTGACAACTTCCATCATTTTCCCACTTATCATGATTTTATCTGTTGGTCCAGTGGTAAGAATTTTTGTTTTCTTTATTGATGAAAGTCAAAGGTCACAGTCTTCAGTATGGGTTTCACCTCAATGTAAAAAAAAAAAAAAAAAAAAATTAAGTCCTCTTCATTTTCAGGCAGCAAGGTTGTATCATCTGCATATT
>NW_006408520.1:12224878-12239408 GCF_000296735.1 Chrysochloris asiatica
CAGATTGTTAATGAGCCTTCCTCCAATCCTGATGCCACGTTCTCATATAATCCACTTCTGAAATTATTTGTTCAACATACAGACTGAATAAGTATGAGGAAAGGATAGTTGTATCCTAATGCACATCTTTCCTTATTTTAAAGCATTCAGTGTCTCCTTGTTCTGTTCAAATGACGGCCTCTTGATCTATGTATAGATTCTGCATGAGCAGGATTAAGTGTTTGGAATACTCATTCTCCAAAGTATTGTCCATGGCTTATCATTGTCCACACAGTAGGAAGCAGCAGTCAAGAAATCAAATGACATATTACATTAGGCAAATCTGCATCACAAGACCTCTTAAAAGTGTTCAAGAGCAAATAAATCAGTTTGCACCTAACCCAATCTATGGATCAATTCAGTAACCTCATATTCATGTGAAAGTTGGGCAATGAATAAGAAAGACTGTAGAAGAATTAATTTATTTGAGTTAAGGTGAAATCACCATTGCTGCCAGAAATACAAACACATCTGTCTTGGAAGAATTACAGTCAAAATGCTTCTTAGAAGCCAGGATGGTGAACTTTTTCACTCATACTTTGGCTATGCTATCAGGAGCTACCAGTTTCTGGAGAAGGACATTATGTGTGTTAAAGTAGATAGCCAGCAAAAAAAAAAAAAAAAAAAAAAATGAGGACAAGACCCAGTGAAATGGATTGGCACATTGGCAGTAGCATTGGGCTCAAGCATAGTAACAATGGTGAGCATGTCACAGGATCAGGCAGTGCTTAATTCTATTGCGCATAGGGTCATTGTGTCAGACCTGTCTGGATGGCACTTAACAAACCTGAGTCAGAGTGTGGCACTGTAGATTAAGTCATGGATGGCTAACAGCATGGCATACTAAAACTAGCTGCTCCTTGGGAACCAACCATATACATGCTTGCTATGGGTCTCAACCAACTCAAAAGCACTTAACAACAACTATGTGAGTCAGAATTGAATTGATAACAATGGATTTTTTATAGCATTTTCAAGAATATAAACTGTTAAACAATCGCGTCCCACTCTGCCAGACTTAGACTTCACTGGCAGCATTCCTTTGACATCCTAGGAAAGTCTGTAGTGATTTCATTTTGCACTCTTTCTTATCTGGAATCCAATTCCAAAAAATGTGTTGAGCCACAATTCTTCACATCATTCCTGCCATCGTGGTTTCTTAGTGGAAGGCTAAGATATCTTTTTAAAGAGTTGTGGAAGACAGTGGGCATCTGACCTATGAAGCTGAACTGAATGCACATTGTACTGAAGAGCCAGGCTTGTATGTATTTGTAGGGGGTGGGGAATGGGATAGGTAGGTTTGGATGTAACTAATACCTTTGTTTAGACAGGGAGTACAACAGGAGACATTTAGCAGACTCCTGAGAATTTCTGTTTCCTCATTACTCTGGTCTTTTTGAGGATATTATGTCTAGTTAGAGAGTCCCTGAGCAGTGCAAGTAGTTAACAAACTTTGGAGCACAGTTCTCTGACACACTTGAGGCCTCCATGAGTCAGAATCAAATCAACTCTGCAGCAACTGCTTTCACTCTGCTTTAACCCTAGTAACACAAAAGAAGAGCCTTTCCATCTTTCTAAGACAAGCTCTTTTTGTCCTGTGGCTTGATCCCAGCCATTTCAACTTCTTTAGTATCTTGTTCTGTCTCCATGTTTCATATATTTTACTTTTTTCTTTCTTCATGATCCCTTTTCACTCTACTGTAGAAATCCTCTGAGAAAAGCCTGGCTTCAGTTGTGTAACACTCTCTCTGTACTCCTGTTCTTGTTTCTTCATCCCTCCATCAGCAGTCATCTAGTAAAGAATCTTGTCTTCTCACCACTCACACCCTCCAAACTCCTTCCATCTGTCTTTTTCCTAGTTTTTTCTAAAACCTACCAGAAATGACATTTTCACAATTGTGTCCCCTCTGATCTTCTGATTCAAATTTTTCCTATGCCCAACCCCTCCTTGAAATTATTTCCTGTACTTTTCTCTTTCACATACCATCTTTCTAACTACGTCAGTTTCTTCCCCTTTTCATTTTCTTCTGAAGTCAAGACTAGAAGTTAGATTTACCTGGTTCCTCATTCAAGTGTCTTCCCTTGATATTATTTAAATGTGTTGGCGTGTTCATCCATTCTGTCATCTATTCATTTATTTATTCCACAACAGCTTATTGAGCACCTAACAGATATAACTGCCTCAGGTGTAATTACTGGTTATTAAATCCCATCCAGGCTCCTTAAATAATCTATGTGATTATTTTTAAAACATTATGACAAAACATTTTAAATTAATGTGGGTTCATAAATACTGCATCTATCTGTCCAGGGTCAGGCTTTGAATAGCTTACAGAGTCTAATTTAGTAAAGATCTCATTGCTCAAATGTATCTTTTCTACTGTGCCATGACGTTTGAATTCACCACGATTATTCTACAAATTTTGCTATAGTAGTCCTGGTGGTGTTGTGGTTAAGTACTCAACTGCTAACTGAGCCCACCAGCTAGAGAAAGAGATGGAAGTCTGCATCCATAAAGATTTACAGACTTGGAAACCCTATGGGGCAGTTCAATGCTTTCTTATAGGGTCACTATAAGTCACAATCAGTTGTAGAGCACAGGTTTTACTGAGTTATTTTATGAGGTGGAAACATTCTTATATTACTTGAAAATGTGAATATTCTTTACAAGACAAAAATAGCATTAAGCTCTTTGTAGCTTTATGATCTCAAGTTATGAAACAGCTACCTTGGAGCCAAGAGAGAAAAAAAGATGTAGGATGGAACACTGAGAAAAGAAAACAGCCAAACTAACAGGGATCTGCATAGCCTCACATCACTGGGAATGGAGATGTAGAAATGAAAGAATAAAAAAAAAATAAGACAGTGTAAATTGAATCAGGTTTCTTTGCCTTGAGAAGACATGTGGAGTCCTTTGAGGCAATGTAGCAATTGTACTGTTGTATTTTCAAACATGCTATTATAAAATATGAAAATTTAAGCATTACCCTTGGCACGTGCATTTTGAACTGGTTGAATGGAAGAGGTAATACAGGATTTTGTGGACCAACTTGTGTCAGAAAGAACTGTGGAAAATACAGTAGACTCTTGGAGAGCTGATATTTTTGTAGTTGACACTACTTGGTCATATGCTCACTTCTTTTAATGAAGAATGTAGTGATCCCTAATAGAAATAAGGGTGGTGATATGTCTGAACATATTTTAAAGAATTACTAAGGAAGAAGATATGAGTTAAGAGCTCTCCTTCAGTCATTTCTGCATGTTGGACCCCTCTTCCCTGAGATTCTGATTCATAAAACTGTAGACCCCAGTCCTCTCTCTCTCTCTGTTTATTTATTTACACAAGTGATCCTTATGCACTGCCAATGTTGAGAACATCTAAGATGGAAATTTGATGAGTGGAACTTTGTTAAATAAACTGCAGCCATTGAAAGCAAAGGGAAGATTCTGAATCTTTGTTAGGAAATATTTAATTAAATTTAGGAAGCAACTTTTACCCCACACACCCCTCTTGCAACCCCCCCAACCAAAAAAAAAAAAAAGACAGTGAAGTTTCCTATGCTTTTTGCAAATGAAAGCATGATGAAAAACACAGGAAATGCATTATCTTAAAGCTTATAAACAAAGACAGGTTTCCTGTGTTTAACAACCTACAGTTTTTATTTGATTCCTTCTCATTCTTGCACAGGAAGTACTTGTTAAAACACTTCATTGTCTACTTTCTCCAATATGCACCAGTCTTTCTTCTTCCCTAGTGTACCTTATTTCTTGTTTGTCCTATGACAGATTATACTCTGAATGTCTGCCCAAGCAAACTCATCTATTATTCAAGGGTCAGTTCAAACACCTTAACCCATCACTGCTACTCAGAGTAATCCTTCTCTTCGCTAGTCCTCACTTACCATGTGATATAATTAATTTTACTCCTACCATGAACTAGGAATGACTTATACAGTTGCTAAGTGGCAGAGTCAGAAAGTGGTTGGGCTGATCTCAGTCACATATTCTTACCATGATGCCATGTCATACACGCTGCTTCCATCACCCAATATCATACTGTATACAATGCCTACTTGAGCTTATCTTCCCTCCTGAGACCCTGGGTGGTGAAAGCAGTTAGTGTGCTTAGCTGCTAACCAAAAGACTGAAGTGTCAAGCGCACCCAGAGGCTCCTCAAAACGAAGACTGGTGATTTACTTCTGAAAAGTAAGCCATTCAAAATCTCATGGAGAATGACTTTGACAAACATAAGGTTGCCATTGCCATTAACTGGAAACAACTCAGTGGCTGCTGGTTAATTTTATATGTGTTACCTCCTAGACTGTAAGCTACGTATGACTACAGAATATATAATATACATGTTTGTTGTTATTGCATGCTGTCCAATCAAGTACACCTCATAGGGACGTCATCTGACACAGAAGAACTACCTCACAGGATTCCTTTACTGTTATCTTTACAGAACAGAGCCCTCATGGTGCATACAACACTGAAGTGCTCAGTTGCTAACCAGAAGCTTGGCAGTTTGACCTCACCCAGGGTTTGTTGTTGTTGTTGTTGTTGTTGTTAGGTGCCAATGAGTCAGTACTGACTCATAGCGACCTTATGCACAGCAGAACGAAACACTGCCTGATCCTGGCCCGACCTCACTACTGTTGCCACACTTGAGTCCATCGATGCTGCCACTTGGCCAATCCATCTCATTGGGGTTCTTGCTCTTTTTCCTCCACCTTGCCAAACATGATCTCCTTCTCCAGTGACTAGTCTTTCCTGACAATATGTCCGAAGTATGAGAGACGAAGTTTGGCCATCTTGGCCTTCAAGGAGCACTGTGGCTGTACTTGTTCCGAAACAGGTGTATTGGGTCTTTTGGCAGCCCATGGCACTTTCAATATTCTCCTCCAACACCATAACTCAAAAGCATCAATTCTTCTGTGGTCTTCCTTAACTGACTGTCCAGTTTTTGCACACATATGAAGTTATTGAAAATACCGTGGCTTGGGTCAGGTGCACCTTAATCCTCAAACTGACATCTTTTCTCTTCAAATCCAGAGAAAAACCTGGCAATCTACTTCCTTAAAGATTAAAGCCTAGAAAGGCCTATGGATCAGTTCTATTTTGTCACATTGAATCACTATGAATCAAAATTGACTTGACAGCTCTTAAGAATAGCTATGTTTATGGAAGTAGAGAGTCATTAGATCGACTTGAGCCATCCACCTTTTGGGTTTCAGCCAATTGCTTAATCATTTGCACCACCCAGTGTAAGTAATCCTTATAAGGTCTGTCATAATTTGAATACAAACCAAAACCCACTGCCATCAAGCCAATTCCCACTCAGAGCAATGCCATATAGGCTTTCCAAGGCTGTCAATCTTAATGGGAGCAGAAAGCATGCTCTTTGGCTTGAATTGCTAATCTTGAAGTTAATAGTCCAATGTTTATTCTACATCACCATCAGGGCTCCTTGTTTAAATACAAGAGCTAGAAGAATGAGTCAAACAATTATCAAGTGACAGAAATTAGCAAGGGATATAACTTTTAGCAAGGCCTATGCTAACCTTGGACAACTGGGAAAGGTACAATTTTCAAGACATCTTAAATTTCTAATCCTTTTACAATCAAATTAACATTAGCTTTTAAGAAAACAGAATCTTTAAGAAAAATAGGTTCCATACTAAGCTGAGTAAGTCAAATTTTAGCAATTATTGAAGAATTAATAAGAAATCATAGGGGACCAGTACATCTACAAGTGTTGAGATTTAGATATTCATGAGGGACCTGTCCCAGGACCTTCTCAATTCCCCAAGTATCAGTATAATATATAATTTCCTCATAAAATGCTGTAAAGTATAACTAAAGTATTTAAATGATCCCTGTAGACCTCTAATGATTCTATAGAAACAGAACTAAAGTCATTTATACTGCTATTAGCATAAAATCTGCATCCAGCACTGGTTGAAGCCATTTTAAACATCACTTTTTCTTGTTTCCCATATAGAGCATATGATGGATTCATTTTTGCTTGAGTCATCACCAGCTTTACCTAGAAGTTTGATTTTCTGTCAAAAATCTAGCAATTTTAAAACACCGTCTCCTTTTTTCTAAATTATCTTCATAAGCATTATCCACTGGGCTACTTTGTAGGTTATTTCATTTAAAATTTTTCTGATCAGCCCAAAATATCATTCTGTATTTCTAAGTTAAAAAAAAAAAAAAAATTCTGGCTCTACTTCAGTATATAGGTGCTAGTTAGAAAACACTTAAAAAGTCAGCTTGTTCTTAGGCAAGTGACTTATTTATACCAAAATTACTACATGATTCAAATTACTTACAAAATTATACATTAAAATATGTTTACTGGAATCATTTGCCAATTGTTGAAACTTCAATTGTTTATTCTAGGAATATCAGAAATGTACTATATTATGTAATGTTGTATTTTTTTTTAATTCCTTCTTTTTCACCCAACATTACATAATATAGTAAATTTCTCCATCTTCTCCAAGGATAATGACCAATAAAGGATAATGATGCCTTAGCATGAAGCAGAGACTAAACTTTTACCATTTACTAAGCTCCTGGCATAGTATCAGCAATGATAAAATTACAAGCCTTGGCAAAAAGTAAACTGCAAATGCATGTTCAATAAATAATTATTTATCATTATTGATGGAGATGCTTTTAAGATAGACAAACATAAAGAGCCAAGCAACATAGCAGTCCCTTGAAGATGGAATACTTAGAGTCCTGGTGTGGTGCTGTAGGGTAAGCACTGGACTGCAAGGTCAGTTTCAACTGCAAACTTGGTGGTTCAAACTCACTTGCTGCTCTTTGGAAACCCTATAGGGTCACACTAAGTTGAAACTAACTCCCTAGATTTAAAATGCACCTAGCGCTGTGGGTTAATGCACCAGACAGCAAAGCCGTTTGAACTGCAAGTTCAGTGGTTCAAGCTCACCATTCACTCCTCGGAAACCATGTACAGGGTCACTATGGGTCAGATCCGAGTCAACGGCACTTAACAACAACAACATATTAGTACTATTCCTAATCCTATTTTAGTATTAATATTAATGCTGTTGTTATGGTTGTTAGGTACTGTCAAGTCAGTTCTGACCCAAGACACAACAGAACAAAATACTGCTTGGAACTGTTCCATCCCATGATTACTGTCCATTGCTGCTGTCACTATATCAATCCATCTCATGGGGACTTTCTCTTTTTATTTTTTATTCTTTCTGCATTTTATCAAGCATGATGTCCTTCTCCAGGTACGGGTTACCTCCTGATAACATGTCCAAAATATGAGGGACAAAATCTTTATGGCCGCTATGGAGTATTCTGGTTGTGTTTCTTCCAATAGTGATTTGTTTGTTCTTCTGGAAGTTCATGGTACTTTCAGTGGTCTATTCCAACACCAGAGCTGAAATATATCAATTATTCTATGGCTTCCTTATTCATTGTTTTACTTTCACTACTGGTATGGCTCTGCAGAATAATACACTGGACCACAAGACCAATTGGAAGTGCAAGGTTGGCAGTTCAAACCTTACCAGTCACTCTTCAAAAACCCTATACAAGGTTGCTATGAAAAGGAGCTCTGGTAGCAAGCATAGTGGCTACCAGAGCTGCTAATCTCAAATTCAGCAATTAGAAACTACCAGAAGTTCCACGGAAGAAAGATGACACTTTCTGCTCCCACAAAGATTTACAGGCTCAGAAAGAAACCCTGTAAAGGGTCACTATGAGTCAGAACTAACTCCACGGCACATCATCACCACACCATCACTTTCACATGCATATAAGGTGACTGAAAAGACCATAGGGTGACCCAGGCGCACTTTAGTCCTCAGACTGACATCTTTGTTCTTGAATACTTTAAAGAAGTCTTATGCAACAGATTTACTCAATGCAATATGCCATTTGAATTCTTGACTTCTGCTTCCATGATTGCTGATGGTGGATCTAAGCAAAATGAAGTCTTTGAGAACTCCAAACTTTTCTCCATTAATCATGATGTTATTTATTGGTCCATTTGTGAGGGGTTTTGTTTCCTTTATTTTGAAGTACAACCCATACTGAAAGCTGTGGGCTTTGATTTTCATCAGTATGTAGTTTAAGTCCTCTTCATTTCAGCAGGCAAAGTTGTATCATCTGCATATTGCAGCTTATTCAGGATGGTTCCATTAATCCTAATGCCATGTTCTTCTTCATGTATTCCATCTTCTTGGATAATTTGCCCAGTTTACAGATTTAATACGTATTTTGAAAGAATACAGCCTTGGCACACATGTTTCCTGATTTGAAACCATTCAATATCCTGTTGTTTTTGTTTGTTTGAACAACTACCTCTTGGTCTATATACAGGTTCCTATTAAGCACAATTAACTCTTCTGGAATACATGTTTTTCACAATGTTTTTCATAGCTTATCATGATCAAGCTTGTATTTACTATGAATGTCTTTGCATAGTAAATAAAACTGGTTAACATCCTTCTGGTATTATCTGATTTCAGCCAAGATCCATCTAATATCAACAGTTATTTCCCTCATTCACATCCTTATTTGAACCTCTGACAGTTACCTGTCCATGTACTGTAGCATCATTTTTAAAATTATCTTCAGTAAAATTTTACTTCAATGATTTCTGCACTCTGTTAGTTCACTTCTCTTTAGAATGTGCACATATAATGGGTCTCTTTCAATATGTTGGCCAGATAGCTTTCTTCCTATTGTTTGGCATAGATAGTGAGTGCCTCCAGTGTGCATCAGTTTGTTGAAAGATTTCAATTTGTATTCCATCAATTCCTGGAACCTTATACTTTGTCAATGCCTTTAGTGCACTTTGGATTTCTTCCTTCAGTACCATTGACTCTTAATCATATGCTCTCTTGAAAATGATTATAACATCCACCATTTCTTTTTGGTACAGTGACTCTGTACCAAAAACAGCCTTTTATTTTCTTTTCTTTTGATGCTCTCTGCATCATTCAATATTTTGCCAATTGTTATTGTTAAGTGCTGTCGAGTCGATTCTGACCCATAGTGACCCTGTATAGGGTTTCCAAGGAGCAGCTGGTGAGTTTGAACCACTAGAATCTTTCAATTTATTGTTAGTTCTTGAATTTTTTCTTTAGTTCTTTCAGCTTGAGAAATGCTGAATGTGTTCTTCCTTTTTGTTTTTCTAAACCCAGGTCTTTGCACACTTCATTATAATACTTGACTTTGTTTTCTTGAGCTGTCTTTTGTAATTCCCTTTTCAGTTCTTTTACCTCCTCATTTCTTCCTTTTGCTTTAGCATATCTATGCTGTAGAACAAGTTTCAGAGTCTCTTCTGGCATCCACTTTGGTCTTTTCTTTTATTCTTGTCTTCTTAATGACCTTTTGCTTACTTCCTATATTATGTTCATGATGTCATCCCACAACTCTTCTGGTCTTCCATCAAGAGTGTCTAATGCATCAAATCTGTTTTTGAAATGGTCTCTAAATTCAGGTGGGATATATTCAAGATCACACCTTAAATCTCTTGGATTTGTTTTAATTTTCTTTAGCTTCAGCCTGAATTTACATATGAACCATAGGTGGTCTATTCCACAGTCTGCTTATGGCCTTGTTTTGGTTGATAATATGAAGCTTTTCCATTGTCTATGGATGTAAATTTTATTTCTTTATGGAAGCATAAATAGTGATAGCCATGTGTATGGCTGTCTTTTATGTTGTTTAACAAAGGTATTTTCATTGAATAAGCCTTGCAAAATTCTGTTATGCAATCTCCACCAAACCATATTTTACATCTCTTGATCCTATTATCCTGGTGTGGCTCTTTGTTTCCAACCTTTGCATTCCAATCACTAATAATTATCAATACCTCTTGATTGCATGCTTGTTTGATCAATTTCAGACTGACGAAGTTGTTTTTTGTTGTTGTTATGTGCCATGGAGTTGGCTCCGACTCATAGCAACCCTGTACAGGGTTTCCAAGGCTGCAAATCTTTACGGGAGCAGAAAACCTCATTTTTCTCCCAAAGAACAGCTGGTAGTTTTGAACTGCTGACCTTCCGGTCGCAGCCCAATTTATAACCACTATGCTACCAAATAATATAATTTGGTATATTATATTCAAAAGAGCTCCTTTGAAGAAGTTGGTAGAATTGCTCAATTTTATCATCACAGGCTTTAGTGGTTAGTGCATAAATTTGAATAATGTATGAACTGGTTTTCCTTGTAGACATATCCTATAGCAGACAGTTTTGTACTTCAAAGATAGATCTTGAAATGTTCTTTTAGATGATACATTCCTCTTCAATTTGTCATTCCTGAGATATTAAACCATACAATTATCTGAGTCAAAATAGCCAGTACAAGTCCATTTCAGCTCAAGAATGCCCAGGATATTGATGTTTATGTGTTACATTTCATTTTTTTACAACTTACAATTTTTCTAAATTTAAACTTCTTACATTCCAGATTCTGATTATTAAAGGATGTTACAGCTGTTTCTTTTCATTTTGCATTGTGCCTTATCAGCCTATGAAGGTCCTGAAAGCTATACTTATTTTGTGTCATCATGACCAACATACTTTGATGAAGCAGCTCTTTCCCAGCCATAATTTGAGTGCCTTCCCACCTGAGGAGCTCATCTTTTGGCACTGTATCTGACAATGTTCCACAGCTATTCATAAGGTTTGCAGTGGTTAAACATTCAAAAGTATTCTGCCTTTCCTTCTTCTTAGTCTGTCTTAGTCTGGAGATTGTTCTGAAACCTATCCATTGAGGGTGATCCTGCTGGTATTTAAAATACTTTTGGCATAAATTCTAGTATCACAGAAACATGAAAATCAACCAAAGTACAACAAACTGAAAGATGATTGATGGTTAGTGCTGGTATTAATACCACCCTATCATCCTGGTGTGGCTCTGTAGGATAAGCACTGGACTGCTAACCACAAGGTTAGAAGTTTCAAATCCACCATTCACTCCTCAGAAACCCTATACAGGATCACCATGAATCATAACCAACTTGATGGCTTATAACAACAACAACAGCAACAACATTATATTTACACTTGCACAATACACATATATATGTGCGTCTTCAGTAAAAAATGAATTTATACATGACAAATTTTAGGTATCTTCGTTTTGCTACTTAGCTGTCTTAAACTTCTCAGAATCATTCTGGCCCCTTTAACATAATTTAACATAATAGAAGCGGACCAAAGTGCTCATACAAAGACATAATGTACTATCATTTGAAGAAGGCAACACAGACCTCAGAGCTACAAACAGCAGCGCTAACCAGTCAGTAGATCTATGCCCAGGACACAAAGTACATTCTTCAATATCCATAGAAACACAATTAGCAATAATTTTGATGATATTTAGCAATAAGCATCTCAGTAATGTCTCAGACAAAGAGAACAGACTGGAAATAGAAACCTTGAAGATGAGAGAAGTAAACTATTCCTTCTAATATAAAACAGACTAGAAAATATATAATCTCAAGAATTTTCCATTAACATTAATGGGACTTATCTCTGAATTCTTGCTCTAATATAAGAATTATATAACTCCTAAGTAAACATCTAATCAAAGTTAATTTCTTAATAAAAACTCAGTTCTTAATACAAGGTTTCCTATGCATGTGAAAGTTGAAAAAGTGAATAAGGAACAGCATGGAAGGCTTGGTGCATTTGAGCTGTGATATTGGAGAAAAGTAGTAAAGATAACATAGACTGCTAGAAGAACAAACAAATCTGTGTTGGAAGAACTGTAGTCAGAATACTCCTTAAAGCCAGATGGTGAGACTTCATGTCTCATAGTCAGATTTATTATCAGGAGAGACAAGTCCATGGGGCAGGAAATGCTTGTAAGGTGGAAGATCAAAGAAAAAGAGAAAGACCCCTAGTGAGATGAATTGGCACAGTGTCAGCAACAATGGGCTCATGCTTAACAATGATTGTGAGGATGGCACGGGACCGAACAGTGCGCATAAGGTTGCTGTGAGTTGAAAGCAACTTGACAGCACCTAACAACAACAACCATGATGAGTGTGTGGCGCTACAGGATAATGTGCAGGTCTGCAAAGTAAGTTTGAACTGCAAGGCTGACAGTTCAAATTCACCAGCTGCTCCTTGAAATACAGGGTTACTAAGGTTTGGAACTGACTTGTCAGCACTTAACAACAAGATAAATCATTTAATTAATCTTATTTTAACCCTGAAAATTAAAAATAGCTTTCGTTCTTTAAATGCTTTAAACAGTTGATACCATTATTTAATTTGTTGCAAAACCCAGGGCCATAAGGATTTTTGATGTAAATGTAAAGTACTTCATCATTATCATCTCTCTATCCTTAACTCTTAGCTTGCTGCATTTTCTTCTTAGCATGTACTTGAAATTAAACAAGGGAGCTTCAAAAATTCATAGAAAAGTGTCATCTTTTATTTCCATTCTTCCATTAACTTTTTGAATCCCCCTTATATAATACACACACACACACACACACACATATGAGGCTGAGTCAAAATTTATCCACACTCTGGTTATATTAAAATGTCTGTTGGCTGCGTGTCTTATCAGCACTTTTTGTTAAAGGTCACTGCTGTGCAGGTGTGAATGTGGATTCTGCAAACAAAATTTAAACCAAAACTCTAAGGGAGGTAAAAGTTTCTTTAAACAAAATCATTCTGGTGATGAGCCATGGATTCATCACTCTGAACCTGAGAGGAAATGTCAGAGTATAGAATGGAAGCATCCTCAATTGCCAATAAGGAAAAAGTTCAGACGTCAACCATCAGCTCAAAAATAGATACTTAAAGTCTTCTGGGATTCTCATGGGCCACTGTTGGAACACTATCAGGGAAAAAAGTTAAAAAATCAGCATTGCTCCTTACAATGATGTGCTCACTAAAGAGCAGAGGCCTGAACTTCAGATTAAATGCAGAGGACTGCAATCCAGGGGCACTGTTATCTTGCATGACAGTGCATATCCTCACAGCTTTGCCCACATTGTTGACACCATGAAAAAACTTTGTTTTGAGATGTTAAAACATACTCCCTCTAGTCCTGATCTTGTTACATTGGACTTCACCTGTTTTGTCCCCTGAAAGCAGTCCTTCAAGGATGAAGATTCACCTTTGATGAAGAAGTGAAGACAGTATTCATGGCTTGCAGCTCAGCATAAAATATTTTTAATAAGGGAATACAAAAGCCTGTGATCTTCTCTAAAAGTTGATTAAAAAATTTCTACAGCCATAGTATGGATGAATTTTGACTCAACCTCATATTTGTATGGTTTAAATTGTGTTTACTTCTAGAATGAAAACTCCAAGAAACTAGTATCTGTCTTATTTGTTGTGATAGTCTACAGAACTAGAGTTGTTGTTGTTAAGTGCCGTCGAGTCGGTTCCGGCCTATAGTGACCCTGTACCAGGTTTCTGAGGGTGTAAATCCTTACAGGAATAGAAAGCCTCATCTTTCTCCCGCGGAGCGGCTGGTAGTTTTGAACCGCTGACCTTAAGGTTCTCAGCCCGATTCGTAACCACTACACTACCAGAGCTCTCCTTACAGTAGTCATTGATAAATAAATATTTGCTGAGTGTATAAATGAATGAATGAATGAATATCATCATGTAATGATAGATTATTATTATTATGGTTTCATACCATTCAGTCTACGCCTATACTTGCACAGATAAGATAATTTGGATAATAATGCATCAATGTTTTCCACGGCACAGATTTTAGTTATTTTGCAAGTTCAATAATATCAACAATGAACCACAACAGGAAAATGATCATAATTTCCTTTGTAGTCAAGAAAATCAGTATTTATTTTCATGACTGTATTTTTTTTATCTAGAATAAAATATGATATTGTTAATGTTTAAACAATTAGCCATTCCCTATTAGACAAATAAGATTTTCTGTGATGCTGTAGGATACGTGCAGGACTACAAGGGCAGTTTGAACCACAAGGTCAGAGGTTCGAACTCCCCAGCAGCTCCTTGGAAACCCTATACAAGGTAGCTATGAGTCACAATGGACTTGATGGCACTTAATCACAATAACAAACACACACACACACAAAAGGGGGCTTCAAAAAGTTCATGGATAAATGGAATTTAAAAATTGATTTTCTGCAAACTTTGTGAAGCTCCCCACACATAAAGGAAGGTAAAACATATTGCTACAATGTCGAGGTCCTATGTTGGGGTCCCCCCTCGACAAGGATGTGTGGGTGTCACGAAGAAGGGAGATCTGGCGGCGAAAGTGATAGAGAAAGAGAGAGATGAAATATATACAAAAAAGACAGACACACAGATATGTTGCAAGCTGGCAGGTAGACAGATCTGCAAACATTTTGCACAGCATTGCCTGCAGAACTCACTTTACCTCAGCCTTTTATTCTCTTTTTCAGGGAGGGATTTGTTACAAAGGAAGGATGTAATTTACTCAGGGAGGATGTCACAAAGGGAGGATGTGA
>NW_006408520.1:12239828-12241125 GCF_000296735.1 Chrysochloris asiatica
ATCAACCCAGGGTCTGCCTATGCTGTCCCCAGCACTACAAAAGCATAGAAACCTTTATTAAACAAAAATATCAAA
Source organism: Chrysochloris asiatica (assembly GCF_000296735.1). Taxonomy (NCBI): domain Eukaryota; kingdom Metazoa; phylum Chordata; class Mammalia; order Afrosoricida; family Chrysochloridae; genus Chrysochloris; species Chrysochloris asiatica. Next base: position 12,239,904 of record NW_006408520.1, read on the forward strand.
ATATGAAGCTATTATTTCTTTCCATCTAGGTCCCCATGCTTCTGAAGTTCATGGTACCATCTCTCTAACCCTTCATTAAAGGTTTTTGTGCTCCTTTATTTACACTACATCAAAAAAACAGTTTGGATATACTTGAAGGATTCAAATTGTGTCCCTTATCAATGTTCTTCAAGTTTGAGAACAAAAATAGATCTGAAGAGACAAGATCCATGCTGTAGTACTTGGAGGTAATATTTCCCAACAAAATTCTCACAGGACAGTCCTTACTACCCTTAAAAAATGAGCAGATTCATTGTCATGATGGAAAAAGTTACTTGCACAATTTTTCTGGTCTTTTTCTTAAAAACGAAGATTTCAATTTTCTTATAACTTCTTCATAATAAACCCCAATCATCATCCTATGTCTTTAGAGAAAAATCTATCAAGAGTACTCCTTGATGGTGGTGTTGGTAGTGTGTAGTTGAGTCAGCACCAACTCATAACGACCCTGTATAGGGTTTCCAAGGCTGCAAATATTTACGAGAGAAGAAAGCCTCATCTTTCTTCCATTGAGTGGTTGGTGGATTTAAACTGCTGACCTTGAGATTAATAATCCAAAGTGTAACTCACTATGCCACCAGGTCTCCCAGATTGCTCCTTGTTGTAGTTGTGCCACTGAGTCGGTACTAACTCATAACAACCCTGTATAGGGTTGCCAAGGAGCAGCTGCTGAGTTTGAACCACTGACCTTGTGGTTCAAATCATCCTTTTGGTTTAATGCATATTCTACAGTACCACAGCAGGACTCTAGGTTACCCCTTAAAAATCCCAAGAATATTGACCATAATATTCTAAACCCACTTCTCTTCTCTGCCTTGAACATAATTAACCAAGCAGATACCCTGTGAAATTGCTATTTCAATTGGACTCTTTCTTTAAAGATACCCTATGGAGAATGTGTGAGTGGGTTCTAACTCACAGCAACTTTATGCACAACAGAACAAAATACTGCCCTGTCCTGTACCATCCTTACAATTGTTACTGTGTTTGAGTCCATGGTACTGCCACTGTGTGAATCCATCTCTTTTTCACTGATCTCCACTTTTCCAAGCATCATGTACTTCTCCAGAACCGGTTCCTCCTAACAACATGTCCAAAGTGAAAGAGACAAAGTCTGGCCATCCTCATCGACCATACTACTTACAAAATAGATTTGTTCATTTTTCTGGTAATAGTGCAGCCA
>NW_006408520.1:12243060-12256207 GCF_000296735.1 Chrysochloris asiatica
CACCATTTAATGAGGAGGCTACCTCTTCCCCATATAATATGTTCTGGCTATTTGTCAAAGATCAGTTGACTGTATGTGTATGTATTTACCTCTGGATTCTCAGTTTTATTCCATTGATTTATGTATCTTTCATTGTAACAGTAGCAGGATGTTTTGACCACCGTGATTTTGTAATGATTTTTTAAATCAGGGAATGAGAGGCCTCCTACTTTGTTCTTCCTTTCCAGGTTTTCTTATTGCTTAAAGATATACCAAACCAGTTGGAACTGAGTCAAGTTTTTCCACATCATTGTGACTCCATGTGCTATATAGAGTAGAAGCTATCCTTGGGGTTTTATTTTGTTTTGGCTATGATATTTATAGTCACCACCTGTCTGTCAGTTTGGCATACCTTGGTGGCTTGTATCTTGCTATAGTGTTAAAAGATGTGTCACTGGTATTTCAGATTCCATCAGGGTCATGCTACAGCAGAGTTAACAGACTAAGACAGGTTAGGAAAAAAGGCTCGGTGATCTACTTCCAAAAATATTAGCCAATGAAAACCTTATGGAAAAAACAAAAGATTGGCCAATATAGTCCTGGACGATGAGTTCCTTAGGTTGAAAGCATTCCAAATATTACTGGCATAGAGTTGCTCCACATAGGAGAATTGACCGTAATGGTGCAAATGGACTAAAGCTTTTAGGACATTTATTTGCTAATGTGTCACAATTCAAAATAAGAAGCTATGGTTGCAAACAGACATCAGTAATCAGAATGTAGAATGTACACCATATAAGTCAAAGAAAACTAGAACCATACAAACTGAAAAAGACCACTTTAATATCTGAGGCATTACTGAGCTGAAATATTGGTTATTTTAAGTGGAACTATGATATTGTCTACTATGCTGGGAAAAACAAATTGAAGAGAAATGGTGTTCAATTCATTATTTAGAAGAACGTTCCAAGATCTATCCTGAATAATAATCCTTTATAAATGATAGGATAATACTCATAAATCTACAAAGATGGCCTATTAATACAAATATTATTCAAACACACCAACTACAAAGACCAAAGATGTAGAGAGTGAAGATTTTTACAAAGTGCTCCACTCTGAAATTGATCATTTAATCAAGATAAATTAGTGATTACCTATAATTGAAATGTAAAAGCTGGAAACAAGTCAGACCACTAGTTGGCAAACACAGCCTTATGATAGAAACAATGCCAGAGATTGTATGATATAATTCTGCAATACCAATGAATTATTCATTGGAAATACCTTTTTAAACAATAATGCAAGGACAAGTATATATGGAAACCAAGCCAAATTGAACACATAAGAATCAAGTCAACTGTATCTGTGCAGACAATGGAGAGCTCAATATTTAAGAGGGGCTGATTGAGGAATAAATCATTAATTGCTCATATGCAAGTCAAATTGGAAGACCATAGAAGAATTGACACATTTGAGTTATGATGCTGGAGATGCTATTAAAAGTACTGTGGATTTCCAGAAGAACAAACAAATCTGTGTTGAAAGAAATACAGCCAGAATGCTCCTTAGAAGTCAGAATGATGAGACTTTGTCTCTCATACTTCTTATATATTATCAGAAGTGATCAGCCCCTGGAGAAGCACATGATGCTTGGTAAAATAGAGAGTCAGCAAAGTAGACTCCCAACAAGATGGATTTGCACAATGGTAGCAGGAACAATGAGTTCAAGCGTAACTATGATGGTGAGGATGGTGCAGGCCTGGGCAATGTTCTGTTCTGCTATGTATAGAGTCGCTCTGAGTCAGTACCTACTCAATGGGACCTGAAAACAACAAGTTCAAGTTGGAGAAAATTAAAACAAGTCCATGGTAGCCAATGCACAGCCTTACATATTGTTCAGCTAAATTTCATGAGCATGAGCATCTCAAGAATAGGTTTGATATCTTGAACACTAATGACCCAAGTCCAGAAGAGTTGTGGGATGATATTATACATGAAGATATCTTGAACACTAATTACCCAAGTCCAGAACAGTTGTCGGATGATATTATACATGAAGATATCTTGAACACTAATGACCCAAGTCCAGAAGAGTTGTTGGATGATATTATACATCATTAAAAAGAAAAATAACAAAATGGATGGTAAACAAACAAAAATCTCTGAAACTTGCTCTTGATTGTAGAGTAGCTTAAAAAAAAAAAAAGGAAAGAAATGATTAAATAAAAGTATAGAAAAGGAGAATTCAAAGGGGAGTTCAAAAAGACAAGGTAATGTAACATAAACAAATGTGCAAAAATCTGGGGTTATAAAACCAAAAGGATCAAGAACCTTCTGAGGTGGGACTTTCCCATTAGAAAGGACAAGCAGACCAGCCAGGAACAGCTAGAGCGGCAGCAGATACATCCTCAAAGAAAGATCATCAAGAAAAACCCCAAACAAAAATGACAGTATGATGGCTACTACAAGAATAATCAAGCTGTTCGCCGGGAAGCCATCAAGGCAAGCAATCAAATTCTCTCAAGACAAACACCCCTCTAAGACTGAAACTCAAAGGGAACACATGAGCAGGCATGTAAGCTTGCTGATGACCACATTGGCCTACTGGTGAGTGGAAAATAGGGAAAAGCAGCAATGAAGAAATAGATTGAGTTCAACCATGTTCCATAGACTACCATTGACCAGGAGATGAGAGAGAGAAGAGGAAGGGCTGGCTGGTCCAAAGTGTGGTGAGACCTGAGGACACCTGAGCCCACGAATAAGGACATGGCCACAGAGGACTAGAGCTTAGAGTAAAGCATCCAGCTGATATGAAGGGAGGGGAGAAGCACAAGAACACCCACACTTGCAGATAGTACCCATTTGACCTAACCTCAATGACTTGATGATCAAAACTCAACTAAAGAAATGAAAACAAAAATTATTCTTACAATGAAAACAAGGATACATTGCTGCAATTTGATGAGCTTGACCTATACAACCTATACTCATGGAGGTAGTAGCTCTAAATACCAACTGAGAGGGAAAGAGTATTCACATCAAGTATCAGTGCTATCCCCTATGTACACAGGGTAGATAGGGACAGGCAACTTAGACATTGGCTACCTAAAATGAGGCGACAATAAACACATGGAGTGACTGGCTTACAAGGTTTCAAGACGGAGTTTAGTTTAAGAATGTGTGAGGGAAGATAGAATCCCCTGTCTATATGCGTCTGGTGAAAAGATATGGGGATAAGATTCTTATGATTCAATAAAGATTAATTGTTATCATGACTAATTGTGATTGTCACAATTGTAAAAGTAGAAGTTTTGTAACAAAAATGGGGGAGTAGTTAATTTTATAGTCCAGAAACTTAGGACCCAAGGACCATCAAGGGAAAAGAGCACAAGCGGAATGCAGGACATTATCCAGAGAAGCAGCGACACCAGAGATGGAAACAGAGATGAGGACATGGAGAGAGGGAGCATCTGAGGATTCTGGATTTTTAAAAAGCACCTGAGTGTTTTTTAAAAAATAAAAACAAAATAACTAAAATGAATAGAGAGAAATACTATTAACTGATGGTACATGCAGGGGATTATAATAATTGTAATGAAACAAGATATATGATTTGTTGAATGTAAAACTGATGATCTGCCATGTAAAAATTCACTCAATTCATTTAATAAAAGCATTTTTTTTAAAAAAAAGGAAACATGCTTAAGATGAAGGAATTAAATAAGAAATTGAAACCTTAAATTGCAATATTGAAGTATTCTATGAACATAAATTTGAATGATGCAGAAAGAACCAAAAGTGAATGTAAGGAATACAAAATAATGCACCAAAAAGAATGAGTGTATGTTCAACTATTTCAGGAGCTAGCATATGGTCAAGAACCGGTGGTATTAAAGGAAGATAACCATGTTACACTGAATGCTCTACTGAAAAACATGACCTCCAGATATGATATAGCACTCATTGAATTGTTTCTACAAATGGATGAAGTGCAGGAGGTACTCAACTGGTCTATGTTAAGAAATTTGGAAGAAGATATTTGACTGACTGACTAGAAAAGATGCGTATTTGTGTTCATTCCAAAGAAAAGTGATCCAACAAATGTGAAAGTTATTGAATAACACTATAATACCATAAATTTCAGACACAAGTAAAATTTTGCTGGAAATAATTTAAAAAATGGTTGCAATCGTACATAAGCAGGGAGCTGCCAGAAATTCAAGCCAGATTCAGAATAGAACAAGCAATGAGTGATATCATTGTTGATGTCATATGGATCTTGACTGAAAGCAGAGAATATCAGAAAGAGGTGTGCCTTTGTTTTATAGCAAAGGCTTTTGTATGTGAATGTGGGCCTCATAACAAATTATAGATAACTTGGAAAGAAGGTAATTCCAGAACAGTTAAATTTACTTATGAAGAATCTATATGTTTTAAAAGAAAAAGACAGTCATTGTAACAGAACAAGTGGATAATGTGTTGGTTAAAATCAGGAAAGATGTAGGTCAGGGTTTTATCCTTTCACCATAAATACTTATCCAATCTGTACGCTGAGCAAATAATCAAAGAAGCTGGACTCTATCAAGAACAATGCAGCCTCAGGATTGAAGGAAGACTCATTAACAACTCGTGATATTCAGATGACACAACCTTGGTTGCCAAAAGTGAAGATGACTTAAAGCACTCACTAATGAAAATAATAAACTTCAGTGTGGATTATACCTCAACATAAAGAAAACAAAGATCTTCAAAACAGGACCAATAAACAGTACCATCATAAATGTTGAAAATATTGACCTTCTTAAGGATTTCATTTTTCTTGAATCCACAGTCAATTCTCATGGAGGCAGCAGTCAATAAATCAAATGCTGTATTGCATTGTGTAAATTTGCTACAAAAGCCTTTGTTAAAGTGCTAAAGAGCAAAGATGCTACTTTGACCTAAGTTGTGCCTTACCCAAGCCATAGTCTTTTGAATCACCTCAAATTCCTGAGAAAACTGATCATGGATAAGGAAGACAGCAGTGAATTGATGCGTTTGAATTATGATATTCGAGAAGAACCGCAAGGTCAGCAGTTCGAAACTACCAGCTGTTAAGCGGGAGAAAGATGAGGCGTTCTGCTCCTGTAAAGATTAACAGCCTCGGAAACCCCATGAAGGGTTGCTATGAGTCGGAACTGACTCCACAGCACATAACAACAACAACATTGGAGAAGAATGTTGAAAGTACCATGGACTACCAAAAGAACAAACAAATCTGTCTTGGAAGAAGTACATCCAGAATGCCACTTAGAAGTAAGGGTGGCAAAGCTTCATTTCACATACTTTGGACATGTTGTCAGGAGTGACTAGTTTCTGGAAAAAGACCTCCTACTTGGGTCAGTGAACAAAAGGAGGATCTAAAATGTGATGGATTTCAACAGTGGGCTCAAACAAAGGTGAGGATGGTGCAGGACCAGATAGTGTTTGTTTTTGTTGTTGACATATGTTGGAGGCAACTCCATAGCAGGACATATTGCATTGTATAATTTATAGATCTCTTTATTACACCAAAATGAAATTGTTCATAAAGTCTTCATCTTTATCTGCTTACAGAGGATAGTCAGTCTTCAATAGAAGGCTGTTGTTTATACATTAGTAGTCCCTGCACTTTGCAAGGCACCCTTTCCTTCCCAGTAATCAGAATGTATAAATGCATCTGATATCAGTATAACTAAGCAAGAATTCACAAATCTTGGATTATTGCCACCAGAAATAGCCATCATATGGAATTTTACTATATGATAAACCCTGAGTTTACACAAAGCAATAATAGCCTAGAATAGCAACCTTGCTGAAGGTCTCCAGTTCACTTCTGAATATCTTCCTAACTTCATTTCATTCCTAATTTCAGTTCAATAAATGATAGAGGCATGTACGAAGGTTTAGCTGACTATCTGATTAGCACATGAAATATAGTCTGAGCTTGATAATATAAAATAACTGGCTTGTTCTGTGAAAGGCCGTCAAATTTTAATATATTTTATTTATCTGAAAAGAAGAAGAGGAGAGTCAAGAGGAGGGGATGTGGTCAATGTATGTGTCCAGTTTAAAGACTTTGATATAGATAAAACTTGGCAATTCCACAAATCCTTTACTTACCAAAGACAGGGAAAAGCATCAAGAATTATATGAGTTACCCTTGTGATTTCTGCTGGTGTATGTTAAGATATAAGGAGCTCTGGTAGCGTAGTGGTTACGGATCGGGCTGCTAACGTCACAGTAAGCAGTTCGAAACTACCAGCTGTTTCATGGGAGAAAGATGAGGCTTTCTGCTATCGTAAAGATTTATAGCCTTGGAAATCCTGTACCAGGGTCACTATGAGTCAGAACCGACTCCACGGCACATAACACCAACAACATGTTAAGATATAGGAATACTGGAGACTAAGGAAGTATAACTAAAATTATTTCTGTAGTGCTAAATGTTTCCTTTGCCCCGATCATCTGAAAATTTAATTAGATACTGCTGTATCTAGACATTAATAGCATAACCCAGTACAGTTCACCATAGTGCACTTGTTTTAAGTGATTAAAATTTTTGAAAAATTTAAACTGTCTTAATTTAGTAGTCCTTTGGGTACACTACATTTGTTGAATATTGCAAAAGTAAACACACATCTGTTTTTAGTACTAATGTGATTTTGTATATCAAGCAGCTTGAAGATTTTCCCCCATGCAAGCTTCATCAACTGTTTTATCAACAATGTAAGCTTTAGGCACTTTTGTAAAGTTGACTTGGGATGAATGAAAGATCCTTGTTGAGTTGCTAATCATGTAGGTATTCAGAGTGAAAAGTAGATCATATTTTAATTTAATTTAAGTGCCTTAAGATATTTTTCCTTATGTGTTATATTGCCATCCTCTGTTTATATATCTGTCTTCTAAGAAATCATAGCTACTCTAAAATAGCTCTGGTAGCGTAGTGGTTACGAATCGGGCTGCGAACTGCAAGGTCAGCAGTTCGAAACTACCAGCTGCTCCGTGGGAGAAAGATGAGGCATTCTGCTCCTGTAAAGATTAACAGCCTCAGAAACCCTGTGCAGGGTCGCTATGAGTTGGAACTGACTCCACGGCACACAACAACAACAACAACTCTAAAATAGTACTCTGACATTAGGGTACTTTTTCTGGTTATTGTATATTGCAACTTTCTGTAAGAGTCTCTAGAGTTATATGAGAACATGCTTACAATGACATGCTTAAATGCTGAGTGATTTATAGTTGAACAGAGACATAGTTACTCCAAAGGCCATGAACACTGGACCTCAAGGTTTGGTTTGAACCTCAAAGTTGGCAGTTCAAACTCACTAGCTGCTTCCTGGAAACCCATACAGGATCACTATAAGTTGGAACCAACACTCCATGGCACTTACCAGCAACAACAAAAAGGCATAGTTTTTCCAAAGATCTTTATATATATTTACTTTGTTGATTCTGACTTTCCATTTCTTGTTGTTTTTGTTGTTGCTAAGTGCCATTGAGTCAGTTCCGTCCCAGAGTGACCCTGTATAGGGTTTCTGAGGAGCAGCTGGTGAGCTTGAACAGCCAACCTTGTGGGTCAAACTGACTTTGCAGCCCAGTGCATTAACCCACAGTGCCACACCAGGACTCTTATGCCTTTATTGTTGTTAAGTGCCGTTGAGTCGGTTCCAACCCATAGCGACCCTGTATAGGGTTTCCGAGGAGCAGCTGGTGAGCCTGAACCGCTGACCTTACAGTTCAAATGGCTTTGCAGTCTAGTGCATTAACCCACAGCACCACACCAGGACTCCTTTTGCCTTAGGTGGTTATAATTTGAATGTAAATTCTCTTAAGATAAAGTTAATACTTTACTCTTAGAATTCCCATATTACATGGAACATTTTGGGTTAATTATTAGGTGCTAAGTGAAAATGTATATTACCTTGCTATGTAGTCCATACAGCTAAAGCCTTGCCATGTGATACTGTTTTCCAAAGGAAAGTAACTGGAGACAGTGTCTTTCCAGTAGTTGCCACAAAAGCATACGTTTTGACTACCTGGATCACAATTGACTGGACTAGATACTGTATTGTGAGCAGAAGATAAATTCATAGAGACTAAAACAGAGATCATCATCCCAACAGAGAGAGCGGTACTATAATTTAGGCACATGTTCACTCTGGATAGTTAGGACTGGATAGTGGCTATCTATCTGTATCATTTGGAGCTCTTACTGCCAAGCTTCAGAAACAGATTCTGGCTGTCAGAAGGTAAAAGGAGATTTATCATCCAGATACTAGGTAGTTCATAAATTTAAGGAAGGTAGGAAATCAGGTATAACAAATGGACAGAAACCAAAAGGACCTAGAACATAGACTACTAAGAATCGTCCTAATGTGACACTGTAGGATACATACTGGACTGTAAGTTCAGTGCGAACCACAAGCGTGGCAGTTCAAACTTATCAGCTGCTCCTCAGAAGCCCTGTACAGGGTTGGTATGAGTTGGAACCATTTTGATGGCATTTAACAAGAACAACCTGTTTGTTTGATGATACTAGGAGACACTAGCATCACACACTACCACAGATAAGATTTAACCAGTTTTTGACTGTAATATAAAGGTGTCATCAGAAGATTTCAGTCACCAAAAGGTGAAGAAAAAAGCTCTCCTCAATGGCTTCCGTGATGGGGGTAGTTCTGTGCCCTAACAATACTTCATACAGTGAGAATTTCCCACTAATAAGCAAAGTGTTAGACAGATAAAACATAAACAACTATACTTCCTGTAGTAAATCTTCTCCACTGTAGGTATGATTTTGAAATATAAATTAAAAATACTACTCACTGGAGATTCTACCTTCCTCCAGGCCCTCTGGATCTAGGTTCCCTCTTGAAAGCTTGTAAGCCAGTCACTTCTTGCCTTTGTAGCCCCCACCCCCCATTTTGGGTAGCCAATGTCCAAGTTGCCCATCCCTGTCTACTCCGTGTGTGGAGGGGGTGGGAATAATTCTTGCTTTAAGGACTTGTTCCCTCTTTTGAGCTACTGCTTCCATAGGTGTAGGTCAAGTTCATCAAATTGTAAAAGAATACTTTTTTTTTTTTCCTCTTCTTTTTACTTCTGGTTGAGCTCTGATCATCCAGTCACTGAAGCCAGGATAAGTGGGTATTATCTGCAAGTGTGGGTATTCTTATGCATATGCCTTCTCTTCTTATCAGCTGGATGCTTCACTCTCCACTCTAGTCCTCTGTGGCTATGTCACTGACTCTGGGCCCAAGAGTCCCCAGGTCTTGCCACACTGCTGGGGCTGATGCAATGAAATGCAGACGGGTCTCTTGTGATACAATAGTAAATAATTGTTATCAGGACTGATTGTGAGGGTCGGAAATGTAAAGGTAGATGTTTTATAGCAAGGAGGGGAGTGATTAACTTTTCAGTCTAGGAGCGGAGGTCCCTAAGACCATCAAGGGAGAAGAGCAGAGAGCAGGATCCTACCCAGAGAAGCAGTGATGCCTGAAATGGAGCCAGAGATGATGACGTGGCGCAATGGAGCATCTGGAGACTTTAGATCCAGAGAGGGAGAGTGACTGTGTGCTGAAGAACTGGGGGTACTGGGGAAGGATTACATGGAGGGGGTTGTAACCATGGCATTGAGACTATATACAATAGAATGAATGTAAAACTAATGTTCTCCCATGTAAACTATCACATAATTCACAATAAAACAATTAAGAAAAATAAAATAATAATGCTATAGAATCATAGAAACTTTTACTTTAAATATATCAAAACATGAAGTTATTGTTTCTTTTCTTTTCTTTTTTTTTTTTTTTTTAAGTTACTGTTTCTTGACACATTCTCCACCTAAGTTCAAATATTTCTGAAGGTCATGTTTCCGTTTTTCTAACCCTTCCCTGGTAAGGAGTCCTGGTGTGACATTGTTGGTTAATGCGCTGGACTAAAAGTTCAGTTTGAACCTCAAGGTCGGCAGTTCAAGTTCATTAGCTGCTCCTCAGAAGCCCTATACAGGGTCACTATGAGTCCAGAACCAACTCTATGACACTTACTGAAAACATCAAACCCTTCCCTGAAGAATTCTGTGTTCTTCTATTCACATCATGTCAAAATAGCAGTTTTTGCATCATCAAGGGACTCACATAATGTCCCTTTAATTTAATTTAATTTTTTTTAATTTTAGGGAACAAAAAAATGTATGAAGGAAAAAATTCTCATGGAAAAATCCTTGCTACCCTCAAAGAATGAATATGTGCATTGTGGTGGTGAAACCAAAAGTAATTCCTTGGTCCAATTTTCCTAGCCTTTTTCTCTCCAAGTCAGTTTTCACTTAAACTTCTTCATACTATGCCTCAGTTATCATCCTGTGTCCTCAAGAAACTCTAAAAAGACTTCCCCTTTGGGAGGCCCTAAAATAGTCACCATAGCGGTCTGAATTGACCACTGCTTGAATTTAACTGGCCCAGTAGATTCCCTCAGAAACCATGTTTTTTGGAAGGCATCCTAATGAAATGGAGACAGGTGTCCGCAGTACTCCACAGACCACAGAGAAAACACATTTTGTTTGGAAGAAACCTGTGCATGTATGAATTGGAACCGTAGTAACAATATTTTTTGACAGACCTTCTATAGTCTATAGCACCTCATAGCAAGACAAATTAACTAGAAAACAAATTAGGCAATATAGATAAAAAGAGAATGTGATAAAAAGTGGAAATAAAAGCTGAGATGCTGAGAAATAAAAGCACATTCATTACTATCTCAGTTTCTAGTCCTTAAAGCAAGTTTACTTGCTTGCAAAGAAAGCAAGAACAAAAGCTTTTCTTTTTCACTGGCATCACTGGTGTGCCATGGCCTGCAAGAAGAATGAGAAACATTTCAGGCCTTTGCCTCTTCCTTTTTGCCATAGCAATTCACCTACTTTCATCCTTCTCTATATGTCTTGTAGTAAGACCCAACACAGAAGGCAGTTTTGCTGTGTTTGCTTTCCTCAAAACCTGAACAACTTTTAAAAATAGAGCACCTCTTTTGTCACCCATCTATATTATTTGTCTATATAAACATGAAAAACAAATCAGTTGCTGTGAATTGACTGAAACCCATGAACATATCTCGTGTGTGTCAGAGTAGAACAGTGTTCCAAAGGGTTTCCAGTGGTTTCCACTGATCTTTTCAGAAATAGATCACCAGACCTTTCTTCTGAGCTTTCTCTGCTTGGATTCAAACCATCCACCTGTAGGTAGCAGCTATAAGTTTAACTGTTGGTACCGCCCAGGAACACTGTCATTTTCCCTATCTGTATGGCTGTCTATTTATCTGTATAAGAATTTTAAAATGTATATTCTTATAAACCACTATAAGAAATGTAAGCATATTAATCAATATAAATAAATTAAGGTTCAAGATTGCTTAAATGTAAAATCTGCCATCCATGAATATTGCACTTACTAAAGGCTAACCTCACAATAGTGAGGTTGGTCCAGGATCGGACATTGTTTAGTTCTGCCATGCATAGGGTCTCTATGAGTCTGTGCCGACTCAATGGCACCTAACAACAACAACAAAGGCCAAGTTTAATATCTATTCAAATGTTTACACGAAGACTTTTCAATAAACTCACCCACTTTTAGTATCTCCAAATCCTTTTCAATTTAAAGAGGGAAGTCAGTCCATAGAACTGGAAAAAAAAAAGGGGGGAGGGGAGGGGATCCTATATATGTCTAGTTCTTCCTTCAGCCTCAGGATGTTGTCCCTTAAGGAACTGTGCCAACTTGTTATGGATAAGTTCTCTTTAGCTGAAACCATTAATTGTCGAGGGATTGAGCTTTTCTCGGCTATATTATTTAGAATTGCCTCAGCAATAATTCCTTTTTGCTTGGATTTCATAAAGTTCCCAGAACAGAAGCATGGCTTCCCTAGATGCTCCTCACGCTAAATATATCAGCATAGTGGGTGCTGTAGGGCAGAATACTGTTTCACACTACCCTCCTCCCTGTGTTGGTTAATCATTTATACCAATATGGGATTATAAAGATATGGAGGTTTTGTGCTTTGGTTGTTTTCTAGCTCTAGTCCTTGAAAATATAGGCTAAGTAAATAGACCAACAGATGTATGAAATATCAATTGTTACACTGTTTACACTAATGCTGTGCATTAAGAAAACAAATGCCAAGCTGCCTGAAGCCTGCAAATAATAAAAACACCTTATTATACACTTAAATACTCACTTGCCCTTATCTAAAATGAATCCACACACAGTAGTGCAAGCAACTGCTTGCACTTCATTACCCACTGAAGTCTTTTTAGTGTATTCCCAGCACTGCTTGGGAGACCTGCTGAGGTTCAGTTTGGCTCAGCTGGTCCACAGTTTTGAACATTTTCTAGTGGTATCAGCAAAGCATCTGCCTAGCCTGTTTCTTCATATTTTAGGATTTTACAGGTTACATTGCATGACCACATTAATAAGCAAACTGTTTGCATTATAAACAATATTAACATTTTAATTCACAGATAAATAATATGCCAACTATAAGGAAAGTTCAGCATCTTTATTATTTATAACTGCGAATCTCAGATATCCTGATAATATTCTACCATTTCAGATTATTTTGGAGTATACAATATGGGACTTGGTACATATAGTGGCATATATTGCACACTTAATAACAACTATTTCTGAACAGATAGGCACATTATACAAATTGATCTTTTTTTTTTTTTCTTTCTTTCTATACATCCACTTAGAAGAAAATTGGGAATACAAAATAATTGGGCTCAGGATAACTAACTGCTTTAGACACTTTGCATTGGTTAGTTTTTCCATTTGTAGAATTGTATGTGAATGCAATCATACAGCATGTTGTGTCTGCTTCTTTAACTCAGCATGACGCTTTATTAAGTAATACAAGTTGTTGGATTATTCAGTAGTTTGTTTTTCTTGCGGAATTGTATTCCATTGTGTTGCTATCCCACAATGTGTTTATCTACTTATTGATGGGTATTTGGGTAGTTTCCAGTTTTTTGACTGTTTTGAAAAAAGTTGCTTTGAACATTCATTTACAAGTCTTGTGCAAGTATATGTTCTCATTTCTTGTCTTTATTTTTTTTCCTCTGTGTCCTAGTTTCTTTCTTTCTTTTTTTTTTTTT
>NW_006408520.1:12257833-12261218 GCF_000296735.1 Chrysochloris asiatica
CTAATTGTTCTCCCATCTGCTTTGTTCTTCCATTCCCCTCTCCCTTCTTGTATATTGTCCCCTTCCCCAGCACCCAAACTATCCTGTGTCTAATCCCTGCCCTGTGCTCCACCTTTCCCTCCCTCCCTCATTTCTTTTCAATATATAACTAAAAGTGAAGTTATGGTTTGATTGATAAGTGAATATTTACTTTTATAAGACGTTTCCAAACTCCTTTCTAAAGTGGTGGAGCCACCATTAGAATTTTAAAACAGAACAAGAAGGAAGCATATATGTTAGTACACACGTTATTTTAAGACATCTCCATTAAAACACACACTTTTTTTCATTAACTAATAATCATACCTGGAATAACTAATTCTGTCCTCTTTGACACAGAATGATTAATGCATTACTTTTGTCGGTTACTTTGAAGGTTATTTCTAGTCTTAAAAGTATAAATAAAGTAGAAGCCTTTTGCAATTCTAGTTTACAATTGACGACCAAATTTCCCTTCAGGGAGCAATTTTGTAAAGAAGATGATGGTTTTGAACATGATAATGGGAAAGAAAATTAAGAAGGTGAAATTGATACTTGGAATGATATGATCCCCAGTTCTTTCTATCAGAAAAGTGGACATAATAAAAATGTCAGCCACCTCTTGGCATGCTATGTGAATTAATACTTAGGAGCTCCTTAGTGGAAAACATTTTATAACTGGTAAAATTTTTCATGGGATTCATTGAAATGCCAGCTTCTAAGAAACCCATTTTGAAAAGAATTGTACAGAGTGAAAATTACCAGGTAAATTGGAGAGAAATGTTTCTTCAAGTCAAAAATTTCACTTGTAATTTAAGCTTATCAAGAAATGTTCACAATCTCATTCTCTAGCGTTTGTTACAGAAGTGTCACTGGGGCAGGGCATGTGCAAGGAGTGCAGACTGTACTAGGTGACATTGTCAGAGGGGGTGACAACAAAATGATGGTCTGTAAAATGTTTGTTTAGTGTTTCAGCAGAAATTTCTTACTATTAATATACATGTATATGTATGTATGTATATAACAATGAAAAAAAAATTAAGTCAGTTTACATGACTTTACATTTCCAACATATAACTACAAAGCTAAATCTCTATGTTGATTTACTTTTGAGTCTTCTAATGCACTCCCATCAGAACTGTCATTACTACCCAATTATAATGACAGTTCGAATCGCGTGGTTTTATCTGCACAAGATGTAAGCTGTTTTTGTTGTTGCTGGGATTTTCATAGTTTCTGTTTTTGTCACGTTTTCTGTTATATCTGCTATAATGTTATAGTAATTAATATTTTTGAACCTACATCAGTAACTCTTTTGAGAATGAAGTAGTAATTAAAGGAAAAGGAGAAAAATAAAAAAGGGCTTCTGCTTAATTATTAATGTAATTCAATGTAAAAAGATTTTACAAAACAATTTGGTTGTTAGTATTTGTATAATCTAAAAATGTATTACATTTACAACTATCTACAACTATACTGATCACATATTATACTGTGATTAAAATTGATAAAAGAAACATTACTAAGAGATCCTTAGTAATGCAGCACTATAGGATAGTGCAGCACTATAGGATAAGCACTGTACTGCTAACTGCAAAGTTGTTGATCTAAACCCACCAGGCAATCCTTGGAAACCCTATATAGGGTGGCTGTGAGTCAGAACCAACTTGACACAACCACAAAGTATTCTGTATATTGTGGTGTAGGGGAAAAGGTAAGAAGAGGGTAGTATAACAGCATGTGTTACCTAACTGGATAAAGTCACTGGCTTCCTCCTTTGTACAAGGCATGAAAACATTGCAATTTGATGCCATAAGTAATTTGTGGAAATGCCTGCCCCACAATGGAGGAGTCACTTTAGGGACCTCAAAGTTAGTATGGTGGATCATTCATGTTGCTGTTGATTTAAGTGCTGTTGAGTCTGTTCCAACTTATAGCTATCCCATATAGGGTTCCCAAAAAGCTGCTTATGGGTTTAACCTTTTGGTTAGCAGTCAAGTGCTTATATTACAGTGTCACACCAGAACCTAAGATTATTCATAAAACCCTTGTAATATATAACTAAACACGTACTAGTTACTACAATTAAAAATCATTATCATATGGCCAAAATAAGTCAATAAAATTTAAAATGAATTTTGGACAATGGAAACTATTACTGCAAATAATGTAATCTGTATTTTCTAGTCTTTGCTATTGCCCTTGTTTTGTTTTCATAGTTCTGTGCCATAGTATATTAATTGCAGGCAGACAGCTTAAAATTTCCCCTCCTTAAAATTGTCAAATAGGCCACATTTATCTCTAGCCTGCTTTTATCCACTTTTCAGCACATTAGGCCCCACTGACTTATGTAGTTCCTTCAAGACTGTCATTTGCCCTACAGACCCCATGTAGATTCCCTTAAAAGCTTCAGTGCCCTCCCCCTTAAAATGCCACACACCTATGTAACAGAAAACAGGTTTTGTACCTTCAGAGCTTTTGTGATAATCACATATATACAGAAGGGTAATCTTGGTGGTAGTATTATACCCTAAAGTGGATTTGAACTCTTAGTGACCTTAAAGAACCTAATTGTTGCTGTTGTTAGTGTTATTAAGTGGTGTTATGTTGGGTCTAACAATAATGACCCTTGTATATGGTTTCTAAAAAGCAACTGGTAGGTTTGCACTGACAAATTTGTGATTAGCAGTCCAAGCTTATCCTACAGCACAACACCTGGACTCCCTCAGAACATAGTAGAACTCAGTAATATACTTCTTAAATACCTGTTAACCCTTTTTGGTTTGCTCTGGTGGTGTAATAGCTGCCACCGAAAAGTAGGAAATTTGAACTCATCAACCACTTCACAAGAGAAATGACCTAGCAGTCTCATTTAGTAAAGGTTGCAGAGTTGTAACCTCCAATCCCACCATTTATCAGACTGTTTGTCATACTGTGGTGGCTTCCTTGTTTTCTGTGATTCTAAAGGCTATACCACTGATATTTTAAATTCCAGCAGGGTCACTCATTGTGGACAGGTTTCACCTGAGCTTCCGCATGAAGAAAGACTAGGAAGAAGGAGAGATAGACTACTTGAGAATATTTAGTCACTGAAAAGCTTAGGAATAGCAGTGGAACACTGCCAGATAGCAACAGAATATTTAATATTGAAATACAAAGATGAGCACCAGAATATTGTCAAATTTAGTGTCCAAAGATGTGCTCCTCAGGTTGGAATGTGCTTAAAACTCAACCGGGGAAAAGCTGCCTCCTCAAAGTAGAGTTAACTGTGATTACAGAAATGGAGTAAAGCTTTCAGGACCCTCATTTGCTAATGAAGCAAAACTCAAAATTACGAAAAACAGCTTCAAACATCCATTAATAATTG
>NW_006408520.1:12261554-12264526 GCF_000296735.1 Chrysochloris asiatica
GTGATGATGAAATTGAAGAATTCTAGCTTCTTCAGTCTGAAATTTATCAAACATACAATTAAATGTATTGATAATTACTGGTGACTGGAATTCAGAGATTAGAACCAAAGAGGAAGGTCAGTCGTTGGAAAATATGGCCTTGGTGATAGAAACTATGTTGTTGTTGTTGTTGTTGTTGTTAGGTGCCATCGAGTTGGTACCAACCCATAGTGATCTTATGCACAACAGAATGTAACAGTGCCCAATCCTGGGCCAACCTCACTACAGTAGCCATGCTTGAGTCCATCGATGCTGCCACTTCACCAATCCATCTCGTTAGGAGTCTTCCTCTTTTTCTCTGACACTCCACCTTACCAAACATGATATCCTTCTCCAGCGAATGGTCCCTCCTGACAATAATTGCGAAGTATGAGAGATGAAGTCTAGCCACACTGGCCTCTAAGGGCCACTCTGGCTGCACTTCTTCCAAAATGGATCTATTGGTTGTTTTGGAAGCTCATGGCACTTTCAATATTCTCCTCCAACACCATAACTCAAAGACATCAATTCTTTGACTGTCTTCCTTATTCACTGTCCAGCTTCTGCATATAAATGAGGTTATTGAAAATACCATGGCTTGGGTCAGGCACAAGCAGACATCTTTGCTCTTCAACACTTTAAAAAGTTCTTGTGCAGCAGATTTGCCTAATGCAATACGTTGTTTGATTTCTTGACTGCTGCTTCCATGAGCATTGATAGTTGATCCAAGAGGAATGAAGTCCTTGACAACTTCAATCTATTCTTCATTGATAAGAATGTTGTTTATTGGTCCAGTGGTGAGGATTTTTGTTTTCTTTACAATGAGATATAATCCATACCGAAGGCTGTGCTCTTTGATCTTCATCATTAAATATTTTAAGTCCTCTTCACTTTCAGCAAGCAAGGTTGTATATATCATCTGCATATCACATGTTGTTAATGAGTCTTCCTTCAATCTTGACGCCACGTTTTTCTTCATAAAACCCAGCTTTTCAGATTATTTGCTCAGCATACAGATTGAATAAGTATGGTGACAGAATACAACCTTGTTACACACCCTTTTTAATTTTAAACCATTCAGAGTTCCCATGTTCTGTTCGAGCAACTGCTTCTTGGTCCAGGTACAGATTCCTCATGAGCACAATTAAGTGTTCCAGAATACTCATACTTCACAGTGTTGTCCATTGCTTTTCATAAGCCACACAATCAAAAGCCTTTGCATAGTCAGTAAAGCACAGGTAAACATCTTTCTGGTATTCTCTGCTTTCAGGCAACATCCATTGCACATGAGCAACGATATCCCTCGTTGCACAGCCTCTTCTGAATCCGGCTTGAACCTCTGGAAGTTCTCTGTCAATGTATGATTGTAGCTATTTCTGTATTACCTTTGTTGTTGTTATTGTTGTTGTTATGTGCCGTGGAGTCGGTTCTGACTCATAGCGACCCTGCATAGGGTTTCCGAGGCTGTAACTCTTTACGGGAGCAGAAAGCCTCATCTTTCTCCCGCGGAGCAGCTGGTAGTTTTGAACTGCTGACTTTGTGGCTCGCAGCTCGATTCGTAACCACTACGCTTCCTTAGCAAAACTTTATTCACATGAGGTATCAAAGAGATTGTCCGATGATTTCTGCATTCCATTGGGTCACCTCTCTTTGGAATGGGCACAAATATGGCTCTCTTTCAATCAGTCAGCTAGATAGTTGTCTTCCAAATTTCTTGTCAGAGATGAGTGAGTGCCTCCTGTGCCACCTCACTTTCTTGAAAGATTTCAATGTTTATTCCCATCAATTCCTGGTGCCTTGTTCTTTGCCAATTTTTCAATGTACCTTGGACTTCCTCCTTCTGTATCATTGGCTCTTGATCATATGCTACCTCTTGAAATGGTCGAACACCAGTAATTTCCTTTTGGTACAATGACTCTGTGAATTCCTTCCATCTTCTCTTGATGCTTTCTGCATCATTCAATAATTTGCCCAGATAATCTTTCAGTATTGAAAGTCAAGGTTTGGATTTTTTCTTCAGTTCCCCCAGCTGGAGAAATGCTGAGCATTTTCTTCCTTTTTGGTTTTCTGATTCTAGATCTTTGCAATTTTGTTGTAATATTTGCCTTTATCTTCTCGAGCTGATCTTTGAAATTTTCTGTTCAGCTCTTGCACTCCTCATTTCTTCCATTTGCTTTAGCATCTCTATGCTGGAGAGTAAGTTTCAGAGTCTCTTCTGACATCCATTTTGACCTTTTCCTTCTTTTTTGTCTTCTCAATGCCTTTTTGCTTTCTTCATGTATGATGTTCTTGATGTCATCCCACAACTCTTTTGGTCTTTGGTCTTTAGTGTTTAATGTATCAAATCTGTTCTTCAGATGTTCTCTAAATTAGTTGGGATATATTCAAGGTCCTATTTTGGCTTTCATGGACTTTTTTCATTTTCTTCAGCTTTAGTTTAAATTTGCATATGAGTAATTAATAATCTGTTCCATAGTCTGCCCCTGGCCTTGTTTTCACTGATGATATATGGAGCTTTTCTATCGTCTCTTTCCTCAGATGTAGTCAGTTTGATTTCTATGTATTTATCTGGTGAGATCCATGTGTATAGTTGTCTGTTATGCTGTCTAAAGAAGGTATTTGAAATGAACAAATCATTGGTTTTGCAGAATTCTATCATGCATTCTCCACCATAATTTCTATCACCAAGGCCATATTTTCCAACTACTGATCCTTCCTCTTTGCTTCCAACCTTTACATTCCAATCATCATTCATGATCAATACATCTTGATTGCATATTTGATCAATTTCAGATTGAAGAAGTTGATAGAATTCTTATATTTCATTGTCACTGGCTTTATAGGTTGGTGAGTAAATTTGAGTAATAGTGGTCTTAACTGGGCTTCCTTCTAGGTACATGGATATTATCCTGTCGCAGTCCGCGTTGTACCTCATGATTGATCTGGCTATGTTC
>NW_006408520.1:12264936-12266307 GCF_000296735.1 Chrysochloris asiatica
AGTGCCTTCCAACCTGAGGGGCTCATTTTCCAGCACTATATCTGACAGTGTTTCTCTGCTATTCATAAGGTTTTCAGTGACTAAATATTCAGAAGTAGTTCGTCACTCTTTCTTCTTAGTTTATTTTTGTTTGGAAGCTCATCTGAAACCTGTCCACCATGAGTGACCCTGTTGGTAATTAAAATACTGTTGGCAGAATCACAGCAACTCACTAGCCACCACAGTACGACAAACTGACAGACGAGTGGTGGTCTTTTTTTTTTAAGTGGAAACTGTCACTTTAAGTTTCGAGGATTTCTATGCTCATGCATAGTAGAACCCTCCAGGGGATGGGGTGGGTTGTCCATTCACTCAGGCATCCCCTCTAGTCACCAGCATGGAGGTGTGCAGACAGCGAGAGACCAATGAACAGATACCATAAAAAAGAATGCCCACACCTGTATCTCCTCAGTTCTGTCAGGCATTCGTGGATGTTCTGATCCTTCTCCCACTTGGTCTCTCCCAGGATGGTGGCTCCAGGAGCAGTTGAGCATCTTGAATTAGAAAGCAATGGATTTCTTGATTCTGCTAAAAATTCCTCTAACTGTGAGCCTTCCAAGCTTCTAAATATTCCTTTATTTATGGTACAGAGTTGTAGCATCTTCCCCTGAGCCTGCTTGGTCCTGTATTCTGTGTTGTTGTTGACGGAGCTCCTTATAGCACATCTACCTAATCCACCATCTGTGCTGATAGCACATGAAAAAATATGGCAGAGCAATGATTTCTTCATTGCAAAGGCCTTTTAAAAACAATATAAAGATGACTATACACATGGACCTCACTAGATGGAATACACAGAAATCAAATTGACAGTATGTGTGGTGAAAGATGGTAGAAAAACTCCATGTCTTCAGGCAGAACAAAACCAGAAGACAGGTTTTGGAATAGACCATTAATTGCTCATATGCAAGCTCATGCTGAAGCTGAAGAAAATTAAAACAAATTTATGAGGGCCAAAATATGGTCTTGAATATATCCCACCTGAATTTACAGACCATTTCAAGAATAGATTGAATGCATTAGACACTAATTATCAATGACTAGAAAAGTTGTAGTATGACATCAAGAATATTATGCAGGGGGTTCTGATGGCGGATTAGGGAGATGCATGGTGCAGACCTCTGACAGTAATAACACAGAATACTGGACAAAACAGGTTTAGGGGACAGTCCTAGAACTCTGAACTACATATCAGGGAATATTTAGAAGGATCAAAGGCTTAATGCGAGTGAAATTTGTAACAGAAGCAAGAAAAGTGGCATACTCTGATCTGTGGCTGCCAGTGGGTATGGCAGTCGCCATCTTGGGCATGACAGAGCAGGAACAGGATCA
>NW_006408520.1:12267162-12268600 GCF_000296735.1 Chrysochloris asiatica
AAGATAGAGTAACTGAAACAAATGAGCCACAGATAGCCCTAGACTTCCTATTGGATGGAGGGCAGACTTTGGAAATGCCTGAGAAGGAATTCAGGAAAATGATATTGCGGTGCATCCAAATGGTCCACAGCAGGGTTGAAAAAATAAGAAACTAGTCAGGAAAGTACTATAGGAACAATCAAATAAAATAGAAATAGCACTGAAAACAATTCAAAACCTGCAAAAAGAGGTCCAATCGATTAATAATAAAATATCAGAAACACACAATACACTGAAAGGGCATAAGAGTAGAATTGAAGAGACGGAAGCCAGAACCAGTGAGCTGGAAGATAAATCACTCAATACTGCTAAGATAGACAAGAAAGCAGAAAAAATGATTGAAAAATCTGATGAAAGTGTAAGATTCATTTGGGACAACATGAGGAGGAATAACTTGAGAATTATTGGAATTCCTGAACAGGAAGAATCATACAAGATCGCAACCACAAAGAGATAACTGAAGAGGTGTTGGTAGAAAATTTCCCTAACATCCTGAAAAACAAAACTATAAACATTCAAGAAGTTCAACGATCCCCAGGAAGGACAGATCCCAAAAGAAAATCACCAAGACGTCTTAATCCACCTCTCCAAAATCAAAGATAAAGAGTAAATCCTAAAAACAGCTAGGGAAAAGAAAAGTGTTACTTACAAAGGCAAGCGAATCAGATTAAGCTCAGATCTCTCACCAGAAACCATGCAGGAAGGAAGGCAATGTGGAAACATATATAAAACCCTGAAAAACAAACAAACAAACAAAAAAACCCTGCCAACCAAGAATCATCTACAGCAAAGCTATCAATCAAATACGACAGTGTCATAAACACATTCCAGGTTCAACAGAAGCTAAGGGACTTTGTCAAAGCAAACCCAGTGCTTCAGAAAATCCTAAAGGGAGTTCTTTGGACAGAAAACCAATAAGAACAGACAACAACCAGAGATTAACATACATAGCAACACCACCTGTATCTCAATCAACAGATGGAAGAGTCCAGAACAGAACATAAGTGCAAGAACAAACTCAGAGGATCTGGGAGATCAGTCTATGATCAAAACAATTACAATGTGAAAGAAGGTAAAAATATGGGAACACAGATCCAGGTGATGAGGAGGTCAGGTAGTTTGCAGGGTAAAATTGACTATTTTAAATGGAGGAAAAAGTTAATAGAATATAGGGTAACCTCAAAGAAAATTAATACTTCATAACATACCAAGAAAATGAAAATCCAAGAACATAGAAACATTAAAAATATGAAGCTTATGAAAAGATGCCCATACTAAAAGAAAGAAAATTTTTTTCTTTGTTGGCTAACAGAGGTGGGAGGGATGGTGGGGATATAGCACAGGTTAGGGGATAGACACATCATAGTTCAGGTGTTGGGGAGGGCAATACACAAGAAGG
>NW_006408520.1:12271390-12289308 GCF_000296735.1 Chrysochloris asiatica
AACTCTTAAATGCCAATAGGGCATTTAAAATAGCATTAAGAGCTCTTTAAGAATTGCAAACATTCACACAAATGCATGAGTGCTGCTATAGGAGAGATTGGAAATCATAGTCAGGGGTGGGCATTATTATGAAGGAGCCGTTAAAAACTTAAAGATCAAGATAGACTTACTGGGGATTGCTGTTGTTAAGTGCCGTGGAGTTGGTTCCGAATCATAGTGATGCTATATCGCGTTTCTGAGGTGTGGTAGTGGGTGTGACCCACTGACCTTATGGTTAACAGCCCAGTGTTTATCCTACAGTTCCACACAAAGTTCCACCAGTAATCATATATACAACAAAATTGTCCGTTAAATATAACAGCGAATTTATGACATTTCCATATAAACAGAAATGAAAGGAATTCATGAAAACTAGATAATCTTACAAAAAAAGTAGCTCTTTTTGAATAGAGGACCAGCAACAAACTGAGATTAACATGCATGACAATATTACACATAACTAATCTCAGACATAGAAGTGTTCAGTGAAAATAGGGAATCAGAGATACCAGTTTGCAACAACAACAACAAAAATAAAGTATAAAAAGGGAATAATGTAGTTATAGAACTTCCAAATAAAATCAAGTAGATTTTAAGATAAAAACAAATATAAAGATACCAGTGCAGTATTTATCATACTGCACCACTTATTAAATTTTTTTTCCTATAATTTTTTCCTTCTAATTATCTCAGTTGTAAAATAGTCTTAGATTTGATGTTTTTAGATATTATTCTTTATCCAAATTTCAGCTTTTTCTCAAACCTAGACATAGACTGTATTTTGATGGAGAGAGAGAAAGATGGAAATTGAAAATATGGTAAATTTTCATTTATTCATTCACAAAACAACTATTTGTTGAGTACCTATTAACTTTTGTACCTGGAAATAGAAGAGCTGTCTATAACTTTTATTTTGATTTTTTTCTTGTGTTTATGTTAGTAACTTGAAATTTGTCTGAAAGATATTAGTGGCTTTGTACATTTCTTTTGTGGAGATTATTCAAGAGTTCAAAATTGCCTAAAATGTTTTCATTTCAATTAAGTTCTAAAAATTAGCTTATTAGGAATGGGCAGGCCATATGAAGCTATTAATAGAAAATGAGAAGGTAAAGATGACAGAAACATTATAAATTGTTTATAGATCTTGAGCATTCATATCAAAAGTGTGAAGAAGCCAGTAAAGTATAAATAAACTCTATCCTTTACACAGACTTGTATTTATCATGTTATATCCATTCCACATTTCTAGCTCTATTAGATTATTCATCAATATGTTTGTCAAAGGAAACTTTACAATTTACAGAAGAGGCATTTGTTTTCACAATAATGTGGGTAAGAAGTTCTTATTAAGATTCTCATTCAAATTTTGTTTCAGCAATTTATGATGGATTGATTGGTTAAGTGTATAGATCAAATATATATGAACATCATCAACTCAGAGAACTATGTTGTTTTTACTATGTGTGGTCAATTTGATCCTGACCCATAGCAACTCTAGCAACTCTGTACAACAGAATAAAACTCTGCCTGGTCCTGTATCATCCTCACAAATGTCGTTGAACCCTTTGTTGCAGCCACTGTGTCAATCTATCTCCCTGAGAATCTTCCTTTTTTTTATTGATCTGCTAATTTACCAAGGATAAGACCCTTCTCTAGGGTCTGTTCCCTCCTGATAGCATGCTCAAAGTATGTGAAATAATAGGTCACTTCCAAGTAACGTTCTGGTTCTACATTCTCCAAGACTGATATTTCCTTCTTTTGGAAGTCCAAGATATATTCGGTATTTGTTTCCAACACCATTATTCAAAGGCATCAATTCTTCTTTGGTCTTCCTTATTCAGTGTCCAGGTTTCCTATGCATATGAGGTGATTGGAAGTACCCTGGCTGAGGTCAGTTCATTGCAACTTATTCCTGAAATAACGTATTCTCTTTGTAACACTTTAAGGAAGTCTTTTGCAGTAGATTGATTGCTGCTTCCTTTGGCATTTACTGTAGATCCAAGTAAAATGAAATCCTTTACAACTTTAATCTTTTCTCTGTTTTCCATGTTGTTGCTTACTGATCCAGATTTGCTGCTTATTGTTCCAGTTATGAGATTTTAAAAAAAATTTTTATGTTGAAGTGTAATCCATACAGAAGGTTGTAGTCTTTGATCTTCATCAATAAACTTCAAGTCCTCTTTACTTTCAGTAAGCAACGTTGATTTATTTGCATATCACAAGTTGTTAATGATTCTTCCTCCAATCTTAATGTTGTGTTCTGCATACAATCCAGCTTCTTGGGTTATTTGCTCAACATAAAGATTGAATAAGTATGGTGAAAGAATAGAATCTTGATACATGCCTTTCTGGATTTTAACCCCCCAAAAATACTCCCTTGTTCTGTTCAAATGACTGTCTCTTGGTCTATGTTAGAATGAGCTTGATTAAGTGTTCTAGAATTGCTGTCCTTTGTAGTGTTATCCATAATTTGTTAGGGTCAACACAGTCAAAAACCTTTGTGTAGTCAGCAAATCAAAAGTAATTATCTTTCTGGTTGTCTCTGCTTTCAACCAGGATCCACGGGAAGCAGTGATATCCCTCATTCCAGGTCCTCTTCTGAATACAACTTCACTTTCTGGAAGTTCTCTGTACATCCACTATAATTATAATTTTTTAATTGTCTCAGAAAACTTTCGCTTGTGTGTGATTTTGTTCCTCTTTTTCAATCACTTACACATTTGTTAGATCACCTTTCTTTGAAATTGATATGGGTCTTTTCTAGTTGGTTGTCCAGGTAGCTTTTTTCCAAATGTCTTGTTACTAGATTAGTGACCACTTACAGTGCTGCATCCATGTATTGAAACATTTCTATTTGTATTCTTATTTGGAATAGTTTTTTTCATTATCTTTCATTCATGACCATATGCTACGTCCTGAAATGGTTGAATCAATTCTTTTTGGAACAGTGACTCTGTATATTCCTTCCATCTTCTTTCGATTCTTCTTACACTGTTCAATAGTTTGCTCATGTTGGGTGTCAGCAAGTCGATTCTAACTCCTTCAATATTTCAACTTGAGGCTTGATTTTTTTTCTTTAGTTCTTTCAGCTTGAAAAATACTGAGAATAATCTTTGTCAGTTGTCTAACTCCAGGTCTTTACACATTTCATTATAATACTTTTTCTTCTCAATCTGCCATTTTGAATCTTCTATTCAGCTCTTTTACTACATCATTTCTTCAGTTTGCCTTAGCTGTTCTTTCTAAACAAGTTTCAGACTCTTCTGACATCCTTTTTGGCCTTTTACCTTCTTCCTGTCTATTTCATGACCTTCTGCTTTTTTCATTTATGATGTCTTTGATGTCATCCCACAACTCATCTTACTTTCGATCATTAATTGTTCACTGTGTCAAATGTACTCATGAAATGGTCTCTTAACTCAGGTGAGATATGCTGAAGATTGAATTTTTTGCTCTTGTGGACTTATTTTAATTTTTTGATTTTCAACTTGAACTTGCATATAACAATTAATGTTCTGTTTTGCAGTTGGTCCCTGGCCTTGTTCTGACTGATGATATTGATCTTCTCCATGGTCTCTTTCCATACATGTAGTCAATTTGATTCCATCTAGCAAGGTCCAAATAATGTTATTAAAAACATTATTTGCAGTGAATAAATTGTAAATCATATAAAAATCTGTTAGGTAATTTCCAGGACTATTTATTTCACCAAGGTCATATTTTCCAACGACTAACCATTCTTTAAGGAGCTCTGGTTGCATAGTGGTTACAAATCAGTCTGTTAACCTCAAAGTTATCTGTTCGAAACTACTGTGGGATAAAGATTAAGCTTTCTGCTCCCATGAAGATTTACAGCCTTGGAAACCCTATACAGGGTTGCTAAGAGTCAGAACCAACTCCACAGCACATAACCACAACCACCACCACCACCAATCCTTCTTTGGAGTCATGTTGTGGCACTTTAGGATAAGCACTGCATGACTGTTCAAACTCATCCTGATCCTTGGAATTCCTATATAGGGTCAATATGAGTTGGAACTGACTTGATGGCATTTAATAACAACTATTCTCATTTGGCTTCCTGGTGTGAGTCTGTAGAGTAAGCACTGGATTGATTGTTAACCATAAGGTCCCAATTCAATCCCACCAGGCATTCCTCAAAAACCCTTTACAGCATTGCTATGAGTTGGAAATGACTTGAAGGCAGTTAACAACAATCCTTATTTGGCATCCTGTTGTGGGGCTGTAGGATAAGCACTGGACTTCCAACCACAAGGTCCACAGTTCAAACCCACCAGCTACTCCTTGGATAACCTACCAGGTCACTGTGAGTCAAAACCAACTCAGCAGCACTTAGCAACAGCAACATCCTTCTTTGTTTCCAGCTTTCACATTCCAATCATAAGTAATTATCAATGCATCCTAATTGTACATTTTATTGATTTCAGACTGCAGAAGTTGGTGAAACTGTTCAATTTCTTTTCTTTTTTTTAAAAAAAATTGTTTTATTGTGAATTATGTGATAGTTTACATGGGTGAACATTCGTTTTACATTCATTCCATCATATATCATTCATTGCCATGGTTACAATCCCCTCCATGCATCATCAACCAACCAAAGGTTATATACTACAATCCTGCACCCCAGTCATCAGCACACAGCCCCTCTCCCTCTCTGAATCTAAAGTCCCCAGCTGCTCTATCTCTCCACATCATTGTCTCTGCCTCCTTCTCTGGCGTCACTGTTTCTCTGGGTAAGGTCCCACTCTCCACTCTTCTCCATTGATGGTTCCAGGACTACTACTTCAATTTCTTCATCTTCGGCATTAGTGCTTGGTGCGTAAATTGAGATAATAACTATAGTTACTAGTCTTCCTTCTAAGATACTATCCTATCATTGACAGTGTTGTATTTCAGAGTACATCCTGAAATGTTCTTTTTGATAATGAATGTGATGCAATTCCTCTTCAATTTGTCATTCCCAGAAAAGTAGACTATATAACGGTCCAGTTCAAAATGGTCAATACCAGTTCATCTCAATGATATCAATCTTTGTGCTTCCCATTTCATATTTTATAACTTCTAATTTTCCTAGTTTAATACTTCATACATTTCATGTTCCAATTATCAATAGGCACATGTGGCTGTTTCTGCTCATTTTGATTCATGCCACAGCAGCAAATGGATGTCCCCAAAGGTTTACTCAGTCCATGCCATGAAGGTCAATTCTAATCTGAGGAGGGCAGCTCTTCTCCTGTCATACTTCAAATGCCTTCCAACCTGAGGAGCTTATCTTCTGGCACTGTATCAGAGAGTATTCATCTGCTGTTATTAAGATTTTCACCAGGTTCACCTTCCTACTTTATTTAATTCCGTTATCTCCACTGAAGCGTATTCACCATGGATGACCCTGTGGATTTTTGAAATCCACATAGCTTCTAGCATCACAGAAACACTCAAATTACCACACTATGCAAATGGACATATGAGTGCTGGTCATAGAACTTAGAAGGGTCAGTCCATGATGCCTTGAAATAGACATATGATTTAAGTAAGTAATAGTTGTTAAGGGATCTTATTTAAAAAAAAACAAACAAACTGAAAAGCATTGAGCAAATTCCAAATTGGTAAACAATGAGTAAAAGAGATTCATTTAAACTAGTCAACTAGATAAAATGAAAATCAACAGAAAAAAAAAAGTTGACAAATGTTTGAGGTAATTTATAAAGACAAGTTGATCAATAGTATTGAGTGCCACTTACAAGCATGTATCAAATTATTAGTGTTTGCTCTAATGGAGCTAAATAATATTTTAAATTTGTTTCAGTAATTCTTATCATGCTACCTCCCATGTATTATGCATTTCAAATGATCCTTAAATTATTGTCAAATTCCACTTAAAGAGAACTTTCACAAAGGACATGAAATTCATATCATCTAGTGTTACTGTCATTTCTAGGCTAAGTCCCATGGAAATTCATAACTTAAAAATGAAAGTCACAAAGATGCAACTGCCTTCATAATGCCAATGCAGTGGTTATAAATATTTCATGAACATTGCATGGGCAGGGGCAGATCTCCATTTTCATGAGTTAGAATTTGTACAGCTAAGTCTCCAGATTTTACTATTCATAATGCGCAGTATGCCCCGTAGAGCATTCCATATACTGCTTTTTTAATATTTATGTTTAATGAAGAAATTACTGTTCTAAAAAGAGAACAAGCCAAGTCAAAAATTTTCTTGTTAAAATTATTAAGTTTTGCTGAACAGAGATGATAACAATCAACAGAAATTACCTCACTGCAGTACTTTAGCACATAAATGCATAACTTTTAGAGTAAAATAGAATGACGGTTCAAGGCACATTAAACCTAAATGAAAAGGTTCTTTCTAAAGGTTATAACATTAGAAATCTCATCTTAAAAGGATTAGAAAGGTTAAAATGCAAAGAGCAACTTCCTTACAAATAAAAATATTACAAATGATATACTTGTATATTATCTTATAGTTTAAATATATGTCTGTATTTTTCTAGGCTTTCCTTTTATTCAAAAAACATTTTAACTCACTAAGATAATATTACCCAGTTCAATAATGAATTACTATTGCATAATTTAAAGTAATTTATCAAAGCACATTATCAGTACCTGTCAGAATAAATTTTGCACTAAAAGTAATGAAAAAAAGGACTATTGTATGTGTTGAAATCAAAGAACATTACTATAGCTAAGTTATTTTCAGTGGAAAAGGATAGGTGATTGCCCTCTAAATGATACTTGTCCCATGAGGAAATAAAAGCCTGGAAAATCACATGAAACAGGTACAAGACAATGTCTATTTCTTGTTTTTAAAAATGAGTATGTAATATTTTATTTCATTTTTGTCATTTTGATCAATTCTTTGAAGTAGAAAAGTGTGGGGAAATGCTATACAGATCTTGGTGACATTTACCAAAGTAAGTTAAAGTTACTGACCAGCTCATGTATATTCTAAAACTGGAATATTCCATATTAGCATATAATACACAATCTAAATCATGTTTAGGTTGTTTAAGTCAAAGATGGATTTTCTTGGAATACACTTCAACAAGAGTAGTCTTCTAATAATGAAAACAAAAGACCAGATTTAAACCAGGAGTGAGCAGGTTATTTATTTAATTATAATTAAGAATGAACCAATCAGGTCATCAGAATTCTGTAATGTTTCCTGAACTTACTACCAGAAGTTTGTATTTTATCCCTGATATTATTTAGCTGGGAGTTAGAAATACTTTCTTCTTTTGGGTTCTTTGTAATTTTATTTCCAAAGGTTCCCTTGAGGAATTTAACCTTTATGTGATGAATTTGCAGTTCACTTGAAGTGTGTTAACCTTAGTTCCCTAATGAGTCTAGGTGTAATACTGAGGAGGAATTTGAGAAATATATCATGTAGCTCATTGTCAAGTTGGATTTGTCTTACACATCTTGAGCTTTGCTGTTGTTCTGGTACACATTTTGATCACAATTCTTAATTATGTTCTATATTTAACTGACCTATTTGAACAGGATCCAGAGCTGGTGCGGAACATCTGTCGCTGGGTTAGGCAAGCTGTTCAGCTTCCTTTTTTTGCCAAGTTGACCCCAAATGTTACTGA
The DNA here is from genome assembly GCF_000296735.1 of Chrysochloris asiatica. Taxonomy (NCBI): domain Eukaryota; kingdom Metazoa; phylum Chordata; class Mammalia; order Afrosoricida; family Chrysochloridae; genus Chrysochloris; species Chrysochloris asiatica. Next base: position 12,279,064 of record NW_006408520.1, read on the forward strand.
TATCGTGAGCATCGCAAGAGCTGCAAAGGAAGGTAAGTACTATGCTTGCTCAGTTTTCCAGTTACATAAATATGGATTGGAATTATATATCCATGATAAGGCCTGTGTTTTAATATAATGTAATCTTTCTTTTTTCATAGTTTAAGAAAGTATTCTTGAACATTTTATTTCATTTGATTCTCTTTTGGACTCAAGTGAAGACAGGGACCTAAAATTTTTGACTTGCAAACATTAGAATCTTTATGTCTTTGAGCAAGTAACTATTTCATACATAGAGAATCATAGTAATATGATCCCCAACCCCAAATGACCTCATAGTGAAACAATTCTGCAATAATACCATTTGAAACATTTAATGAAGCTTAAAACATTTCAGGTTCCATAATGTGAAACTGATGATTGTTGTTAAGTGCTGTCAACTTGTTTCTGACCCATAGTGACCCTGTAAAGGGTTTCTGAGGAGGGACTGGTAAGCTTGGACGGTAGACATTGCAGTCCATCACATTAACCCACAGCACCACACCAGGACTCCAAAATTGATGATGTTGTTATTGTTAAGTGCTGTCAAGTTGGGTTTTTTTATATTTGATAGGAGCCCTGCTGGTCCAGTGGTTAAGATCTCTAAAGGTCAGAGGTTGGAATTCACCAATACTCCATGAGAGAAAGATGTGGTAGTATTCTTCCATAGAGATTTACAGTCTTAAAGACCCTATAGGGCATTTGTACTCTGTTCTATAGGGTTGCTATAAGCTGGAATTTACTTAATGCTTTGTTCCTTTGTTTATTACTGTTGTTTTGCTGATGTATTTTATAGAGCCTAGCACACTGCTGTAAACAATAACTATCTGTTGAATATACAAATCATGAAATCGATGAATAGATTTAAGAATCCTACATATGTGTGCTTCATCCATAGAAATTACATTTTGTTTTCAAAGACATTGCAAATTACCTGGAAAATGTAACTGAGTAGAAAATATTTGGAATTTAAAAAGTCTGTATAATTGAGAAAATGAAGTGGTGCTAAATAAAGCTGTTTCTTTGCCTTGCATTGTATGCATCAGCATAGTAGTTCTATTAGTTAAGAGATCTGAGGGAAGGAAATATTCTTAAGAGAAAGTGTCATGTGCATTGTCTTGTTGGGTTGCATGGGTTTGAGTGGTTGTTCCTTTAAAAACTTCAGGAAAACGTTGGTGTGTTTTTCACAGGTGGTGCAGACGGTGTTACAGCCACTAACACTGTCTCAGGTCTGATGGGATTAAATGCCAATGGTATCCCCTGGCCAGCAGTGGGAATCGGAAAGCGGACCACATATGGTGGAGTGTCTGGTAGGTGTTTCCCTCTCCTGGCATTATGTTTCCTCTGAGATTGTTGAAAAATCAGGAGGTTATGATGAAAATAAGAATATCATGTCTTTTATAATACCAAAGTTTTACTAGTCATTGTTAGTCAATATTCCTAGTAGTTACAATGGATGGAACAAATTGAGTAGGAGGGCTCAAGTGTCTGCGCAAAATGAGAAAATTCTGATAAAAGGTCTTGCATGAATTTTATCCTCTGGTGGTCCGTGCTTTTACCAGAATTTTGCATTGTCACTATTGTCTTGCCACTTACTCATAAAGGCTAATACTAGGGGAAACATAAATGTAAGATGAATATAAACATATTAAATGTACATATATATGTGGTTATTGTTGTTAAGTGCCATCGAGTCGTTTCCGACCCATAGCGACCCTGTACAGGGTTTCCGAGGGTGTAAATCTTTAAGGGAGTAGAAAGCCTCGTCTTTCTCCTACAGAGCAGCTGGTAGTTTCGAACTACTGACCTTAAGGTTTGCAGCCCGATTCATAACCACTATGTTACCAGAGCTCCTATATATATAGATATATGAGGAAAATACATACATCTTGATTATAATATCTGCTTCATAGCTGGGATTCATTTTCACTGTTCCTAGAATTTAAAAAGTCTGACTTCTTAAAAAAATCTTGCTTTAACTCTGCCCCAAACAAACCATTGAAACATTGCATTTATAGCTATATCTAATAAGACATTTGCAGATCTTACACCTTTGTGCATTTTTTCGCATCACCTAGTTCTTTCATTTAAGAAAGAGAAGTTTTAATCCCAAAGTCCTGTTCAGCATCTTTGTTCTGTACACTCTGTTGCTGTGGCATGGACTTGGTCTCGCAAAGACAATGCTGATGGGAGGTTCTTGACTGTACTGGAATGGGGATTAGTTTCCTTGGTGATAGAGACAGTGGTAAATATACATAATATAGCAATGCCCCACTGTTCAAGAAAAGCTTTGCTGAATCAGACCAAAATGTGCTTTTAGAAGAGGCTGGATAGTCACAAATAAAGCTTCTATCCATGCTGAGGTATTATGTTTTGAGAGCATGAAGTGTGTTTATGAACCATGATAAAAAACAAAACAAACAAACAAAAAAAACCACGTTACATTCCGCATTTAATTGAATGCCATTCCTACCTTGTCAGGAAGGCTGATGAGGAGCACCTGCTCAGATTCCAGATACAATTCTCTTTTATCAGGAGCTATCAAACAAGACCTTAAATATTACTGTAATGCAGAACAACGTGGACTGTGCTAACATGAAACACAGAAAGTGAGTCGAGGGCCTCCAGAATTGGGCTGTAACATGCACTATGTTTTCTGTCAGACCATTTCAATTTTTCCAGCCTGCCATGTTGACAGCAAGAGAATAAAGGAGGTCACAGAGGGTGCGGAACATTAAAAATTAATAAAAGAACTATTGCGGTAGTATTTTATATAAGTAGCACCATTCACATTTTCTCATTTAAGCTGCAATTTCTGAATATTCTTCCATACTATAACTCAGTCTAATAAAACTACAAAATTATAGCATTAGAAAAAGTCTTTTGTGTTGCAGTCTTTAAGCATACACACACTGAAAATTATAGCAGTACCCGAAAACAAGTTCAGCTATACCTCAGGGCCTGTTAACATTTCCATAAAACTCTATTTCTAAGATTTATAAATCCATATATAAATATTTACTTGTGCTATAAGCTCAGCTAAGCCTGGGTAGAGCTTTCATTTTAAACAACAAAAGATCCCTAACATTTTAAGGGCTTGTATGTACCTCATTTCTAATGGGCTCTACATTAAGCCCTTGTACAGTAAACAATCTGTTTTGAAAATAGCTTTTCTCCATATTGACAAAATTAATAGATTTTTTTTCTCCTTTAAAGCAATGCTTACTTTAATTCAAAGGTAATAGGATCTGAACAACAGTTTCTAAACAGACAATAATAATATATTTTAGAATAGAAGCAAATTCTAGAACAGAGTACCTTTAGAATGAGTTACAGTGAAATCTTGTCTATCAGAACTGTGTTAAATGATAAATTATAATGACTTCAACTTTCCCATTTGATAGAGAAATCAAAATAGCTAAATTCCATTCCGAGTTTTATGAAACATGGCTTTTAGGACTTCTAATATGCTTCAATATAAGCATTATATAAACCTTGTCAGATGATCTTTATAATATTATAAAAACATTTTACTTTTGCTGTTTTAGAAACTGCAATATTTGAATTTGCCTGTAGGTGATTTAAATCTCAAGGGATTAAACATAAGAATCAGACTTATAAGGAAATGATGTGTAAATCTGAATTTCAATTATGACAGAAATGCCTGGCAAAATGCATGCAGTAGGTGCATTAAAAGTTGGATTATGTATGTGGTGATTTAATAGTGAGAACAGTACCAAATGAAATGTTGTTAGATATCTTCAATGGATATTTTTCATAATATTAAGATGATTGATTAAGCGCTCCAGCACACAAATATTTCTGTCTACAGCATTGATTCTAAAGAATTACCAGTCTCTAACTTTCCATGGACATTGTAGAGCTAACAGTGATAAGTTGTTACTACCTAATTTTGAATTTTCTAGACTCCATGCAGAAAACTTTTGTCCAATAGCAGTTACCTCATTAATCACTACACAGTTTAGGAGATTATTGATGTTTTTGGCTTTTGGTTTGGAGAGATTCATTGACTTTTTGTATTTCATTGAAAGAAATCTTGTTGTCATCAGCAACATATTTAAAAATAGCATCTTCAAGTTGATTCACCGTGTTTTTTCCTAGATTTAGTTTAATTTATTTTTTTCCCTTGTTGTTGCAAAAGATGAGTTTTTTTACTGACCTTACCCCTGAATACTGAGACCATCTTAAGTTAGTTTTCAATGCAGTTGATTACTGTCACTTCTACCAGTGCTCTGTCCAGCTGTGGTGTGACATTTTCCATGATTTCTTCCCCTGTGGACAAACTTCTTTTAGAGATGTTTAAGAATGGGTCCAAAATGACATAGATTACTGTTGTCTTTCTTACATCTGACGGCATGACTACAACGTTTACTCATTTATCACTAGTTTAGGAAAAGCAGTAATTGTGTGTATGCCAAAACAAAATAAGAATCTTGCCAATGGGGTGCACTAATTGGAGTGATATTTTAAAATTATTTTTGTTGTTTTTTTAATGTTTCTTTTTATTAATTGATGGTACAACATATTTCATTGTCTTATTATGTCATCCTATTGTCCTGTACATATTTTGTTGCATGTACACATACACATAGACACACTCACATAGGAGAAAGTTGTGATATTGCTTTACAGAAGGCAGGTTGGTTGAAATAATGATAGATGCTTTTGAGTCAATATAATAATTTACTTCCTGCAAGCTGGAAAAATTAACTCATTGTTTTAAGTTATTTTCATCTGCCAAATAGGTCATATTTGACCAACAAGGAAACTAATGTTCTTAATTTCAAATTTTTTACACTATTTACAATTATTGATTCTAATCAACATGCTCAGTGAACATAATATGACACATTTGGTCAATTTTAATCATTATAAACTTTATTACTGATTTTTGAAGCAAATCATCAAATATGGTTTTTAAGTTTTGATTTCTACTTCAGGAACTAAAATTTATTAATTGTATTCAGAATATTAAAGCATATCTAAGCAATGATTGTGTATTTCTGAGCAAATGATAATTGCATACTCTGTAAATGCTATTCAAGTCTACCAGTAAATACTGAATGATTTAAAATCTGACTATACACCAGGCACTGACTGACTTCTTACTGTTGCATGTTTCTGTTGTAAAAGCAACATACCAATGAAAGAAGTTGCAAGTTAATGGTGTGCCTGTAATTTGTAACTGTGCTGGTAGTTGCCATGGAAATGTAGTACAAAGTCTATACTGTAGTTTAGAAAGATTGCACATTTTTGACTCAAGATACTAATTTAACAAAGCATTTAAGTAGTTTAACGAAGGATTTTGAGCATTGACTGCACTTTTTATGTTTTATGTTGATTTGTTTTTTAAAATAATTACTGAGGTCTAAATTGTTGGGACCATCAAATGATTTAGCAGGTGGATAGGATAAGCACTGACTGTTCACCACGAGGTGGACAGTTCAAACCCACCAGCTGCTCCTTGGAAACCCTATATGTGGTCACTATGCGTTAGAACCGACTCGACAGCACTTAACAATAACAACAACTGTCAATGTATGAATACAAATTCAATGTAACCCTCTCCAATTATAAACTGAAACTTAGTTTGATGTATTTACTAGAGAATATTTGTGTGAAATTGGAAGACAAAAATGCATAATACATTGGAAATTTAGAAGCTTTAGATGCATTTTGCTTTAAATAACTATTTTTGTACGTCTATTCATACAATCTGAAACCTGTCCACCATGGGTGACCCTGCTGGTATTTAAAATAATGGTGACATAGCTTTCAGAATCACAGCAACTCACAAGCCACCACAGTACAACAAATGACAGATGAGTGAAAGTTGGACAATAAATAAGGAAGATTGTAGAAGAATTGATGCTTTTGAGTTATGGTGTTGGAGGAGAATATTGAAAGTACCATGGGCTGCCTATTGTTGTTGTTGTTAAGTGCCGTCGAGTCGGTTCCGACCCATAGCGACCCTGTACAGGGTTTCCGAGGGTGTAAATCCTTACGGGAGTAGAAAGCCTCATCTTTCTCCCGCGGAGCGGCTGGTAGTTTCGAACCGCTGACCTTAAGGTTCGCAGCCCGATTCGTAACCACTACGCTACCAGAGGGCTGCCTATAGAACCAACAAATCTGTGTTGGAAGAAGTGCAGCCAGAGTGCTCTTTGGAAGCCAGGATGGCCAAACTTCGTCTCTCATACTTCAGACTTATTGTCAGGAGGGACCAGTCACTGGAGAAGGATATCATGTTTGTTAAGGTGGAGGGTCAGAGAAAAAAAGGAAGACCCCCAGTGAGATGGATTGGCAAATTGGCAACATCAGTGGGCTCAACCGTGGCAACGGTAGTGAGGTTGGCCCAGGATCAGGCAGCGTTTTGTTCTGCTAGCCATAAGGTCATGAGTCAGCACCGACTCGATGGCACCTAACAACAACTACAACATATATACAATTGATAGTACTGAGTTCTTATACTGTTATTGTTTTTAGGTGCTAAGGAGTAATTTTTGACTCAGAGTCACCATATAGAACTGAGTAGATGTGCCTCATAGATTTTTCCAGGTTGTGATCTTTACAAAAGCAAATTACCACATCCTTCTTAAATGGAGCTAGTGGGTTAGTTTGAACTGCTGACCTTTTGCTTCACAACCTAGTACTTAACTGCTGCCCTAACAGGTCTCCTTAAGTTTGTTTTATACAAATTACACTATTGGTATGGTTTCTTTGTTTGATTAGGTTGTAGTTCTTAAAGTGCTTGATTTTTTCAAAAGCCTGTCAATCACACGATTACAGATGCAGAAAATCCTTTTGAAAACACGCCTACTATCTGTCATAAAACTTCGGCTATCTATTGTAACTGTTTTTATCAATAAGAGCTTGGGTTTTAACATTGAAATGTCTAAAATAAAACAGTAGATAGAGATATAATTTAAAATGAATAAAAGATGTGATGATAAATCATGCCAAAAAGAATAATTAAAATGAAAGCCTACCATTTTATATTCATTCATATCTTGTATGTGTGTATCTACAAAATAATATAAGAGTCTGGCCTATTATTCACTTATGTAAGAACAGTATTAGGCTATTATAAGTTTAGCTGATCAAAGTTTTAAAGATCTTGTTTTATAAAATGTGTATGTAATGTATTTGTAGAAAAGACAGAGAAAGATGCTGAAATACATTTTCATTATAAATTATCAGTTTGGTTGAGAGAAGCACATGACTAGAAATATTTTTATTTTAATAATGCTAATTTAAATATATTCATGCACAGATTGACAAAGGATCCTCTCTTTCATTATATTGCCTTTCCTGGAGTTTGACTTTCTCACTGTTTGGCCGTCGTTGGTCTGTGCAGGAGATCAGAGCCCTAATAATAGATTTTTGACAGTGAGCGCTCCTGCTACCTGCCCTACACAAATCCTCACTGTTCATGTTTGCTTCATGGCAACAAAGCAGACAGAAGGAAAATGCCAAGTGCTGAGTTTGAGGTACAGCCTTGCCTTGCCTTGACATTTCAGCAGAATAGCAGTTTATGAGATGCATAATTTTTCATCTGGGACTCAGCTGCCATATTCATAGATGCTTACAGCTCATCGACGGACTGGAGCAAGGGCAAAGGTTTCCAGCATAGATCAAGGTCTACTTCCTTTCCATGGGTATTTAAAAATAACTATTGTCCTACACATAAATGATAGCATCAAACAGTATTTAAGAGTCAACAAATTCATGGATACCTGGATATCACATATATTTTCCTTTTGTTCAAAATTAGAAAAATAAATTAATGTCTATACTAGTTCCTAAGAAAATATTTGATAGACTTTGTAAACTAAAGAACTCTGACAAGCATATTAAGAAAACTTACCTTTGCAGCAATGGTAATGAATTATTAAATTTCTTTCCTCTGTGTGTGTGTGTTTTCATAAAGAATGATTTCAAGCTTGAAATTAATCAAAAAATGTTCTATTATGAAAGTAAAAACTAGAGAGTATTGTGTCACTGTTTGAGACTGAATTAAAATATTCACAGATTCATGCATATCTACTGTACTAAAAAATCAGTGTAGGTACACGTCAGTGACTGTTTAATTTAGAACTACACATCTCTGTAAGCTTCAGAAACAGTTCACCATGTCACAGTCTCATACAGAACAATGGTACAGTACATTGGATTAATTAAAGAAGCCTTGCAGAGAACTGAGTTCTCAGTATGTCAAGATTTCAGTTTTATGTTAAATATTTTCTAAAGGCCAGACCCTTAAATCTCAGGGGCTGTACCAAGCAGTGAGCTGTGAATTTAACCATAGGCTAACTGCTAATGATAAGGAAAAGTGTCCTAGTTGAGGCAGCTGTAATACAGTCATTGGATTAGGCTATCAATCACTTGGTTCCCTAAGGAAAAAGGAAAGAAGACCAAACAGTGAAAAGGGAAATTAGGAAAGGAGGGCATGACTGGAATAAGATCCCTCACCATCTTTATCCATTCATTGGCTTAAATCCTTAAGCATCACACCTAACTGTCCAGCATTACTATGACTATTAAGCCAACACATTTATTTCTAACTTTTAGAGAAGTATCAAAATGCCACAGCCTCTTAGTAGTTGAAGATTCTGGAAACTACTCCAAGGAAATGCCTGGTTACATAATTTAAAAATTAGATTAGCTTCAATTTTTGGATTTAAGATTTGTGTTCCTAGTTTTTCATATATATATAAGCATGTATGTATATTGGTAAAGGGTAATAGTTTTATTTGGCTTCTAATCTGTTTGTGTTTTTTCTCTCGTGAGGTGAGATTCTAGTAGATGGGTAGTTCTCAAATTTCAGCATGCATCAGAATCTGGAGGGCTTTTAAATGTAGATTGCTGGGTACCTCTCCCATAATTCCTGATACATTAAGTCAGGTTGTTGTTGTTGTTGTTGTTGTTAAGTGTCTTGGAGTTGGTTCCGACTCATAGTGACCCTGCACAGGGTTTCCGAGGCTGTAAATCTTTACGGGAGCAGAATGCCTCATCTTTATCCCACGGGACCGCTGGTAGTTTCGAACTGCTGACCTTGCGGTTCACAGCCCGATTCGTAACCACTGCGCTACCAGAGCTCCTTATTAAGTCAGGTAGGACCTTAAAATGTGCATTGTTGACAAATTTCTAGATGGTGTTATTGCTGGGTTTTTTTTGGAGGGGGGGAATAATAGACAACAAAGATTAGTGGCATAGAACATCTTGATTCCATTTCTAAAAGAATGTGGAAAAACTTGAATCACTGGTAAAATTAAATATGACCCAGTGGAATGCAGAAATCACTAGACAGTATCACTAATCACATGCAAGTAAAATTTTGATGAAAATCTTTGAAAAACATTTGCAACAGGGATCTGCTAGAAATTTGAGCAGGATTCAGAAGAATACATGGAAGGAGGGCTACCATTGCTGATGTTAGATGGATCTTAGCTGAAAGAAGAGAATACCAGAAAGATATTTATTTGTGTTGTGTTGACAATGCAAATGCTTTTAACTGTGTGAATCATAACAAACTATGGATAACATTGTAAAAAAAACTGGGTATTGCAGAATATTTAATTGTGATCATGAGGAACCTATAAATAGATATAGATGCAGTCCTTAGAACAGAACAATTTGATTTGAATATCTTTAAATCAGTAAAGGTGTACCCTAATGCTTTTGTATCCTTTCATCGTGTTTATTCAATCTGTATGCTGAGCAAATAATCCACGAAGCTGGATGATATGAAGAAGGATGTGGCATCGGGATTGGAGAAAGAGTCATTAACAATCTGTGATATGCAGATGACACAAACTTGCTTGCTGGAAGTCAAGAATACTTAAATTAATTACTGTTGAAGAGCAAAGACTACAGTCTTCAGTATAGATTGCGACTCATTGCAAAGAAAATTAATATCTTCACAACTGGATGAATACATAAATAACATCATGATAAATAGATAAGTTGTCAAAGACTTCATTTTCCTTAGATTCACATTCAGCACTCATGGAAGGCAGTAGTCAAGCAATCGAATATATTGCATTAGGAAAGTCTGTTGCAAAAGGATTTATTTTGAAGTGCTAAAAAGCTATAAAACATCAGGTTGAGGACTAGGATGAACCTGACCCAAGAGATGAACTTTTCTATTGTCTCGTATGCATGTGAATGTTGGACAGTGAATAAGGAAGACTGAAGAAGAATTTGTTG
>NW_006408520.1:12290838-12295832 GCF_000296735.1 Chrysochloris asiatica
ATTAACCATTTCCTTTTGGTACAGTGACTCTGTGTATTCCTTCCATCTTCTCTTGATGCTTTCTGCATCATTCAATAATTTGCCCAGAGAATTCTTCAATAATTAAAGTCAAGTATTGACTTATTTCTTCAGTTCCCCCAGCTTGAGAAATGCTGAATGTGTTCTTCCTTTTTTGTTTTCTGATTCCAGATCTTTGCACATTTTATTATAATATTTGGCTTTATCTTCTCAAGTTGACCTTTGAAATTTTCTGTTTAGCTCTTGGACCTCCTCATTTCTTCCATTTGCTTTAGCATCTCTATGCTGGAGAGCAAGTTTCAGAGTCTCTTCTAACATCCATTTTGACCTTTTCCTTCTTTCTTGTCTTTTTAATGACACTTAAGTCATTAAGTAGCCACTGAAAACCTTTTGAATAGCAGAGAAGAAGAGTTGATGCACTTATATTACAGTGTTGGTGAAGAACATTGGAAGCACCATAGACTGCCAGCAGAAAAACAAATCTGTGTTGGAAGAAACGCAATCATCCTCAGAAGTCAGGATGGCAAACTTCATTTCTCATATTTCTAACAAGTTATCAGGAGAGACCAGTCCCTGGAGACAGACCTCATGCTTGGCAAATGGAGGGTCGTGTAAAAGAAGAGCCACAATGAGATGGACTGACACAGTAGCAGTAGCAATGAGCTCAAGTGTAACAATTGTGAGGATAGTGCAAAATAAGGCAACATTTTGTCCTGTTGTGAGTAGGGTTACTGTGAGTTGGAACCAACTTGATAATACATAACAATATCATTATTATTATTATTATTTAAATAGGATCCCTCATGGTTATATAGGCTAAATATTGGGTTGCTGACCTCAAGGTTAGCCATTCAAACCCACTAGCTGCTCCACAAACGAAAGCTAAGGCTGTCTGTTCTTAAAATAATTTAAACTCTTAGAAAACACAGGAAGCAGTTTTACTTTGTCACAATAAGTTGAAATCCATTCAGTGAAAATGAGTTTGGCTTGTATGTTTATTTAACTTGTTGCAAAAGCCCTCTTTAAAGTGTTAAACAATGTAGGTGTCCCTTTGAGGACTAAGCTGTGCTTGACTCAAGTCAAGGTATTTTCAATTGCTTCATATACATGAGAAAACTGGACAATGAATAAGAGACCTAACAACAACAGCATAAATAAATAACAAAATACAAAATCTCTGCCAACAGTTAAGTGTCTGAAACAAATTGGGCTAGAATTAATTCTTAGAAAAAGTAGTAGAACACATTATTTGAAGCCTGGAAATAGAAGAGTACATTATTCCTTTTAAGATTAAGTGCTGAATGTAGAATCATTGTTTATTCAAAGATTATCAATTCTGAGTGTCACTGAAGACAATTTATGGATATTAGGAGTCTCTTGAAGAGGAAACAGGTATAAGAGGCAGAGAAGGATAAAATTAAGTTCAAGGTTGTGAAATGTTATGTTTTGCTTTTTAAGTTTGTGCAGAAGACAACATAATAAATAATAGTTCTCTCCCAAGACAAACACTTAAATATGATTTAACCTATTATTTCCTCTAATTTCTAGAATATGTTGTTGTTGTTAAGTACTGTCCAGTTGGTTCCAACTCCTAGTGACCCTATATAGGGTTTCTGAGGAGCAGCTGTTGAGCTTGAACCACCGACCCTATGGCTCAAAACGACCTTACAGTCCACTGCATTAACCGACAGCTATTTGGTAACTTCCTACTTCATTTATTTCTTTGTTTTCATCTAACTACAATAGTATACTGAGATTTGTAGAAGCAAGAAGATAACCAAGGTTGTGGAAATAAGCCATTTCAATGTGCAGTGTCCGAATTGCTAGTCGAGAGTTAACTATGAACTGAGTTCTTGTTGTTGTTGTTATGTGCCGTGGAGTCTGTTCCAACTCATAGTGACCCTGTACAGGGTTTCCGAGGCTGAAAATCTTTACAGGAGCAGAAAGCCTCATCTTTCTCCTGCAGAGCAGCTGGTAGTTTCGAACTGCTGATCTTGAGGTTCACAGCCCAATTCGTAACCACTATGCTACCAGAGTTTCTTGAGTATTCTAAAATTTTGTTTATTATCTGTTCATTGTACTGCTTATCAGTCTTGGAAACTACCTGCAGATATCCTTTGGATGGAGCAATATCCTTATGAAGTCTCAGCAATTTAGTACCATGTGAACTCTGGTAGAAACCTACATCAAAAGTTCCAAGAGGTACTGAAGTACTGGCCATAGTGGTATTTGATACCCAAGGGTGCAAACTGCCAAGATAATATAGGGATAATGGTAGAAGTTGGGATCAGAATTAGAAGAAAAGATGAATGTGGTCAGGCCAGTTTTACTTCATACAGTAGTATGCTGTATGTAACCAACATCTGGAAAGCCTCATACTTTGATTCAACTGAGGAAACAAAGTGTTGGATAAGACAGGATACTAAGGACTTTACATACATTATTCAGTGATCTTCATACATCACAATTAAAAATACTAAACTATGTACCATTTCACACATTTTTAAATTGGTCTTAAAAAATTTTGTCAAAAATTTATGTGTTGGCATAAGATGTTTAATTCCCATGTACTTAAAACAATTATTCTTAGAATAAAATTGTTACATAATTCTTTACATTTAATAGAATCTAAATGCAGTAATTTTATACTCATTATCACCCATTTAAAAATACAAAATGCAGCAATAATTGACAGTTGGAATTTTTATGTTGTTTTTTCCTCTGTGAACTAGTTCCCCACCGAATTATATACTTCTTTTTCTCAAACAAAATTTTTAGTTTACCCTGTGAATTTTTTTAAAAAAATGGATGTTTTTATTTTTAAGAATCCTGAATTAACATTTTAAATAATGAATATTTTCTTCTGTAATATAATTTATACTTTATCAAATCAGCATAAATGTATCAAATATTGATACTTATTCAACATAAAAATAGATCTTGATTTTATTAGAATACATCTCTTAATGATGATATGGCTTTCTAAATAAAAAATATGATCTCGTATCCTTTGAGGCATATTACTCTTAAAAAGTTCAGGATTCAGCATTAACACTATTTTACTATAATTTTTAGATATGAGCACTGAAAATTCTTATTCGTATAAATGAGTAAAGAAGCTGTAAGGAGTTGTGTGATACTTATTCCATTCAAATTTATTAATATTACCCATTTTATGAAAGCAGAATTTCTTAGTAATCATTTACCATAAATTTTTAGCAAAATTACCATTCTTTGCGTGAATAATGTACGCATTGTACATTTGTTATTGTTTATCTTTTCAAAGCATGTGTTATGTGTGTGGACACATTATTTATTGTTTTGTGAATGTGGGCACATTATATGGGGTGCTGTTTGTGAAGGATATGTAGTATGATGCAACTGAAAATACCATGGCTTTGGTCAGGAGCCCCTCAAACCAACATCTTTGCTTTTGAGCACTTTGTTGTTGTTAAGTACCATGGAGTCGGTTCCAACTCATAGTGACCCTGCACAGGGTTTCCGAGGCTGCAAATCTTTACAGGAGCAGAAAGTCTCATCTTTCTCCCATGGAACAGCTGGTAGTTTCGAACTGCCAGCCTTGAGATTAGCAGCCTGATTCATAACCACTACGCTACCAGAGCTCCTTAAAGAGGTTTTATTCAGCAGATTTGATCAGTGCAATATGTCGTTTGATTTCTTGACTGTTGCTTCTATGGGTGTTGATGGTGGATCCAAGAAAAATAAGGTCTTTGACAACTCCATTTTTTTAGCACATTTCTCAATACCATTGAAAATAATATTTGGGTTTGAAAAAGCATTTATTACCCACTCATGGGAACAAATCTCTCTTAAAATCACCATTGAAATTGGCATAATGTGGCCCACAATGACAGTGTTCTACATCTGCTTTGGTGAGTAACATCCGGGATTTTAAAAGCTCATAAGCGGCCATCTAAGGTACAACCATTGATCTCTCTATCTGTAGAAGAAAGAAGAGTAATGTGAGCTAAAGATGCTTGTAATCAATTAGTCCAACAGACTTCTGGAACTTGTGAACATCAGTCTCCACGACTCTGAGACCAGAATGAAGTTGAACCCTGCTATTACTACCAGCTGCTCTGAAAGTGACCATATCAGAAGTACATGTGAAAGTTGCTGCTGCCCCTGTATCAATTCATCTCATTGGGGGTCTTTCACTTTTCTACTGACCCTCCACTTTACCAAGCATGAGGTCCTGCTCCAGAGACTGGTCCCTCCTGATAATATACTCAGAGTATGAAAAATGAAATCTCACCAACATGGCTTCAAAGGAGCATTCTGGCTATACTCCTTCCAACACAGATTTGTTTGTTCTTCTGATAGTCCATGGTACTTTTAATATTATTCTTCAACACCATAATTCAAATGCATTGATTAACCTTCAGTCTTCCTTATTCATTGTCTAACTTTCACATGCATGTGTTATTGTTGTTATGTGCTGTCGAGTCAGGTTCTGACCCATAGCGACCCTGTATAGGGTTTCCAAGGAGCTTTAACAGGTGAGCTTTAACTGGCAACCTTGTGGTTCAAAACCTTGTGAATGAACTCTAGCGCATTAACCAACAGCGCCACACCAGGACTCCAAATGCGTATGATGCAACTGAAAATACCATGGCTTTGGTCAGGAGACCTCAAACCAACATCTTTGCTTTTGAACACTTTAAAGAGGTTTTGTTCAGCAGATTTGCTCAAGGCAATATGTCGTTTGATTTCTTGACTGTTGCTTCTATGGGTATTGATCCAAGGAAAATGAAGTCTTTGATAAGTCCATTTTTTTCTCCGTTTATCTTGCTATTTTTTTTACTGGTCCAGTGATGATGATTATTTTGTTTTCTGTACAGTTGCTCAGCTGGTATCCAGGTAGAGCCCATTGTATTGGAACCATGCTATCTGGCTTCTGGTACTTACTATACATTTACCCACTGTGCCATAGCTGCCTCTCCAACACTTCTTTT
>NW_006408520.1:12296407-12300332 GCF_000296735.1 Chrysochloris asiatica
CCCCCCATTTTGGGTAGCCAATGTCCAAGTTGCCCTTCCCTGTCTACTCTTTGTGTGGAGTGGGTGGGAGTAGTTCTTGCAGCAGGGATTTATTTCCTCTTTTGAGCTACTGCATTTATAGGTGTAGGTCATGTTTATCGAATTATATCAGATGATGCTTTTTTCCTCTTCTTTCTTCTTCCGGTTGAACTCTGTTCATCCAGTCATTGAAGGCAGGTCAAGTGGGTATCATCTGCAAGTGTGGGTGTTCTTGAGTCTGTCCGCCATCTTTTTATCGGCTGGCCACCCCACTCTCCATTCTAGTCCTCTGTGGCTGTGTCATTGACTCTGTGTCCATGAGTCCCCAGGTCTTGCCTCACTGTTGGCCGACCAGTTCTCCACCCGGATTAACAGTAATTTGCTGAACAATGTAGAGCTTAGCTCACCACTTCATTGATGTTCTTCGGTCACTTCCCCTTATAGGTGATTTTGTAGTGTTCATAACATAGTCTTGTTGTTATAAATCTCTATAAGATGATGAAACTAAAGAAAGCTCTTTTTTGATTTATAACAATGTAAAAAAAAAAAAAAAGTAAACATACAATATATCTACTTCCTTTTTGCAACTATGTTTGCATTCCTTAATCTAGGATAATCATTGCTGCTAGAACAAGAATTTGGGGAACTGGTGAAGATAAGGCAGAAAGATATTTCAGGTACTTAAAACATTACTGGTAGCCCAGTTCATTTACATTGTTTTTACTTTATACTATTTAATAGAAGACTTTGCAATTCCATTTTAATATACGATGAAAGTAAAGTAAGAGACCGAGTGCTTCAAATGAGTGAATAAAACTCCAAAATAGAAATAATTTCATTTATTAAACTTTTGGCATTTGTCTGAAAAGTACACATATTTCTTTGTGTTATTTCTTATACATTAAATAAGGAATTCTCAAAGCTGAGAGTTTAATAGTGAGGTTTACTAGACCATTTATAGTATAATTGTAACCTGTCTTTATTTACTGTGAGTTTTAAAGCAGTGACTAATGGTAGTGCTAAATTGTGGTTACAAATCTGGCTGTGAACTTCAAGGTCAGCAGTTGTAAACTACCAGCTGTTCCATGGGAGAAAGATGAGGCTTTCTGCTCCTGTAAAGATTTACAGCCCCGGAAACTCTGTACAGGATCGCTATGGGTCAGAATCAACTCGACAGCACTTAACAACAACAACAAATTAATATATTATTTTACCATCTAATTTTTGTGTGTGAAAGAACTACAAAACTGACTATATATTTTCATTTGGTGGTCCACTTGTAAGAATTTACTTTTCTTTACATTGAGATGCAATCCATACCGAATGCTGTAGTCTTTGGTATTCATCAGCAAGTATTTTAAGCCCTCTTTGCTTTCAGCAAGCAAGTTTTATCATCTGCAAATCGTGGCTTATTATTTGTGTCTTCCTCCAATCTGAGTCCTTATTCTATGAAAAGTTACCTACTTGGTAACTTCCTGTTTTAAACGTTACCAGTCATAACCAGATTCCGTACCTCCATATTTTTGGATTATAGTCTTTTACAGCTACTTATACCATTACAGGCGCTCTGGTAGCATAGTGGTTACAAATCGGGCTGCTAATCTCACAGTCAGCGTTTTGAAACTACCTGTGGTTCCGCACGAGAAAGGTGAGGCTATCTGCTCCAGTA
Source organism: Chrysochloris asiatica (assembly GCF_000296735.1). NCBI lineage: Eukaryota > Metazoa > Chordata > Mammalia > Afrosoricida > Chrysochloridae > Chrysochloris > Chrysochloris asiatica. The sequence continues at coordinate 12,298,095 of NW_006408520.1, forward strand.
GAGATTTGCAACCTCAGAAACCCTGTGCAGGGTCGCTATGAATGGGAACTGACTCCACGGTGGAACTCAACAACAACAACAACATATCATTACAGGCCTCAGAGTACCCATTCCTTGAGCATACGTTTTGCCCAATTGTCTATGTGTTATTAAACAGACGGGGAGTATGATTACTTTTGATAGCGGTTGCTACCTTTTTCTGAAGTCAGCTTTTTAAAGAATTGGCAAAGGGGGCTTACTATCCCTTTGAGTCTTCCTCTAATAATAATAAACCAACAATAACAGAATAAAACAAACCTACTGATTCGATTCTGACTTACACCAACCTTGTATAGCACTCCTGAGGCTACAAATCTTTATGGGAGCAAAAAGCCTCATCTTTCTCTTGTAGAGTGGTTGGTGAGTTTGAACTACCAACCTTGTGGTTAGCAGTAGAGTGCTTATCCTGCAGCACCACCAAGGCACCTCAATTGTGGTTCGCTATCGAATCAGTTTCAACTCCTAGTAACCATATAGGGTTTCCGAGGAGCACCTGGTGGGTTTGAATCACCAACCTTGTGGTTAGCTGTCCAGTGGAGCGACACACCAGGACTCCTCAGTTATTACCTATTAAGTACAGGAGTCCTGGCATGATGCTGAAGGATAAGCACTGGACTGCTAATCACAAGGTCAGCGGTTCAAACCCATCAGCTACTTCTTGAAAACTGTATATGGGGTTGCTATGAGTCAGAACTGACTTGATGCACTGAACTACAACATATGTCAGAAGCAAAGACCTTTGTATATACTCATATTATTTCATTTTATCTTTACAACATCCTGAAGTGATGAGCACAGTTAGCGGCCAGTTTTACTGAGAAAGTAACTAATACTGTGAAGTGAAGTAAATTCTGTAATGCTACACAGCTGGTATCCAAGTAGCATCTGTTGTATCAGAATCCATGCTGTGTGGGTCCTGATACTATACACTTACCCACTCTGCCATAGCTGCCTCTCCAGCACTTCTTATTCTGTATTAATTTACTCCATTATGTTTTCTAGTGTTCTTAACATATTGTCAGATGAAAATATATAGTCAGCTTTGTAGTTCTTTCACATGCAAAAAATTAGATGGTAAATAATCTGTAAATATAGCACTAAGATTAATCATTGTTTAAAAAAGTCACAGTAAAGACAGGTCACAATTATACTGTAAGTGGTCTAGTAAACCTCTCAGTATTCCTATTAACCTCCTGGCTTCAAGCATTTCTTATTTAATATACTGAGAAATAACACAAGGAAACATATGTATTTTTCAAGACAAATGCCAAAATTGTAATGGATTAATTTATTTCTATTTTGGCTTTTTAGTCACTCATTTGAAGCATTTGGTCATTTATTTTCATTTCATTGTACATTAAAATGGAAGTATAAACATAATGTAAATGAACTGGACTAATAGTAGTGCTTCAAGCAATTGAAATATCTTTCTGCCTTATCCTTTCCAGTTCCTCCAATCCTTGTTCTAGTAGCAAGTTTACACTAGATTAAGGGATGGAAACATAGTCTCAGAAAGAAAGTAGATGTATGTGTATAATTATTATTTTTACACTATTATAAATCCCAAAAGACCTTCCTTTAGTTTCAACATTTTATATGGTTTTATAATAACTAATGACTTAGTATGCTAAATAGTCACCTGAGAAGCATTTAAAATGTGTCTGTTCCTGGACCCAAAAAGAGTTCTGGTAGGGTAGAGGGTTATGTTGTGCTGCTAACCACAACATCAGCAGTTTAAATCCATCAGCCATTCCAAGGGAGAAAGGTGAGGCTTTCTGCTCCCATAAAGGTTTACAGCCTTGGAAATCCTATGAGTGGCAACCTACTTGATGGCACACAGCTGCAGTAGCATTCCTGGACCCAGAGAAAGTGTACTGTATTAGATCTGAGGTGTTGTTGTTAAGTGCCGTGGAGTCGGTTCCGACCCATAGTGACCCTGAACAGGCTTTCCAAGGCTGTAAATCTTTACGGGAGCAGAAAGCCTCTTCTTTCTTCTGTGGAGCAGCTGGTAGATCTGAGGTGTAGCCCAGTAATGTATATATATACTCTCTGCAAACATTTCAAGGATTCTGATGTACTTTGTCTTCCACTTTGTTGTTGCGTGCTGTCAAGTCAGTTCTGACTAATAGTAACCCAATAAGTTATTGTTGTTGTTCTGTGCTGTGGAGTCAGTTACGACTCATAGTGACCTTGCATAGG
>NW_006408520.1:12301102-12301986 GCF_000296735.1 Chrysochloris asiatica
TGAGTTGGAACTGTCTCCACGGCACATAACCACCACCACCAATTCCTGACATTTCTGAGATGCAGTGTATGCTTGAATGTGTCAAAACAGCAGTGCTATATTATTATTTTTAAGTGCCATTAAGTTGGTTCTGACTCATAGTGATCCTACATAGGGTTTCCAAGGACTGGGTGGTGGGTTTGAACCACCAACCTTTCAGTTAACAGTCCAATGCTTATCTTCCAGCACCACACCAGGACTCCATTGCTTTAGGGCATTAAAAATGGTCCCATTTGTTTTTAAACCCAAGCAGTAAGTTAAAACAGAGATATGGAACACTTAGCACTTTCATATCTCTTTTAAGGTAGATAGGATTGTTCCAACAACAAAAGACAAAGCCTTTGATGGAAGAAGGCTCTTTATCTCTCTGAGTCTATGATGAGCAATAAGGAATACCCGGAGGCAATACTTCAGGTTTAGCAACTTTAATCTCCATAAATTGAGATCTTTTAGTAGAATCAGAAAATCCAAGATTTCTTATATCCATTGTATGGAAATTAAATAGTTTTAGAGCTATTCCATTTGTACAGAGTGTCAGAGAGAAAAGAGAAAGGTAAAAAACTTCCATTTTATATTCAGAGTCTCACGGAAATATGCTGTTGTTGTTGTTAAGTGCTATTGAGTTGGATCCAACCCATAGCAACCCTGTATAGGGTTTCCAAGGAGTGACTGGTGAGCTTGAGCCACTGACCTTGTGGTTCAAAGTGACTTTTTTCTGTCAATGTGAATATTAATTTTGTATCTACATGCTGTCCTGAAAAGAAGATTTAACCAACCAAGGAAACACAGAGAACATGCAGAGGTGCTATGAGATAATGCACTGGACTGCAAGATTGGTTTGAACC
>NW_006408520.1:12303081-12304697 GCF_000296735.1 Chrysochloris asiatica
ACCACCACCACACTTATATACTGTATAAATATATTTTTGGAGTCCTGGTGTGGCACTGTGGGATAAAGCACTGGAGCACAAGGTCAATTTGAACCACAAGGTCGGCGGTTCAAACTCCCCAGCCATTCCTTAGAAACCCTGTAAAGGTCACTGTGAGTCAGAACTGACTAGACAGCACTTAACAAAAACAATTCACATCAGTGTGAGATGTGATAGAGATAAGATAAGATAGAGAATGGAGAGGGAAGTAAGTGTTAAGAGGAAGAATACTAAAGAAGCAAAAATACAGCAACACCACACACAAAATTTGCATTATTACTTAGAAAGTCAAAAAGATACTGTGGAAATTTTAATCAAGGTTGTGAAGGATAGACAGTGTTGGAAGTCTCTCAAAAAAAATATAGAGAAAAGAGCAGAGAAATGGAATTCATGAAAGAGGTGGTCCAGACAACCCCAAAGAAGGAATGCATGATGAAGGGAGGAAGGCAGCAGGAAAAATAGTAATACTGCTTGTCATGCATCAGTCACTGTTTTAAGCTTACTGTCTATATCTTAACTACATTTATAGAGGTTGTCCATATATTGACTCATGTTGTTATTGTTAAGTGCCGTCGAGTCAGTTCCGACCCATAGTGACCCTGTCTAATGTTTCCAAGGAGCATCTGGTGAGCTTGAATCACCGACCCTGTGGTTCAAACCGACTTAGCAGTCCAGCGCAGTAACCCACAGTGCCACACCAGGACTGGTATATTAACTCATAGTGAAAGGAAAACATTAAAAAAAAATTTTTTTTTAAGTAACTAGAGTCACTTGCTTACCAGAAAAATTCAGTAAAAATATATATTTTTTGCTGAGTCTTTGGGGTTTTCTATGTATACGGTCATATCATCTGCCAATAGAGTTTAACTTCTTTACCAATTCGGATGCCTTTAATTTCCTGTTTTGCCTTATAGCTCTAGCTAAGACTTCCAGCACAATGTTGAATAGGAGTGGTGTTAAAGGCATCTGGTTCCTGTTGGCAAAGGGAAAGCCTGCAGTTTCTCTCCATTGGAAGTGATGTTGGCTGTTGGTTTTGTATACATGCTCTTAATTGTGTTGAGGAATTTCCCTTCAGTTTCTACTTTGTTGAGTGTTTTTATCAGGAATGGATGTTGGATTTTGTCAAATGCCTTTTCTGCATCAATCAATATGATTATGTGGTTCTTTACCTTTTTTAAAAAAAATTATTTATATGGTGAATTATATTGACTATTTTTTTTTAATATTGAATCATCCTTGCATCCCTAATATGAATCCCATTTTGTCATGATGTATTATTTTTTTGTTTTGATGTGTTGTTGAATTTTGTTGAGAATTTTTGCATGGATATTCATGAGGGGTATAGGTCTATAATTTATTTCTTTGTAATGTCCTTCCCTGGTTTTAGTATGAGGGTTATGCTTGCTGCATAAAATATATTAGAAAGTTTTCCATCATTTTCTATATTCTGGAATAATTTCAGTAGAATTGGTGATAGTTCTTCCCTGAATGTTTGGTAAAACTCACCAGTGAAGCCATCTGGACCTGGATTTCTTTTGGTTGGGAGTTCTTTGATGACCTGATCAATATCTTCTTTT
>NW_006408520.1:12305582-12314365 GCF_000296735.1 Chrysochloris asiatica
TACCTCTCTTCCCATGAATGTAGAGTCCTCAACTGCTCCATCTTTCCATGTCCCCATCTCTGCCATGTATACATTTCTGGTGTCACTGCTTCTTTGGACATAGTCTCACATTCTGATTGTGCTCTTCTCCCTTGATGGTCCCAGGGTCCTTTTTTCTGGACTGTAAGATTAACTACTCCCCTAGTTTTGTTACAAAGCTTCTACCTTTACAACTGTGACAGTCGCAATTAGTCATGATAACTATTACTCACTATTGAATCATAAGAATCTTATCCTCAGCTCTTTTAACCAGACCCATCTAGACAAGATGAAAACTATTCAGTGGGGATTCTTTGTTCTCCCACACACTCTTAAACTAAACTCCCTCTTGAAACTTTGTAAGCCAGTCACTTCATGCCTTTATTGCCCCCTCATTTTAGTTAGCCAATATCTAAGTTGTCCGTCCCTTGTCCAATTTAATTGTTTTTTAATGTTTTATTGTGAGTTATGTGATAGTTTACATGGGAGAACATTAGTTTTACATTCATTCTTTCATATATCATTTCATTGCCATGGTTACAGTCCCCTCCATGCATCATCAACCAACCAAAGGGTATACTCTGCAAGCCTGCCCCCCACTCCCCTCCCCCGGTCTTCAACACACAGTCCCTCTCCTTCTCTGGATCTAAAGCCCCCAGTTGCTCCATCTCTCCATGTCATCATCTCTGCCTCCATCTCAGGCATCACTGCTTCTCTGGGTAGGGTCTTGCACTCCGCTCTTCTCCGTTAATGCTTTATAGTATTTTGATGTTTGTAAATTTATGGAAATTTTTCATGTGGCCTACCACATGGTCTATTGTAGAGACTATTCCATGTGCACTGGAAAATAATGTGCATTATGCTGTTGTTACGTTGAAAAGCTCTGTACACATCTATGAAGTCAAGTTGGTTGATTGTGTTGTTTAGTTCCTGGGTGTCTTTGTCGTGTTTCTTTCTGGTTGTTCTTTCCTTTTTCAAAAGAGGTGCATTAAAATATCCCACTATTGTAGATTTGTCTAGTTCTTTCTTCAATTTGATTAGGGTTTGCTTTATATATTTTGGGGCTCTCTCATCGGGAGCGTAGATGTTTATTACAGTTATGTCATCTTGTTCAATTGATCCTTTAATCATGAGATAATGTTCTTCTTTATCTCTTGTCCTGGTTTTGCCTTAAAGTTTATTTTATCAGAGATTAGTATTGCCACTACTGATAATTTTTTATTCCAATTAGCTTGGTATATTCTTTTCCATCCTTTAACTTTTAATCTGTTTTTGTGTCTGTCTATAAGGTGTGTCGTTTGCAGACAGCATAATGAAGGATCGTGTTTTCTTAGCCATTCTTCCACTCTTTGTCTCTTCACTGGTGCATTTAATCAGTTCACATTCAGTATAATTATCAATAGTTATGAATTAATTGCTGTGTTTATGTTTTTTTTTTTTTTTTGTGGTGGTGTTGGTTTCTTTGTTCTGCATATCTTCCTAGTTGAGTTAATGTATTTTTGTGCTCTTTCTTGTCAGTTTCTTCATAGTTTTAATGTATCCATATTTTTCTTAGATTTTCATTTTACTGGTATATTGTGAAGTACTCATTTTCTTTGAGGCTACCCTATATTCTATTCGCTTTTTCCTCTTTTTAAAACAGACTACTTTATGCTGAAATCTACCTGACCTACTCACCACCTGGATCTCTGTTCCTATATTTTTCCCTCCTTTCACATTGTAATTTTTTTGGATCATAGACTGACCTCCCAGTTCCTCTGAATTCCTTCTTGTAGTTGTTTTCTGTCCTAGAGTCTTCTATCTGTCAAATGAGTGACAGGTGTGTTGTCACATATGTCAATCTCTGGCTGTTGTCTGTTATTGGTTTTCACTCCAGAGAACACTCTTTAGGATGATTCGAAGCTCAGGGTTGGCTTTGGAAAGATCCCTTAGCTTACATTTATCCTAGAATGGTTTTATCATTTGGTCGTATTTGATTGACAGCTATACTGGGTAGATAATTCTTGGTTGGCAGTTTTTTGGTTTTTTTTTTGTTTTGTTTTCTTTCAGGGTTTTATATTTGTCTCCACATTGTATTCTTGACTGCATGGTTTCTGATGAGAGATCAAAGCTTAGTCTTATGTGCTTGTTTTTGTAAGTAACACTTCTCTTTTCCCTAGCTGCTTTCAGGATTCTCTCCTTATCTTTAGTTTTGGAGATCTTGATTAAGATATGTCTTGGTGATTTTTTGGGAGGGTCTATCCCTCTTGGGGTTCGTTGAGTTTCTTCAATGCTTATCTTTCTGTTTTTCCAAATGTTAGGAAAATATTCTTCATGCAGATCTTCATATATCTTCCCTGTGGTCATCTGTGATTCTTTCTATTCTGGAACTCCAATAACCTTCAGATTATTCCTCTTTATGTTGTCCCACATGAATCTTAGACTTTCTTCAGATTTGTATATTCTTTTTATTGCTTGCTCCTCTATCTTAGCAGTATTGAGAGATTTGTCTTCAAGCTTGCTAGTTCTGGCTTCTATCTCTTCAGTTCTACACTTTGCCCTTTCAGTGTATTGTCCATTTCTGATACTTTATTATTAATCGTTTGGACCTCTTTTTTCAGGTTTTGAATTATTACCAATGCTATTTGTATTGTATTTGATTGTTCCTGTAGCACTTTCCTGACTCCTTCCTTATATTTCTCCACCCCTCTTTGGAATGTTTGGATGCACTTCAACTTCATTCTCCTGAATTACTTATAAGGCAGCTCCAAAGTCTGCCCTCTTTCCAATGAGAGTTCTAGGTCTACTGCTAGCTCATTTGATTCAGCTACTCTATCTTGTTTCTGGACATGAAATGAGACCTTTGATTGTTTCTGGGGCATTTTCAAAAATTAGATGTATTTTCAGTAATTAGATGAATGTATGTTGCTGCATTATTAAGCTTTCTGAGTGCCTCCTGGTAGACGTGATCTGGAGATAACCTCCCTTTTCACTTCTCTTATTACTCAACTGAGAGCAATTTTTTCAAGTGTTGGCTGTCTATGTAGTGTGTAGCAGCTGGTATTGACTCTTAACTGGATGTTGGAATTAAATAGTGTGTGATTGTAGCTTGGGTATCTGGCCGTAATTGTTGTCTCTTCTTGGGTAATGTAGGGAGAGAAAGAGACCCTCGAAAGTAAAATGGGTTAAAAAAAGAAAAACAGTAGCAAAATAGTCCAGGGTTTTATCCTATTGTGAAACAGTTCACATTTTGGCAAATCCACAGAGGGGGATATCTGCTAGCTCAGGCACTTCCTCATGTCTGGCAGTGTGCAGCCAGAGAAATGAGCAGACAATAGTTTGTTCACACTTTGTTCCCTGACGACTGATCTGATCTCTGCTGCTTTATTTACTGTGACCTTCTCAAGATGGTGGCACCCTTCTCAAGGTGGCTGGGTTCTTCTCAAGGTGACTGAACCCTTCTCAAGATGGCTTCTGCTTTCTTAAGATGTATGTGCAGGGCATGTGTCTGCAACCACCACTCAGAAAATGCCACTTTTTTTGCTTCTGCTATGAATTCTACTAACAGTAAGCCTTTGATATTGATAACTATTCTTTATATGTAATTCAGAGTTCCGGTACCGTCCCTGTATCTGGTCTGTCCGGTGTTTTGTGCTGTTGCTGGCAAAGGTCTGCTCAGTACCTTTCTCTAATCTGCCATCAAGCCCCACCTCTCGGTAAAAATATTTTTATCTAAGAAAATTCCAAAAACTATTTTGAGTTACAAGAATAAATAGATGAAATTAAGCTAGCTATAAATAAGAATTTCACAACACTGAATGCCTGAAGAAAACCTGATTATACATATTTTTAGTAGAAAAGGTCATCACATATGCAAAGTATTACTCATTGTGAATTCTGCCGAAAATTTCTCAAATATAGAATGGCTCAGTTAAGATAGCATTCATATACCATTCCTTAAAAATATTATTGAAGATATATGTACTAAATAACTGAGTGATGAATTAAAATAGTGGTTTTTAAATTATGTTTTCTGGACCAATAGTAAATATCACCTGGGAACTTATTAGAAGCACTCATTTTCTGGGCCAACCTAAATCAGAAACTCTGTGTGATGGGGTCCAGCAGTCTGTTTTAACAAGCCCTCCAGATGATTCTGATGCTCACTAAAGTTTGAGAATCACTGAATTATATTAACAAAATCCCAATCTGGAAGGTCATTGCATAAACAGGAAGTTTTTTTTTTTTAAAAAAAGTTAAACATATATTTAAGCCTAAATAATGATCAGAAATTGAGTGTTAAAACCAAACTCCTGTATCAAAAATTAATTTTGAATGTGAAGAGACAAATATTAATAAGATTTCAAAAGAAAAACAATTATATTTGTAGCCCAAATTATTTTAACAAAGAACAACTAATGTGATGAAAGGTGGTTAGGTGGGTAGAATTCACGTAAAATAAGTGATACAAGTATTTCACATGCCAAAATTTTCATAAATATTTTTTGTTTCATTTTTAGATAATTTATAAATATATATGTTGAAACAGGCTCTTTAGAAAACTTTAAAGTGAGTACTATTTGAAGTAGTGAAAATCTAAAAAAGGACAAATAATACATAATTTACTCATTTATAATGTTCTCTAATTGCTGTCTTTATCAACTGAGGGTCCACAGCAATGATCCTCTCTCATCCCTGATATTGGAAAATTTATTTTTTCTATTTCTTGATCTGTCTATTATGAAGTTATGAATTAATATTTATCTTTTCAAAGTACTAGCTTTGGTTTTATTTATTATTATTATTATTATTAATTTTCACTTTTGTTAATTTTCTTTTTTCATTTCTTACCTGTGTTATAATTTGGGTTTAGTTTTCTCCTGTTTTTCATAGAGTCTTATGTTAGAAAGTAAACGTTTTAATAATCAGTTCTAAGCCTGTTCTTAATTTTTAATACTCATTTTTGTCAGCATTAGTTTGTTGTTGTTAAGTGCCACTGAGTCAGTTCCAACTCACAGCTACGCTGTACAGGATTTCTGAGGAGTAGCTAATGAGTTTGAACCACTGACCCTGTGGTTCAAACAGACCTTGCCATCCAGTGCATTATCTCACAGTGCCATAGCCACATTTTAATTAGTTCTAAGGAATTATTTATTTATTTATTAAATTTATTGCTTGTTCATCCTCAGTAAAATATAAACATTATAAAATCAGTGATGTTTTGCTCTTATCTATATCTCCTGTATCTAGAACAGTACCTGAAACATGCTAGGTGCTGTATAAACATATGCTGAATGAATGAATGTTCAAAATTTGGATATGACAATAGAAATAGTATATAATGTAGTATTATTTTTAAATTATATAATATAATATAAATTTAAAATAATATTTGTAACATGATAAGCAGGAAACAAATACATAGAATTTTAAGTTAATAAAATTTGAGTTATTGGGAAACATAATTAGCATTTATCTGTATAAGTATTTTTATCTGAATAATGGTAATAATAATAATAGTAATAAAAATAATACCTTGAACAGAGGGTTGTAATAATAATAAGGTAAATAATACATAGAAAATATTACACACACATACACACACACACACACACACACACACATATATATAGTGTTTACTCCTTGGTAATGCTAATAAATAGTTCCAGAACATTACTCTAATAGAAAAATCACTGTGCTATTAGCATACTAAACTTCATCTACAAATATGCACGAAATAAAAGCATTAGGTCAATGATGGTGGTGGTGTGCTGTGGAGTTGGTTCCGACTCATACTGACCCAGTGTAGGGTTTCTGTATATCTGAATTTATATTACTGTAAAGAAATAAAATTCAGCTATGTATTTCAAGAGTTACCCTTCTTGACTAATGATTATTTCAGGATTACAAAGATGACTTATTATTATGAACATTATTAGTACAATATACTATATGAATATATCCAACTTGAGAAAAAGTTATCTCAACTGAGTCTGAAATGACATTCTAAAATTTCTTCATCAACTTTTGTTTTAAAGTCTTATCAAATAGAATATCAATTTAAAATAAAATAATAGAATAAAATAGAATAATAGAATAAAGAATATCAATTTAAAATCAAAAGTCTAAGTAATACTGAATGTTGAAATACTACAAATATTTCTATGAAAATAAAATTTAGATAATATGAAACAGGAGGAAGCCACAGGCTGTTTGAATGACTTGACTGAAAACATGGATATCAGACCTAATCATACCATTTATATCAACAATAAGAATGACAAAATTAAAAAAGAAGAGATGAAGAGATCATTATACGCTCTGTTTTCTTACTTTGGCAATGTGGTAGATATTATGGTTTTAAAGACTATGAAGATGAGGGGAGAGGCCTTTGTTATATTTAAGGATTTAGGCTCATCCACAAATGCCTTGAGACGGTTACAAGGATTTCCATTCTATGGTAAATCAATGAAAATCCAATATTCAAAAAGCGATTCTGATATAATTTTTAAAATGCATGGCACTTTTGCTGACAAAGAGAAGAAAAAAGAAAAGAAAAAAGCCAACACTGTGGAACAAGCAGCAACAACTGCAATCAAAACACCTGGTAAGAGTACACTAAATTCAGCTAACACCCAAGGAAATTCAACGCCAAGTCCTCAGGTCTCTGATTACCCTCCAAACTATATTTTATTTCTTAATAATGTACTGGAAGAAACGAATAAGATGATGTTATCCATGCTGTTTTAAGGAAGTGTGCTTGGTACCTGGGAGGCATGACACTGCTTTTGTTGAATTTGAAAATGATGGCCAGGCAGGAGCTGCCAGAGATGCTTTACAATTATTTAAGATCACACCATCCCATACCATGAAGATCACTTATGCCAAGAAATAACATTTGGAATCATCTTCTTTAAAGGACTCTGCTTTATTTATAGTGTCTGTAATGATAGATGATAAATGATAGCTTTTGGTCAGACCATTTTATTGTACAGAGCCAGAGGGAGTGTGAAAATTAAACTTTTTTGGATTTAAATAATTACCTAGTCTTACTGTATCCTTAGTGAGCTGTGAAATGTAAAGGCCTTAGTTCTGTACACTAAACTTTGATTTGTATTGTAAAAAAAAAAAAAAATTAAGATTAAGATTAATATATAGATAGAGAGATGCCATGAATATTATGATTTGATATTGAGCTGAAAGTTATATCATACAAATGTAATATTTAAAAATGTAAATTTTTCGAAGATATAATAATTATTTGGAGATGGTCTGCTTATATACCTAGAAAATGTGCACATAAATTGAATATCAAAATAAATTAAATATAATATGGTCATAAGGGACCCAGGTGATGCTCAACTGCTAATTGAAAGATGGGTGTTTTTAATGCATCTGAAAGCTTCATGGGAGAAAAGCCCTGGTGAGACCTGTTCCCCTAATGATTCATTAAAACAAAGAAAATAAAGCCTGCTGCTGTTGAGTAGATTCCACTTAATAGTGATTCTATAGGACAAAATAGAACAGTAATTCTGTTTCGAAAGCTGTAACCAATTCGAAAGCAACAGGTTTTAGATTCATTTTTATGAAAGACAAATGCTATGTCTTTCTCCCCCAGAGCAGTTAGCGAACTTGAAACACTCACCTTTTGATTATCAACCAAGCTTTTAATCAGTGCACTACCAGAGCTTTCCCATAATGATTACAGTCTACGTATCTCTATGAAACAGTTCTACTTTGTCACATTGGGTCATTGTTGTTGTTGTTGTTGTTAAGTGCCGTTATGAGTCGAAAATTGAATGAAGATACCTAACAACAGGGAAGACAGTCATAGACCTCTGGGTGTTTCAAATGATTATGTTCTCAATGACCAACCAAAAGGTGGTCAGTTTATGGTTGTTGTTGTTTGGTGCCATCGAGTCAGTACCAACTCATAGCGACCTTATACAGAGCAGAACGAAAAACTGCCCGATCCTGGGCCAACCTCACTATTGTTGCCACACTTGATCCCATTGATGCTGGCACTTTGCCAATCCATCTAGCTAGGGGTCTTCCTCTTTTTCTCTGACCCTCCACCATACCAAACACGATATCCTTCTCCAGTAACTGGTCCCTTCTGACAATATGTCCGAAGTATGAGAGTTTAAGTTTGGCCATCCTGGCCTCCAAGGAGCACTCTGGCTGTACTTCTTCCAACACAGATCTGTTGGTTGTTTTAGCAACCTATGGCACTTTCAACATTCTCCTCCAACACCATAACTCAAAAGCATCAATTCTTCTATGATCTTCCCTATTCAATGTCCAGCTTTCATATGCATATGAGGTTATTGAAAATACCATGGCTTGGGTCAGGCTCACCTTAGTCTTCAAGTTGACATCTTTGCTCTTCAACACTTTAACAAGGTCTTGTGCAGCAGATTTGCCTAATGCAGTACGTCATTTGATTTTTTGACTGCTGTTTCCATGAGTGTTGATAGGCGATCCAAGAAGAATGAGGTCCTTGACAACTTCAATCTTTTCTCCACTGATAAATATTGTTTATTGGTCCAGTGGTGAGGATTTTCTTTACATTTAGATGCAATCCATACTGAAGGCTGTGCTCCTTGATCTGCATCAATAAATACTGTAAGTCCTCTTCACTTTCAGCAAGCAAAGTTATATCATCTGCATATCACAGGTTGTTAATGAGTATTCCTCCAATCCTGATGCCATGTTTTTCTTCATATAACCCAGCTTCTCGTTTTTTTGTGTGTGCAGCATACAGGTTGAATAATTATGGTGAAAGA
>NW_006408520.1:12315639-12324730 GCF_000296735.1 Chrysochloris asiatica
CCTCTTTCTGCAGCTATAGTCAGTATGATTTCTCTGTATTCCATCTGGTGAGGTCCATGTGTACAGTGGTCTCTTTCCTGTCTCTAAAAGGTATTTGAAATGAACAAATAATTGATTTTGCAGAATTCTATCATTTGATCTCTGCTTCATCTTTCTCTCATGAAGCAGCTGGCAGGCTTGAACAGCCAAACTTGTGGTTTGAAGTTCAGTTCTTACTCTATAGAGCAACAGTGCTCCTTTATGCATTGCAATTTTATGATTGTATTAATCCTAAAATTTAATTTGAAATATATTTCATTTATAATAGTCAGAAGTGCCTTGGAGACAGGATTGGCCATTTGCTTCTGAATGGTCACAATTTGAAAACACCTTGGAGCAATTCTACTCTGCAAAGAAGGTGTTCCCATCAGTCATAATTTGCTTCAGAGCAACAGACAAAAATAATAAGATGTGTGCTAACATGACAAATAAATATTAAAGATAACAGTAAGCTACCAGTAACCTTTTATTAAGGCGTTCCTAATTACCAAGTGGAGTCCTCATGTGGTGTTGCAGCATAATGCACAGGACTGCAAGGTCAGTTTGAACTACAAGGCCGGCGGTTCAAACCCACTAGCCACTCCTTAGAAACTCTAAACAGGTTCTCTATGGGTTGAAACTGACTTGTGACAACTTAACAACAGCAACAGTCTACCAAGTATTGACTGAAGCTATTTGTACAAAGAATTGTTTTATAGATGAAGCAAATGGTACCAGAAATGTGGGTGCATTGTTTTTGGACTACAAGTTTAACTGATTCCACAGATTTGGTCTTAAAGCAGCAGGGTCTCCACTGTGCAGCAGATATATCCAAACGTTATGTTATTTGATGCGCACTAGCATTCACACAGGATTCCTGGTGTGGTGCTGTGAGTTAATGCCCCAGACTGCAAAGCCATTTGAACTGCAAGGTTGGTGGTTCAAGCTCAACTGTGTCTCCTTAGAAACCCTATAAAGGGTCGCTATGAGTCAGAACTGACTCGATGGCACTTAACAACAACAACAAGAAGCATTCACACAAGCACACACATGTGCAAAAGCATGTAATATCTGTCCTAAGAAAGGAATACATGAGAATGAAACACCATGCTGCATTATATAAAAACATTTGAATAAATGACAAAACATAACATGTTCTTATACAAAGACTATTGTAACTGAAATTTATTTCAAATTAAATTTTAGGTTTAATACAATCATAAAATTGTAATGCCTAAAAGGAGCACTGTTTCTCTATAGAATAAGAACTGAATTTCAAACCACAAGTTTGGCTGTTCAAGCCTGCCAGCTGCTTCATGAGAAAAAGATTAAACTTTGTGGTCTCGCAAAGATTTACAGACTCTGAAACCTATACAGGATCACTAAGAGTTAGAATTGACTTCACAGCATTTAACAACAAAGGCATAACAAAATTATGTTAGAGTTTTAAAACAAGAACCAATAGGAAAAAAAATTACTAAGTAGTTTTTTTTTGGTCATTTTTTTCAACCAGATGAATGATGAGAAAAGTAATGCACAGCAGATCATTTCAACCAATTGCAAAATTATGATAATCAATTCAAAACAATACTTACTAGCAAGATAAACAATAGATGAACCAGTGGAATATAACATCAAATCCTGAAATAAATACTATATTCCAAGAAATACAACATTGCAAAGGAAGCTTCTCAAGCTAGGAAAATGTTTTATTAAACAAATAATGAAAGGGTCAATTCACTATATGGAAAAAAAAATCTATGTCCTTACTTCACAAAATGTATCAAAATAAATGATACATAACTTAAAGAACAAACACACTAAAGTAAGCTGTTTTAGGGATATAGGTAAATATTCTATTTAAAAATAGAAAAGTAAACCTTTCTAAAGATAAAAGATAAAAACTTTAATATATTTTAGTACATATAGTTTTAAAGTTTCTGTGTATCAAAATGCCGTAAATAAAAGTGAATGCAGAATTGTTCATAAGAAAACGATAATGCACTTGCTTCAAAACCATAATGCTTGACTTCTTATAAAAAAACCAACAACAGTGATGTGGTTTAACAGCTCTATGCTCAACAAAAGCTTTATAGTCAACACACTAATACCCAGATGAGTATGTTTTCTTATAACATCCTTTAGGGTAGATTTATGGTATAATGTTGTTGTTATGTGCTGTGGAGTCGATTCCGACTCATAGCGACCCTGTACTGGGTTTCCGAGGCTATAAATCTTTGCGGGAGCAGAAAGCCTCATCTTTCTCCCGCAGAACAGCTGGTAATTTCGAACTGTTGACCTTGCGGCTCGCAGCCCGATTCGTAACCACTACGCTACCAGAGCTCCATTATATATATATAGTATAATTTTGTTGTTGTGGTTAGGTGCCATCGAGTCGGCACCTACTCATAGCGACCCTATCTATGCACAGAAGAACGAAACAATGTCGGATCCCGGGCCAACCCCACTACCGTTACCACACTTCAGTCCATCGATGCTGCCACCTGGCCACTCCATCTCGTTGGGGGTTTTCCTCTTTTTCTCTGACCCTCCATCTTACCAAGCATGATATCCTTCTCCAGCGACTCTTCCCTCCTAACAACATGTCCAAAGTATGAGAGACGATGTTTGGCCATCTTGGCCTCTAAGGAGCACTCTGGATACACTTCTTCTGAAACAGATCTATTGGCTCTTTTGGCAGTCCATGGCACTTTTAGTATTCTCCTCCAACACCATAATTCAAAGGCATCAATTCTTCTACGAGCTTCCTTATTCATTGTCCAGCTTTTGCATCCATATGAGGTTGTTGAAAATACCATGGCCTGGGTCAGGCGCACCTTAGTCCTCAAGCTGACATCTTTGCTCTCAACATTTTAAAACGCTGCTGTGCAGCAGATCAATGGCAAGGTACAAATCAATAAAAGTGGTGCTGTGTAATCTGTCTTAAAATAAGAGACAGATTTTTTAATTTCCTTGGGCAATAAATAGAAAGCAACAAGTAACTACAAGAAAAGCCTATAAAACTCAGTTTGCAGAGATATTAAAATTGTTGGTACAGTGAGCTATATTTTAAATGTTAAGAAGATAAAATAACTGAAGGTCAGTAATTAATTCAAACGATGGCTGAGAGATAAAAATTTTGTACACTACTGGTTGTGCTGCAATTTGTTAGACATTTTGTAAAAATATAATTTTACTGTATATGTCTAATTGTATGATTTAAGGATGACCCTTGTTACTTGTGTTGAGTTCTCTATTTCTCAGTTCCATATTTTCCTCTTTCTGAATATATTTATTTGGGCGATGTTTATATTAAGAACTTCCTGAAATATTTTAAGATTCCAGAAAATATCAATTAAATTTTCAGTTAATGCATTTTGGAAAAATATCTTTATTTTTAGCACTGTAGTTAATAATTTGGTTGAGTATCAAATTCTGTATTAATGATCAATTATCATTAAATATATTAAGCCAATCTAACTTTTTATATCTGCTACTGAGAAATCTGATCTATGTATTCTTTGTCCTTGATGGTTCAATATTCATATTGAGGATTATTCTTTTCAGTTTGTGTGTGTGTGTGTGTGATCACAGCTCGTTTATGATTTTCTTCTTTATTTTTCCTGTTAGTTACTCTAATTTTTCTACTTTTATTTTTGTACATTAATTTGACATTATTTTCAACCTTCTGCTATGGGTTAATGCAGTTGACTACAAAGTTCGTTTGACCCACAAGATGGGCGATTCAAGCTCACTAGATGCTCCTAAGAAACCCTATACAGGGCCTCTGTGGTTCAGAACCGACTTGGTGGCACTTAATAACAACAACAGCAACTTATATTTTAAAATACTTCGGACAGTTTCTTTTTTTATTGTATCTAGACTTTTTGGACACAATGCCTTATCTTTCTGCCTCTAAGGATATTAACTATGCTTATTATTTTCTAATTGTCTTTTGATTCTTATACGGTCCCTGTTTAACCTGGATCGTTATTTATTATGTATTCTGGCTTCTTTATTTCATGTAGGAAACTCCTGAAATGCCTGGGAATTCTGAATGTTCTCAATACTTGTTTAAGTGTGAGCATGTAAAAAGCTAAATGTAAAAACTCTGACTGTGTTGGTTGAGTTTATCAGGTTGTTGTTGTTAAGTACTGTCGAGTTGATTCGGACCCATAGCCACCCTGTATAGGGTTTCCAAGGAGCAGCTGGTGAGCTTGAACCGCCAACCTTGCAGTTCAAACGGCTTTGCAGTCTGGCAAATTAACCCACAGCGCCACAATTTAGAGGCTTTAATTAGTAAGCTACTTTTTTCATGTTGGATCTCAAATATTAGTACATTGAGATATTTTTCTAGTGAGAATTAATGTCTTAGAAGAATCCTCAAGTCTCCTTTTCTGGAAGCATGTTGTTGTTGTTAAAGTGTCGTGGAGTAGATTCTGACTCATAGTGACCCATCATAGGGTTTCCAAGGAGCAGCTGGTGAATTCGTCTTCCTATGTTAAAGGGAAGGAAAGTGAGTGATACTCCCAAAGTTCAATGTGTAAACTTTCATCTCATCTCCCTACTGTCATCCTCCTGTCTCAATCACAGCTTTTCTTGCCTTGCTATATCTAGATATATCTGCAACACTTACTCCAGAAGCATCAATCTTTTATTTCTTGGTGATGATTAGAGACCTAACTGCACAGTGGTTGAGGGAGATCTAGGGTGCAGGCTTTTCTACCTACCAGTCTTCAAATAATACTTCTATGTTCATCCTGCTGTGCATTCCTGAATGCCACAGGATTAATGCTTGCCAATTCTTACCCTCCTTGGGGGTTGTGCATCTTCAGTTTTGTAGCTCAGTTATCACATGTGACTCTGCTTTCCACCTTCCACAATTTCTCATCTGCAAATGTCACCTCCCTTGTTTTCATGTTCATAAATTTATATCTATTCATTAATATTTATTTGCTTCTTACCATTTAAGTGGAGCCCTGGTGTGGCACTGCATGATAAGCACTACACTGAAATGTTGATTTGAACTGCAAGGTGGCAGGCAGTTCAAACCCAGTAGTCACTCCTCAGAAACCATATACAGAGTAGCTATGAGTCAGAACCAACTCAACAGCACTTAAAAATAACAACAATTTAAGTGTAGTTTAGGAATGACAGTATATATTGAATGATTCTATCATGTTTAAATAGAATTTGTGTTATACTTGTAATAATTACAAAACAACTCATGAAAAAATTTTAAATATCTGAGAGATTAAACATGCTGAGTTATTTTAAAACAAACAAATGGCTCTCATTCATAAATTTGTGATCTACCATGAGCTGTGGAAAATATTTTTTATATAATAACTTTATCAACATCATGATAAAACAGAGAAAAATATTGGTTATCAAGGATTTCATTTTATTTCAATCTATAGTCAATGACTATGGAAAGAGCAGTCAATAAATCAAACACATTATATTGGGCAAGTCTTCTGCAAAAGATTTTTTTAAAGTTTCAAAAAAAGTAAAGATATTACTTTGAGGATAAAAGTGTGTATGACCTAAGCTATGGTATTTTTAATTACCTCATATGATGTAAAATGTGGACAATGTGTAAGAAAGAACAAAGAAGAATTGATGCCTTTGAATTATATGGTTAGTGAAGAATATTAAATAAACTATGGACTGCCAGAAGAATGAACAATTATGTCTTGAAAGAAGTACAGCTAGAATACTACTTAGAAGTGAGGATGATGAGATTTTGTCCCACTTGCTTTGGGCATGCTATCAATAAGAAACCAATTCCTGGAGACAGATATCATAGTTGGTAAATAGAGGGCCAGGGAAAAAGAGGCCGTAACTCAGTGCAATGGACTGACAGTCATAATAATGGGCTCAAGTGTAGCAATGACTGTGACAATGGTCTAGAACCACAGTGTTTCTTTCTGTCCTACATTGTGTCACTATGAAATGGAACCAATCACTATGGTACCTAACAAAAACAACCATTATCTTAGTAATGCTGACATATATGAGGGACTTTTAAAAGTTTATGGAAAATTTCCATTATCTTTTAATTGCATTTTTCATGAAATTTTGAAGCTCCCGGCTTTGTAGTGTTTGCATTTGTGTGAGCATACAGTTAAAAAATTTAAGCTACTGATAAATGTCCTTGAGTAAGGAAAATGAATTAGTGTCTGCACTGTCATGACTCAGGACTTTAGATGCTGCCACGTCTTTGCATCATTGCCACATGACACAAAATTTTGTTTTCTTCTTAAATGATGCTTTCTTTCAAATTATGCACACCAAATTTGCCTCATTTGGTTGTTCTCATTTTCCTCTATACAGTTTTTTAACCTTTGGAGGGGAGCAGCAGCAGGAAGTCTGCTTTGGGAGTTAGTAATACCAACAGGTAATTCAACATAATTGGAGCACTGGTCTGTGACCTCCTAAATCTAGGCACCAAGGAACATTTAACTAGCAGAGCTTAGTCATGTGCTAACATATTATCAATAACAATTGCACATCTTCTCTATCCTTTCACTTGCTAACATTTCTGGTTGTCCTGCCCTGAATCATAATGTAATAAAGGGACAGTCAAATAGTAAATGTAACTTTAAAAAATTGGAACGTCAAAGAACACAGTCTTGATACAGACTGATACATTACTTTTGACTCTTCTGGTACGATCTTATCTCAGATGAAACCTGGAGTAGGCAAACTATCACTGGCGTTTCTGGTAATTAGGTGCTATTCAAAACAATGGAGAAAACATCTCTGAAACAGAAAATATTAAACAAAGATGTTTTCTCCATTGTTTTTCCTCTGTATTTCTGGGAACAGGTTGAGTCAAGATTTGAATGAAAATAAACACTTTCATGACCCATTAGGCAGAGTTAGTCTCATAAAGTAAACTGAGAGACAGCAAACAAAATACGTAGATCAGTACTTCCCAAGAGAAAAGATTAGAGAAACTATCTTACAGTGAAACCAACCAGGAAAGATAATAACCATCTACAAAAAAATGAACTAAACCACTCCTCCTATAGCACTCACTATTAAACTGGATTTGATAATTCATTGAAATGGTGACCCAGAATTCAGAGACAATACTCACACCCTCGGAAACCCTGTACAGGGTCGCTATGAGTCGGTTCCGACTCCACGGCACACAACAACAACAACAACAACAACTCACAGTTATGGGGTTTATTCAGAACGTTAACTGGTTACAACTCAGGATCAAGAAAATGCTCAAAGCACAGTGGTTCAAGTCGGCTGCTATTAAATGCCCACAGGATACACAACTTCACCATAAGCCTCAGTCTGAAGGCACTTGGCTCCAACTCTTTGGGTCAGCAAACCAAACTCACCAACTTAATTGCCATGCCAGTCTACATGCAAGCCTCCTGTCCAAAGTCATTTGACTTCACTTACTCTCTAGACTGAGAAGTTCACTGCTCTGTCTTGTGCTCTGTCTCTTGGCTTTGCTGCCACTGCCCCTCTGCCATTTCTCTCATGTCACAGCTTTCTGTCCTTGGGTTGAAGAAGTTCAGTGTGCAGTGATTTCAGGGTCCAAAGGTCATGCTCCCTTCCTGACTCTTCTTCTATGACAGTAGTAAGATTCTCCCATTCCTGCTTCTGAGATGGCTCATTTTGTATGCATGACTAAGTCTAGAAGAGACATTATCACTGTACTGCACCATCAATGTTCAAATGGATTATGAGGAAAGATTAGTGGATTGGGAAATAATCCTGATTTAAGAAAAAAAAAAAAAAAGAAGAAAGAAAGAAAATCCAAATGCTACCTGATCCATTACTTGAAATCAGTTTTGTACATGAGGATGCTTCCAAAAGTTCATGGGAAATAAAACTAAAAATAATGAAATTTCTTCATGAACTTTTTGAAGCCGCATCTTATGTCATTCTATATGTTTATATTCATTAATAACATATTTATTATTTTAATGTCAATGTGTTAATTGATTATTCATTCAATGTAGTAAATATTTAATTCAGTAACTATTGTTAAATCCTTGCTATGTTCAATTGCTCAAGAATATACAGGTAACCAAAGTAGATTTCCTGGTGTGGCGCTGTTAATGCGCTAGACTGCAAAGTTGGTTTGAACTGCAAGGTTGGTGGTTCAAGTTTACCAGTCGCTCCTTGGAAACCCTCAACAGGGTCACTATGGGTCATAACCTACTCGATGGCACTTAACAACAACAACAAGGTAGATATATTCTTGACTACTGGTAGTGTAGTGGTTACGAATCAGGCTGCTAACCTCAGGGTCAGCAGTTCAAAAGTACCAGCTCTTCCACCGGAGAAAGATGAGGCTTTCTGTTCCCATAAAGATTTACAACCTCAGAAACCCTGTACAGGTTCACTATGAGTCGGAACCGACTCCACGGCACATAACAACAACAGCAACAACATCACAAAGTTTAACATTCTGATAAGAAAAACCAATAATAAATAATAAAATAGAAAATAAGTAAAATATCATATTAAGTGCTAAAAAGGGAAAAAAGGAAGATAAGAAATAATGGAGGAATATGATTACAATTTTAGAAAATAATGGTCAGAAAAAACCTGTGTGAAGTACGGAAAAAAGTCAGTAGCTGTAGATGGAAAAACACAGGCACTGAGAGGACAGACTAGTTAGGAGAAGCCAAACAAATGTATGATGCTGAGTGAGATATACAGAGAGGAAAATGGTTACTAATGAGATTAGAAAAGGAACCAGAAATTAGGTAAACCCTGTGAGAATCTTGGATTTTTTTTCTGATTTTTAGGGCACATGCTGTAACTTCTGTTTTCAAATAAAAGATCAAAATGGTCATTGTTGGTAGACAGACAATAAAAATCAAGCGTGAAGACAGGGAGATCATTTTTTTTTTTTTTTTGGTTGTTGTTGTTCATTGTTGTCCAGTTAGTTGCTGACTCAGCAACTCTGTGTAAGGTTTCCAGTGAACTGCTGCTGAGCTTGAAGCTCTGACCTTGCTGTTCAAACCGACATTGGTAGTCCAGCGCATTAGCCCACTGAGCCACACCAGAACTCCAATTAAAGGTGGTGGTGGTG
>NW_006408520.1:12325676-12326556 GCF_000296735.1 Chrysochloris asiatica
GAATGATCCTTGCTGTAAAGATTTGTTCCCTCTTTTGAGCTACTGCATCCATAGGGTTAGGTCAAGTTCAACACATTGTATCAGATTACTCTTTTTTTCCCTCTTCTTTTTTCTTCTAGGTGAGCTCTGATCATTGAAGCCAGGTCAAGAGGGTATTATCTGCAAGTGTGGGTGTTCTTATGCATATGCCCTCTTTTCTTATGAGCTGGAAGCTTCACTCTCCACTCTAGTCCTCTGTGGCTATATTGCTGACTCTGGACCCAAGAGTCCCCAGGTCTTGCCACACTGCTGGCCAACTAGGTCTCCACCCAGGTTCACAGGAGTCTATTGAACATTGTAGGGCTTATCTCGCAGCTTCATTGCTGTTTTTCCCTCACTTCCCATTATCGAAGAAGAACGTGGTCACCATTCAGAGCGTTTATTCCCATTGAGTCTTAGTCTTGGAAGAGGGTTTGCCCTGAGGATACCTGACCACTTGCCTTGATGTCTCCTGGGCAAGCAACTTGCTTGTTCTTGTAGTACTCAGTTGATTTGCCTATATTGTTTTGTATTTTTCCTGTCGGTCTTTCTTTCAAGCAGTATCTTTTTTTCTTCTAGCCGCTCCATCTCCTAACTCTCTTTTAATTAGATATTAATCAGAGACTCATTTGCACTGATGGGGGGTGTAAAGTTGTTGGGGGATAACTAAGCTCAGTCTCAGATCCCTTTAGTCCCACTGTTCTAGCCTTAAACCTTGTGATTAAATAGAACATTCTATGACCAATTTAACTTGGAATCATGGGTACCATTGCTTTTCTAAAAGATCTCTATCCTTCTACAGTGACAGGTCCCTCCTGAAAATATGTCCAAAGTATGAGAGATGAAGTTTGTCCATCTTGGC
>NW_006408520.1:12331166-12357937 GCF_000296735.1 Chrysochloris asiatica
TACGCACTGCCAACACAGTGGAGACATTAAGAGAGGCACATAAGAAACCATTTTCTCAGAAGCTACAATTACTGGAGTTAGAAGCATAGAATGAATAATAAGACCAAAGAAAATTATTCAGAGGTAGTCCACCAGTGAGTTCGTAAAAGCCTATGAACCCAGGACATCAGGAGGACACTTCCTTGGTCCTCAGGGTCCATGTGAACCCGGGACGTCAGGAGGTCACTTCCTTGGCCCTCAGAGTCCCTGGCTAGCAATCCTGAGTGGGGCCTTTGTGTTGGACTTTTGTCCATGACACAGGGCCTCAGCATCTCAGTGCTTGCGGTCCCCAACAGTTCCTGTATAAGGTTTCTGAGGTTTTCAATGTTTTCGGGAGCTGAAAGCCTCATTGTATTCTTGTGGAGCGTCTGGTGAGCAGCTGGTGGTTTATGGTCTAGTGCTTATCAGATGGAGCTGCCTTGTTTTCCCTACAGTAAACCCATAGGATACTTCAATATTACAAGTTGGGGCTTGAATTTGTTTTTTAGTTCTTTCAGCTTGAGAAATGCTAAGCATCCTCTTTCCTTTTGGTTTTCTAATAACAGGTCTTTGTACATTTCATTATAATACTTGACTTTGTCTTCTTGAGCTGCCTTTTGAAATTTTCTGTTCCAACACTTTTACCTCTGCATTTCTTCCATTTACATTAGCAACTTTAAGCTGGAGAGAAAGTTTTAGAATCTCTTCTGACATCCATTTTGGTCTTTTAACTTCTTTCTTGTCTTCTTAATGACCTTTTGCTTTCTTCCTGAATGATGTTCTTGATGTCATCCTGCAGCTCTTCTGGTCTTCACATACAGTAGTGTGTAATGCATCACATCTGTTCTTTAGATGATCTGCAAATTCAGGTGGGATAGGCTGAAGGTCAAATTTTGGCTCTCATAAACTTGTTTTAATTTTGTTCAGCTTCAGCTGAACTTGCTTATGAGCAATTGATGATCTGTTCCACCGTGAACCCTTCCCCTTATTTTGGCTTATGATATTTCAGTCCATTTCAGCTCACTAATGCCTATGATATTGATCTTTATGCTTTCCATTTCATTTTTTGCAATAATCAATATTCTGGTGCTATCTGACAATGTTCCACTATCATTCATATGGTTTTCAGTGGCTAACATTTTTTACTACTTGTAATTTCCATACTTTGTGTAATCCATATTGCTGATTATAACTGGATATTTGCTGCTATGTCTTCTCATTTTGAACTGTGCCCCATCAGCAAATGAAGGTCCCGGAAACTTTATTCCATTTGCATCATCATGATCAACTCTACTTTGAGGAGGCAACTCTTTCCCAATCAATTCCGAGTCCTTTCCAACCCAAGGGGTTCATATTCCAGGGCTATACCTGACAATATTCTGGTGTTATTCATAATCAATATTCTGGGGCCATCTGACAGTGTTCTACTTCTATTCTTACTGTATAAGATTTTATACAGGGTCACTATTGGTTGGAACCGAATCAATGGCATTTAACAACAACTATAATTACAAACATTCAGAATTAACCTGCCTCTCCTTCTTCCTAGTTTGTCTTAGTTTGTAAACTCAGCTGAAACCTGTCCACTGTAGGTGTTCTTGCCTGCATTCAAAATACCAGTGGCTCCAGCATCACTGCAACATGTGAGTCATCACAGTATGACAAATTGACTGAGGAATTGTCATTTATAGATAGTTATTATAGTTGTTAAGTACTGTTGAGTCGATTCCAACTCATAGCAACCCTAGATAGGGGTTCTGTGTAGGCTTTAAATCTTCAAAGGAGCAAAAGCCTCATTTTTCTCTGGCAGAGCAGCTGATGGACTTGAATCATGGGCCTGTGGTTTTTAGTTAAAATTGATAAACACAATTAGTCCTGCTAGCAATCACTTACAACTGAATCATATAATCTATCAGCATCTATACTCACTTTCTCTTTCTCAAACTCATCAGGAAACAGTCATTTGGTGGGAGTTTACATAGACTATAGCTTGAAGGTACATTAAATAATTCAGTGCACCATATTTCCAGCACCATAGTTGACTATATTCTACTGCGATCATAGGGATTTCATTGACTACTTTTTTAAAGCAAATGTTCATGTCTTTCTTCCTATTCTAATTTAGTATAGAAACTCTGCTGAAACCTCTTCACCATGGGTGACCTACTAATATTGGAATTACATAGCTTCCAGCAACATAGCAACATGAAAGTCTTCACAATCCAACAAAATGACAGAAAGATATATGATAGTATAATCTATTATTTTTGGTAATCATTATAAATTAGTTATATGAATCTTAAAGTTGAATGTGGTCCTGGTGTGGTGCTGTAGGAAAAGCACTAAACTGCTAACCACACGGTTGGTGATTCAAATCCATCAGCTGCTCCTTGGAAACCCTATAAAAGGCTTGTTATGAGTCAGAACTGACTTGATGTCCCTTAACAACAACAGTAAAGTTGAATGTTTGCCTTCAAATTCCTTATTCTTTCTGTTCTTTGCCTCTTGCTTGTCAGATGTTGATCTGTGGAAACAAAAAAACTCTATGTGGTATATTTTTGCACCTCTCTCACACTTTGAGACTTTGAGTCTAAGAGGACTTTTAAATGTTTTTCTTTTAGCAGACTTTTGTTTTTACTTTTTACTAATCATGCCCTTTTCTGGGTCTTGAGAATATTGAGATTTCTAAGAAGTGATCCCTGCCCTGAAAGATTCCAGCAGAATCAGACACATGAACCCATGATATGAAAAGGGCAATATAGAATCTGTGTACAAGTTCTTCATGTCAGAGGAGGGACAGCGAACTTACCAGGCATATGGAGAGGAAGTAAGAGGTTTCATAAAACAAGCAGTGACTGACATATATCTTCAACGTTTTAGTCTATAAATCATTGAAAACTGCTATATACACCTCCTAAATTCTAAATATTTTCTGTGTTTAAGGAGTGTACATTTTGGTAGGAAATAAGAGATATATACTCATGTGAACCCTTCATAATTTCTAGAGCACTTTCACATTCTCATAATAACCCCATGTGGCAAAAGTTTGTAATTTATTATCCAGAATTTATAGATACGGAAAATAAGGTCAACCTTTTTGTTCCCAGGCAGATAGGTAATAACAAGTGGCAATACTGGAAATAGATCCCTTGCCTTATGAATTCTATTTCCATGTTCTTTTTACTCTGCCATTAATTGCAATAGTAATTGTGGTGAATGTCAAAAGAACAACTTAAAAAAATTCTGTGTAAGTTCTATGAAGCAAGAAATCTCTTTTCGTTGAAAGGATCAGTGAAGAAAGATATTGCAGAGGTAACATTTTAACATAACTTAAAGAAGGAATGAGGTTTCAGGATAAGACCTGCCTTGTAGCATCCAGCACCCAGGCTCATTTGTCCCTACCCATATCTCCCAACCTCATCTGTCATCATTTCCCTGGCCCATGGTCATGCTGGTCTACTCTCACTTCTATATCACACCAACTACTCTATTCTTTTTGCACCTGTACACATCCTGCTCCCTTGGATGTAGAGGCATTTCTTGGATCTCACCTCACCCTCCTCATATGCATACATTTTTAGTGCAGTTTTTCTTTGCTATTATTGTTAGTTTCTCTTGGTCAGCCCCAAATTATGGTGTCCCCATACATAATGAAACAAAATGCAGCCTGATGCTATGTCTTCTTTATCATTGGGTGCAAGTAAGACTATTGAGATCCAAAGGATATTCATTGGCTCATGTTTGGAACTGGATAACCAGAGTTATCTGCTGAAATCTATTCAATAGCATTTTGGATATTTGGTTGTTAGGTGCCATAGAGGTGAGTATTATAGCAACACAGAATCCTGTAATGGCAGATCAGTGGTGGTAGTGTATGACATGAATTGGCCAATAATTGAACTTGGCTCTTTACAATGTAGATGAGAATTCTCCCACTAAGCCAAAATTCCTCTTTACTCAAAACCCTATACAGGGTTGTTATGAGTTGGAACTGACTTGACAACACACAACAACAACAAGAGTAAATATAGTACCTGGGTTACAAGCATCTGACTTACTTATGACCCACAGTTTACATGCAACCTGAAGTTGTGAATCAAGCCACACTTCCCACACCAAAATTAAAAATTTGAGGTACATAAAGTGATTTGTATTAAAAAATTAGCACTTCTTTGCAGCATGCATCAAAACATTATTATTATTATAGTGTTATCATGTTAAAGACGTTATAATGTATATAGAAGTGTTTCTTTAATGTTTTCTTTGCATACTACTATATGGTGCTGTAGGATAAGTGCAGGACTGCAAGGTTGGTTTGAACCACAAGGTTGTTGGTTTAAACTCACCAGTGACTCCTTGAAAATCCTATAATGTCGCTATGCTTAGGAACTGACTTAATGGCACTTAACGACAACAATATATTAAGACAAACAGGAGATTAACTGATGTTAAACAGAAGCCAAACCTTACTGTTCCTATGGAGTTCTGGTGTGGTGCTTGTAAGATAATAACTAGACCTCAAGGTTGATTTGAATAGCAAGGTAGCGGTTCAAAACCACCAGCCAATCCTCAGAAACCCTATACATGGATAGTATGAATGGGAACCGATTTGAAAGCACTTAAAAACAACAGCAACAACTGTTCTTATGGGGAGTGCAGTGGCGTAACCACAATGTCGGTGGTTCAAACCCACCTGTAACTCTAAGGGAGAAACATTAGGCTTTCTGTTCTCTCAAAGATTTAGTCTTGGAAACCCTTTACAGGGTCACTGTGAGTCAGACACAACTCGACAGAACTTAACAACAACAACAACAACAAACTGTTTCTCCATACATTCAAATTCTACTTAAAGAAAGATTTAGGAAAAGAACTGGTTTGTAATCTGGGGATTGTTTATAATAAAGAAATATAAGAATGAACTCATAAACATATAAATGACTTAATGCATTTCTTTCATCACTATATATTGAATGTCCTCCTCTACGAGTTATGCACTATGCAACATGCTAGGATACTGGGCTCACCAGCATCCTGGCCTCCATGGAGCTTTGAGGGTAGCAGCAGTTAGTAAATGCTTAATGAATTATTATTGTTTTTTTATTATTATCATGACTAATGAGTATATGATTTCTTAGTACATATTGCTCCATATTTCTTGTTTTTGGATTATGCTTCTGAGTTAGTACTTATTATATTTGTTTTCCTTCTTTGAAGTATAAGATTCTAAAGTAAAGATTGCCTTAATGTACGGTAGATAAAGTTTTCTCTGAGCACAGTAAGTACTAATTAATGATTTGAAAATCTTTGATGATAGTAATTTAGACAGTGTGCTTCTTTCAAAAGAAGGTATATCCTCCAGCTTTACCTCTTCAATTCAACAGGAAAATTGAAAATATTGTTTGTGAACTTTTTATTGTTTGTATATTTCATTAGACATTGACTTATCCGTGAAAAACTATTACTCAATGATTTTGTTCCTGAATTGTACAAACATCAGGAAAATTTTGAGGCTGCAGTATTTCAGATAATGCAAATGATACGTATCAGACAAGCAAGACACCTGCATTTTAATATGTGTGAATTCATGCAAGAAAGTGAATGGGATTGAGAAGGCTGGATAAATGTCTTACAAAAAAGCAATAAACATACAAATCCTTCAGGAAAACGGATGCAGTAACTTAATCACATATTTGACAATATCCATATTCCTAGATAAATGCAAAAGACTTTCCAATTTATAAATAGCTTACCACCTTTCTCAGCCCTCTCCCTAGACTTTTTAAAGCCCTGCCTGGCAAGCACACAAAAGCAAAGATTCACACTTTAAAGGTTTAACTGCAATTACACAGTCGGTGTGGAGGTAATTTTGCAATATTAAAAATTGCTATCGTGTGAGAGGGAATAGTTTAGTTATATTATAGATGAATATCTATGTTGTTCTTTTTACATAGCTTATGCATTTCTTTAATGACATTTGGAGGGGTTTTTTAGGGAAGATTTCAGGAGTCAGAATATACTGAGCTTTACAAGTTTCTTTGTTGAGCCCGTGTCAAATTGTATCTTAAAATTCCTGAACAGGTTAGAAAATTACATTCCTAAAAGTCATCTCTTTGTTGAAGATTATTAGATAAATTGGCTTAAAATGGAATTTAATTCTGAAAATATATGTCCTAAATTCAGAATAAACAAAATCAAAAGCCAATCCCACTGCCATCGTGTCAATTCTGACTTACAGCGAGCCTTCGTAGGGTTTCTGAGACTAAATCTTTACAGGCTCAAGTTGTGTCATCCTTCTCCTGCGGAGCAGCTTATGGATTTCAACTGCTGACTTTGAGGTTAGCAGCCCATTACTTAACTCACAGTGCCACTAGAACTTTAAAATAGTCTTCACAAATTTATTATTTGAAGCCGTTATTTTGTACTTAAGGAAAGGAAATATTTCACATTTCTGCCACATGTAAAATGAGCATCTTTCCTATCCTCGCAAATCATTTTAAAATTTGAAACTTTTCATTATAATTGCAGCTCAGATACAGTTTTACAACCAATTTCTATTCTACTCTAAAGCAGACACCTTAAAAGGGGAAATGTGTACTTCTTGATTTAAGACATCCAAAAATAAAGACTACTGATAGACCATAATACTGCTTGTATGATATCAGTGAGACCTCATAATATGCAAATTCAAAAAGCTGGTGGAGCAGTATTTTTGAGAAATCACTTCTATAAATCCAGTCATAGAGATAGGAAATAGCTGTGGAAATACATTTTTTGAGAATCCTTGGGTGGTGCATTAATATACTTTGCTGTTCACTATAATGTTGGAGGTTCTAGTCTACTTAAAGGCACCTCAGAAGAAAAGTCTGGTGGTATACTTCTGAAAATTCAGTCCCTAAAATTACTATAAAGCACAGTTCAACTATGACACACATGGGGTCAATAGGATCCAGCATCTTGATGGCAGCTGGTCTTTTTCTTTTTCTCAGTCAAAAAAGTTTGAAATAGGTGAAGATCATTGCATGTCACTCAAAGGGAGTGAACAAAGTTTTCTAGGGGCACTATGGGTTAATGCACTATATTGTAAGGTCAGTTTGAACTGCAAGGTCAGTGGTTCAAGCTCACCAGCTACTCCTTGGAAATCCTACACAGGGTCACTATGAGTCCAAACAGACAGCACTTAACAACAACAATTATTAATGAAGATTTTATATCTGTACTTTAAATACAGACAAGACTAGTTTTAATTATCTCATTAGTACCTTATTAAGGTTATCTGTTTTAGCATTTGTCAGGAGAATTCAGATGGAAATGAACTTAACATATTAGGAAAAGTTGCTGATCATTTACTCATTTGAAAGAAATACCATACCTAATTAATTGTTGTGCAAATGAAGATTAAAACTGAAAGTGACAGAATATACTTCTAACTAAATATAATCTTCTCAAAAAAGAGGGAAAAAAAGCCCATGCCTATGTTGTCTGCCATATTTTTGTTTGTTTTTATTAAATTTGGCCAGAAAATAATTCTAGATATAGAGAAAGTTTGGGGAAAATAGAGAAGAAATGAAAAAGACTCTGAGTTGGCTTTTCCTATGACTTCGCTGAGTGTCAAAACCAATTGAAACCTTTCACAGGTATTTAAAGCACAGATTTTTTAAAGAGAAAAATGTGCTTGTTTGCCTTTGACAAAATCTGTCACCCTACGTTCAAACTGCAGAAAGGTATCTCCCAACAAGAATCTCACAATTACCCCAGATACCAATTTGTTCTTCAAAAGGGACACTGTGATACAGGGCAAATCAAGTTGAGACTATTAATACAAATATACTTCACAGAAAAGAATAGAGTGAGTAGAAAATTATAGAAGAACATGATTGAGATCAATTATTTAAAGGTGTAAAGATTTAATGGTTCACCAAGTGGGAGAATGGAGAATACAAATATGTGGAGCCCAGGTTGGTGCAGTAGGTAAGCACTCGACTGCAAGGTTGGTTTGAACTGCAATGTTGGCAGTTCAACCTCATAGGCCGGTCCTCAGAAATCTTATATAGGGTTGCTATGAGTCAGAACCAACTCGACTGCAGGTAGCAAAAACAAATGGTGAAACAGAACAGACTGGCGAGTGGGGAATAAATAAAAATTTGTCTGTATATTTATTCCCTAGGTATAGCACTGTGGGCTAATGTGTCAGACTGCAATGTTATTTGAACTGCAAGATTGATAGTTCAAGCTCACCAGCTGCTCCTTGGAAACTATATACAGGGTTTTATATATGGGTTGGAATCGATTTGCCGGCACTTAACAACAACAACAACAGTTATCTAACCTACTGCTGTCGAGTTGCTTCTGGATCATAGAGATGCTATAAAACAAAGTGGAATACTCCATAGTGTTTTCTGAGGCTGTAAATATTTACAGAAACAGATTGCCACATCTTTCTCCTGAAGACCAGCTGGTGGATTCAAATGCTAACCTTTTTTTTTTTTTTTTGCAACTTTAACCACTGTGTTACCTGCATCATTTGGAGGAGAAAAATGCACCTGACCCAAGCCAGGGTATTTTTAGTTGCCGCATATGCAATGT
The DNA here is from genome assembly GCF_000296735.1 of Chrysochloris asiatica. NCBI lineage: Eukaryota > Metazoa > Chordata > Mammalia > Afrosoricida > Chrysochloridae > Chrysochloris > Chrysochloris asiatica. The sequence goes on from NW_006408520.1 coordinate 12,339,768, forward strand.
AGGAGAAATATGAGGTTTTCTGCTCCCACAAAGATTTAAAGCCTCAGAAACCCTATACAGGGTCACTATGAGTCAGACCCAGCTTAGATGCACTTTACAACAACACCATATTCATTTGAAAACTAGACAGTGAGTAAGGACGACTGATGAAGGGTTGCTGCCTTTGAATTATGGTCTTCAAAAAGAGTATTGAATGGACTATGGATTGTCAGAAGAATGACCAAATCTGTCTTGGGAGAAGTACAGCAAGAATGCCTTTTAGAAATGAGGGTGGTGAGGCAGTCTTGTGATCTTTGGGCTTGTTATCAGAAGGGACCAGTCCATCATGCTTGGTAAAATAGAGGGTCAGCAAAAGAGGAGAGGACCCTCAAGGAGATGGATTCGCATAGTGCCTACAACACTGGGCTCAAACAGCAATGGTTGTGAAGTTGACACAGGACCACGCAGTGCTTCACTCTGTTGTACATAAGACAACTATGAGTCAGAAGGAACGTGACGGCACACAACAACAACAACTCATTTTCTACAAGATTTTAATATGATCTTAAAACACATAATGTTCCCATACTACCTGAAAAGTATCTGCCTTGTCTCTTCCTTTTCTGTTTTGTGACCTTTATTGTGTTCTATACATTCTGACTCTTAGTAATCCTAAATAATAGAGTTGAACTGAAATAATAGAGTTTCCTGGATGGTCAGCTTTACAACAGCATATTGCCTTATCTTTTTACCTGTGAAGCTGTGGGTTTGAACCACTGGCTTTTCTAATAGCAACCAAGTGCTTAACCATTGCACCACCAGGCCTCCTTTGATTTTACCTGTATTTGGAGGAAATCATAGGGTTTTTTCCATGTGTAAATATGCCTCTGTGAATTCTATCGGCAAATTAAATGTTCCCTAGTATGGGTTTACAGTATATTTTACCTTTGTGTGTGTGTGTGATTGGTATTTCTCTATATCTTATCTCCCCTAATTATTGGAAAGTTCATTCAGAAATGCTCTCTTGGTCCTTTTTTTTCTTTAATCTGACATTAGTAAAGTCTCCTAAGTATTGTAAATTACTGGTTTTTAGAAGACACTCAGTAATGGCTCAGTGACTCAACATAAGAGACAATCCTTAATAAAGACTAGTAACTTTCATAGCTAAAACTCCTGAAATATACTGTTTATATAATTTATATAAGTAGCATCACTTTAAAATGTTCAGAATAGAGGGATATAGCAGCAAAAAAACAGGTAGGGTATGCTCTAGTGAGAAGGGAGGGGGAATCTCATGAAGGAAGTGCTCATAGAACAACTCCAGAGCTCCAGATCTACCATAAGATCCAGGACGTCAGTTTCCTGCACTTGCAAGTGAAAAAATTATGATATTAAGGAAAATACTGTGAGTTAGGAATCTAGAGACAGGACTCCCTTGGTGACTATCCCACCCTGGCAGAGTTTAGAGGGCAGGACTAAAGCCAGTCCAGCTCAGAAAATCGCACTAAAAGTGGTGCAGAGATATCTGCAAAAAAAAAAAAAAAAATGCGGGAGACTACACATTTCTCCCTCTTTTTCCCTGTCCCACCTTCATTGCTCACGATGAACAGAATGAGAGATTTTATCAAAACCAACCCAGCACTTCAAAACGTCCTGCAGGGAGTTCTGTGGACTGAAAACCAACAAGAACAGACAACAAACAGAGATTGACAGGTGTGGCAACACCACCTGGAACTCAATCAACAGACAGCAGAGTCCCGAACAGAACAAGACTACAATAACAAAGGGACTGGGAGGTCAACCGAAGATCAAAATTATATAAATGTCAAAGAAGGGACAAATGTAGCAACAGACACCCAGGTGGTTAGGTTGTCAGGTAAATTACAGGATACGATGGATTATCTTAAATGGAGAGAAAAGTTAGTAGACTATAAGGTAACCCCAAAGAAAGTTAATACTTCACAATTTACCATAAATATGAATTTCCAAGCAGAACAAGCAAACATGAAAATGTAAAAGAAACCAACAAGAAATAGCACAAAAAACAAAAACCCAACACAAGAAGACATGCAGAACAAAGAACGAACAGCACAACCAAAACAGTAACATAATGGCAGCAATTAATTCATACCTATTGATAGTTACATTAAATGTCAGTGGATTGAATGCACCAGTGAAGAGACAGAAAGTGGCAGAATGGATAAGAAAACAAGACCCTTCAATATTCTGCCTGCAAGAGACACACCTTACACACAAAGACAAAAACAGACTAAAAGTTAAAGGATGGAAAAAAATTTACCAAGCTAACTGCAACAATAAACAAGCAGGAGTGGCAATACTAATCTCCAACAAAGTAAACTTTAAGATAAAAACCAGCATAAGAGACAAAGAAAGACACTATCTCATGATCAAAGGGTCAATTGAGCAAGATGACATAACCATAATAAACACATATGCTCCCAGTGAAAGAGCAACAAGATACATGCAGCAAACCTTACTGGAATTGAAGACAGAAATAGATAAATCTGCAATTATAGAGGGAGATTTTAAAATGTTCAGAATAAATAAAGACAGACTTTTGTATTTTTATTTTTATTTACTTTTTCAGCAGACAAATTCCCAGGGTTAGCATGGTTTTTCCTCATTTGAGCCAAGCATTGTCTCCAAATCCCACCCGTCAGCAACAATTACTTACATATCAAATCTTTTCTAGCCCCATAATTTGTGTGCTTTATATTTTATCACCCTCATGTTAAGCTCATGTTAACATAAAATGGCATACATTGCTTCATCAAGAACTTTCACATAGTGTATGTATATTCTAGATTCTTCTAGCAAACTGTGATTTAACCCAAAAACCCAAAATGAGGAAAGTCAGCACTTGGTACAGATATGCAAGAAGGCATTGTGGATCAAAGGTGAATCCATACAGAAGGATTAAGTTGACCATAAAAGGTTAGTAATGGTTCCATGGTAGAATTCTCACCTTCCATCTGGGAGAAGGAGGTTCAATTTCTGGCCAATGCTCCTCAAGTTCAACTACCACCAGTTGGTCAATGGAAACTTCTGTGCTGCATTGATGCTAAACAGGATTCAGCAGAGCTTTCAAAATAAAATAGATAAAAAGCAAGAACTGGCAATTGACTTTTGAAAGATCAGCCCTGACTTTACAGCAGCTAATAACAGTAACAGAAATTCTACTACAAAATTTTGATGCATTTCAATGCCATAATAGCCACATATCCTTCCTTTAGGAAGACTAAAGCCATTCTCCCATTGTTTATGAGTTTCCATTCCCAATTAGGGATTGTTCACAAATTGAGTTTGTGCTCACCACTAACTTAATGTCTGGTGGTTTGAATTCATCTAACAGCACAGTAGAAGAAAGGACTGGCACAGTGTTTCTTTAAAGATTGTAGCCAAGAAAACCGTATAAAGCAAATCTATTCTGTAACAAATGGGATCGCCATTGACTCAGCTACAGTGGGGTAATGGGAGATTGACTAGTGATTCCATTGCCTTCATTCCTGCTTTTCTTCACTCCTTCAACAAATGTTCAGTGTCTACTCTATGCCAGGTGAGAAAAAGCTGAGGTTTCTGCTTCCATAAAGGTTTACAACCTCAGAAAACCTAAGGAACAAGTCATCTTCTGTACTATAGGGTTGTTATGAGTTGGAACCCACTTGCTAGCAGTGGATAGATTATATGCCAGATGTTTCAGTAAAGTAGTAACTGAAACATGGCCCACAATTTGGGCCTGATGTTGCACTGTAGGGTAAACACTGGACTTCTAAGCACAAGGTCAGTGGTTCAAACCAACCAGCAGCTAGCTCCTTGGAAACCCTATTCAGGGTCTTTATGAGTCAGAACCAACTCAACAGCACTTAACAAAAACAATAACATAATCTAGAAAGGTAATGACTCATATATTTAAATAGTTAATTAAAATTATGATAAAAAGTATGAATAAAATTGTAAATTAAGTATGCATGTATCTTCAGAACTTCAGTCTAATATACACTGATTTGGTATTGATTAGTGTGGTACTGTGAATTTACTTGGTGTAACTTTTCTAACCAAAGTCTTTTTTAACTTCTATCAAATGAGTGGGTGGGATCAGGCAAATAAAGTGAACAAAACTCTAATGCCAGGATTGGTCAGTTTTGCCATCCTGCTATGTTTTAAAGGAGCCATCTCAGAAGCAGAAACAGACAATCCCAAGTCCATCAAGAAAGAAGAGCCATAAATGGAGCCGAGTGTAAGATTCATAATTGGAAAAGCACAGCAGCAGAAGTGGCAGCATGGAGAAACAGAGCAACCGCATGGGTTTTCTGACCCATGGACCAAATAAAGCTGAATGCCTACTAGTTGGAGGCTGGCTTGCAGAATATGCCCTTTGGGCATTTGTTGTTGTTGTTGTTAGGTGCCATTGAGTCAGTACTGACCCATAGCGACCTATGCACAACAGAATGAAACACTGCCCAATTCTGGGCCAACCTCACTACTGTTGCCACACTTGAATCCATGTCGTTGGGAGTCTTCCTCTTTTTCTCTAACCCTCCACCTTATCAAACATGATATCCTTTTATTTACTGACTGACTGAAGAATTTTTGCAACACTTGCCAGAGCAGGGCTGAGGCTGAGGGGCCACATGGCTGAGAAGCCAAAGAAAAGAGTGAGACATTCCTGTAGTACACCAGAGAAGAGACATTTTTGACTGGGGGACTGCTGCATCCTGGGTTGTTTCTGTTCCTGAATTGTACTCTGTTCACTTCCTTAAGAGACCTATAATCGTGAGTAATGTCTCAGGTCTGTGTGGCCATTGCACCAGATATTGAATCCAGATGTGTAGTAGAGTGCTATGGGAGCCATGTTTGGTATCAGAAGAGGGTAAAGAAGGTTGTAGGGTGGAGACATGTCTGACCTCCTCCGTACTGGAATCTGTTTAGGCCAATTTTGAGTTTGATTCTTCTTTCCTCTTGTGAAACCAGAGGAATTCAGACATGGCCCTAACAACATTTTTCCAAGTAATATTTGCATATTATTTTGTATATAGTTTACATAGTGAGTGGATTAAATACAGATAATGGTAGTTTATGTGCAAATATAAGGTGTCTTTGAATATAATGCAAGCCTCCATTATCTAGTAAGATTGAAAAAGCAGTTTTCCAGCATATAAAATAGATTTTAGGAATGTAAATAAAATGGTAAATATCTATTATATATTACTAATACTGATATTTAATATTCTAATATTCTTATTCATGCATACATAAAATTGTATTTTATGTATAACAATACACAATTTGGATATCTCTTCAATGTTCATTTCATTAGCAATTTTATTTTATCAATAACACTGATTTTGTTTAATTCGTTAATGCCTTTTTCTCAATGAAGTTTTTATTTCCATTTAAGTTATTTGAGATAAACACTCAAACATGTTTTTGTCACATGCGATTTTGTTACAGAAAATGTTATATGAAAGTACAAATGCTAGTTAACATGAATGTTGAACTTTAACAAAAATTTATTCTATAAGGATACACTCAATCTCCACAACGTAATCATTTTAAAATTGATCTTTAAAAAATTTTTATTATAATATCCGATGCATAATAACAACAACAACAACAACAATCTCCACAACGTAATCATTTTAAAATTGATCTTTAAAAAATTTTTATTATAATATTCAGTCTTTTCATTTATGAAGCCATTCTACACCATGCACAAATAATGTGATTAAATCAGTGTTAAATGTGTTTGTCTCGGATGCTTACTAAAATATCCAAAATACTATTAGCTTCAAAATATTTTAATTAGCAATATATATTTTATCACCATATAAAATGCTGTATATTTCATTTTGATCTTTCTTTTTTATTACTTAAATTGAGCAGTAAGTGCTTTGCCATGCAATTGAAAAAGTCTTCATGATTTTCACTTATAATAGTTGCATATTGTATATTACTCCTAGATTTCCTATCATATAAGAAAAAATACCAAAGAAACTTAAAAATGATCAGTGTTTTTGTTGATAAGTTTCATCGTGTCTGTTACAACTCATAGCGACCCTGGTGAGTCTGAACTGCTGACCTAGTGGTTAGCAGTCTCCTGCTTATCCTAGAGTACCATGTTGTTGTCATTAGATGCCATCAATATGGTTTCAACTCACAGCTATCCTGTAAACCACAGAATGAAACACTGTCTAGTCCCTAACTAGCCTAACAGTGGTTGTTACATTTGAGCCATTTTCCCCCCATTATGTCAATCCATTTTATATAGAGTCTTCATCTTTTTCACTGGCCTTCCACCTTACCAAGCAAGATGTTCTCCAGGGATTTGTCCTTCCTGACAGGATGTCCAAAGTATGAGAGACCAAGTCTCACCATCCTGACTGTTAAAGAACATTTTTCTAGACTTCCTCCAAGACAGATTTGTTTGTTCTTCTGGTAGTCTACGGTACTATTAATATCCTTCACCAACACAGTAACTCAAATGCATCAATTCTTCCACAGACTTCCTTATTCATTGTCTACCTTTCACATACATATGAGAAGATTAAAAATACCATGACTTGGTTCAGACACACTTTAGTCCTCAAACTGTTATCTTTGGTCCTGAATACTTTAAACAGGTCTTTTGGGGCATATTTGTCCAATGCAATATGTCATTTGATCTCTTGACTACTGGTTCCATGAGTGTTGATTGTGGATCCAAGCAAAATGAATTATTTGATAACTTCAATCTTTTCTTCATTTATCATGATGTTAAATGTCCAGAAAACTTTACTTCACATTCACATCATTATGGTCATTATGCCCCTTTGAGGAGGCAACTCTTCCTCAGTGGCATGTGAGTGCCTTCCAACCTGAGGGGCTCATCTTCCAGCACTCTATCTGACCATGTTCTGGTAATAGTCTTAATGTTAGCATCTTCTAGCACTATTCAGACAATGCTCCACCACTGTTTATAAGGTTCTCAGTAGTTAGCCATTAAAAAGTAGTCTGTCCCTCCTCTTCCTAGTTTGTCTTACTCTGGAAGCTCTACTGAAACCTGTCCACCATGGATAACCCTCTGGTATTTAAAATACCAGTGGCATAGTTTTTAGCATCACAGTAACATACAAACCACCACAGTATAATAAACTAACAGACTAGTGGTGAAGCACCACATTGTTGTTATTATTAAGTGCTGTTGAGTCGATTGTGATTCTTAGTGACACCATAGGGGTTTCCAAAGAGTGGCTGGTAAGTGTGAACTGCCAACCTTGTGATTCAAACTGGCTTTGCAATCCAGTGTTTATCCTGATACCACACCAGGCTACTTTGTTGTTACTGTTGTTAAAGACCGTCAAGTTGGTTTTGACTCATAGTGACCTTGTATAGGGTTTCTGAGGAGTAGCTGGTGGGTTTGATCTGCTGACCTTGTGGTTTGCAGTGTGGTGCTTATTCGAAAGCCCCACACCAGGAATCCAAAAAACCTTATCATTTGGCATTTAAAATATGGCCTTGACAGTAAGAAGGGGGCAAATCAGAGTTGGTGATAAATATATTCTTCTTGAGGATCAAGTGGTAATGATTTCAAAGTAAAAGCTGATATTGCTAATTCAGGTGTTTTGAATGGTATTATCTTTGCCCTATGGGCATATCTTGAACTTAACCAAAAGTTAGTGAGAATCCTGTGCTTGGCCAATAAAAGTGACTGAAGAGCCAAATAGTCCTCTATATGGTGGTCAGAACTCTCTCATTTCCTATCTCTTCTGTCATTTGATCCTCTAAAGAATCTTGGAGGATTTTTAATTCCACTTCAAGATAAGTGAATGAAGATTGGGAAAGAGAAAACAATTGTCTAAAGTGAGAATTGAAGAATGGTGGATGGAAAGGATTCTGATGTAATTATAATTACTATATTCTTGCACTGACAACAAAGCTTCTTCTCAGTGACTTAGGAGAAAGCGAGAATATACTACCTGATCCTTTGGATTTCCAGAGATTTTGTGAGGTTGGATTCTAACTTTACACTTCCTCAGAAATGATGGACACTAAATCATATCATAAGCCTCCTGATCCTCACCAAAATTGAAGAATGATCTAGAATAGTAATCCTTTTCAGTCTACAACTTCGGGCTACCTTTTAGGATTGTCCTAGCTCAAAGAGAGAAAAAAACTGTGTCCCCAACTTCACACTCTCTCTTACGTTAGTATCTAACCTAAACTGCTGGACTCTTTGGAACCTGGCTTCTTTGGAGCAGATAAATCACTTTGATTTCGACTCTTGTTTCTCATTTGTCTATGAAAGCAAGGTGTAAATCTAGATGATGTGTATTTCAGTTGAAATGTTCACATAAAATATGAGAAAAAATTACAAACCTACCAGTGGTCTCTTAATCAGATAATAAGGTATAAAAATGAATGGCATGGAAAAGCCAACACACAGGATCCCTGCAATGTTATGTAACCTGGTTGTAGGTAGCACTTCTACATTCTGCCTTGGTTGGCCCTATGCACGCTGTCCATGGTACTGTGCTATCTTTTCACAGCAGTTGAGCATTCAGAGGACAAGTGTGCTGTTTTTCATTCACCAACTAGCATTCTTTCATTACATGCTAAATCACATGGTTGTTACTTCCAAGTAGTATTTATTTAAAATTTTTGAAGCTCAGAGGAATGAGTCATACAGATTCTATATTACAAGGTTTTTCTAAAATTCATATTCTATTAAAAATATGAGCTGAGTGCCTAGAAATAAATGCACACACAAATAATATTAATCAATATTTAGCATATCTGTCAAGATTTCCTTTACAACAACTGATGCTGGTACAACTAGATAGTTATTTGAAAAAAAATTAAAGGACCTCAAACCTTATTTTACACTATATACATGAAGTAAATTTCAAATTGATAATAGACAAAAAACATAAAAGTTTTAGTAAAAAGGGAAACTTTTTGTGTCTTTGGTAAAGGTGACAATTTCTAAGAACACATAATGTATGAATCATAAGAAGAAAAAGTTAATAACTAAACATTACTATAATTAGAGCGTATGCAGCACATATTAATTAAATTTGAAATAGATGATTAAAATCAAAGTTAACACACTATCATATTTTAGTTCATTGTATTAAGCTCCAGTATTGAAGACACGTAATTGTTATATTAAGAATATACAAACAGATCAGTGAAATAGAGTCAAGGAAAAAAAAAAAAAAACCCATGCATACAAATATTTTTTGATAAAGATGCCATATTCCCTTCTAAATATACTGTGAGAAAATAAGAACACAAAAAGAGACTGGAAGAATATTTTTACAATATGAATTTTTGGAAATGACTTATTTCCAGGATATGTAAGAATCCCTATAAATTAATAATATGGACATAAACAATTGCTTTAAAATGAGAAAATATTTGATAAACCAGTTCATAAAAGAAGGTATAGCAAAGGACAATAAACATGAAACAAGATGTTTTATCAATAGCATTAAACATTAGGAAAATGAAAAATACAATTAAATACACTACACACCCACTACAATGGCTAAATTTGTAGTTATTGACAAGAATTATGCTTCTGATCCTGAAGGATTAACTTCTATAGAAATTTATCTTCTAGGGTAAATATAAAATTAACAAAGCATTAGACACAGCTGTTTTCAGATACTGAACAATAGCAGTAGAGACTGAGATCCCTGAGAGAAGGGAAACAAACAAGGCCAGCTTAAATATGTTCCAGTGTACTTCCTGGAAGCAATTTCCAGACCTCAGTTTAGAAAGGATGAGACCAAATGGTACCTGGTGTTCTTGCAGCTTTGCTGATTTAAGAAGATAGACATCGCAGTCTGAGTAGCCAAAATGGTTAGTATATTTGAATCTGAATAACCTAAAAGGAATAAGCTCTGTAGAGAGAGGGAAAAACTTTTCCATAGAAATGTGCAAATGGATTCTAAACTTATATGGAATCCAAAAGGGCATAGAATTGTTATACAGATTTGAAATTAAAGTTGAATTTAATAGGCTACCAGACTTCAAGACCTTGTACAAAGCTATAGTGATCTTGTGTGGCCCTATAGGATAAGGACTGGACCTCATGGTTCATTTGAACTGCAAGGTTGGTGGTTCAAACTCCCCAACTGCTCTTCAGAAACACTAGATAGGGTCACTATGAGTTGGAACTGACTCCATAGCATTTAACAATAACATCAACATAGTAATCAAGACACTGTAACATGAGTGTTAAAAGTCAGTTGCTGTCTGGCCCATTCCAAAGCATGGCTACTATACATCTCAAAGTTGAACTGTGTTCCATTGGATTTTTGTAATTGCTAATTTTTATTTGCTTGTTTTAAAAGTAGATTGCAAGGCATTTCATCTTAGGAGTTTCTGAATATGTTAGAAATTCCATCCTTTTTGGTAAGTAGCCTTGTACATTTACCATTTAGATCAATCAGAGACTCCAATACTGATGGCAAGAAAATACATATAGGATCCAAACCCAACCCAATCCACTGCCATCTAGTTGATTCAGACTCATAGTAACCCTGTAGGACAAGGTAGAACTGCTTTTTAGGATTTCCAAGACTGTAAATCTTTGTAAGAGTAGACAAACTCATCTTTCTCCTGCAGAGTTGTTGATGAATCTGAGCCACTGCAGAGTTGTTGATGAATCTGAGCCACTGACCTTGAGCTTAGCAGCCCAACACTTTAACCCATGGCACCACTAGGGTTCCATACAAATAGATCAGTAAAAGAAAAGAGGCGATTTTTCACACAGTTGCCAAGATAATTTTGTTGTAAAAAGATGAACTTTTTAACAAGTGTTGATAGAGTAGCTGAATAGCCATATAGAAAAAAATGAACCTTAATACTTTCTTCAGGCATTGAAAAGATTAGAGACTTCAATGTAAGAGCTAAAGCTATTAAGCTTCTAGAATAAAAGTGACACAAAGCTACATCTATAAAAAAAATTAAAAAGTCCAACTTCATCAACAATAACTTTTAAAAATAACTTAAAAAAAAAAAACCACAGTCAGGGGGGAAATCTGTAAAAATTATCTGATAATATTTTGTATCTCGAACATCAAGAAACTAATTGGTGAGACAAGAAACATAGTTAAAGATAAGAAGATTTGAAGACAGGTTTCAGTAGAGCTTCCAGAGTAAAACAAAGAAAACAGAAACAAGAAGAGATACTAAACCATTAGAGCAATACAAATTAAAATCGTAATGAAATACAACCCTCCATTTTTAAACATTGAACTGTATTCTCCCAACTATGTATGGGAATGGTAAACCCTATACCTGTGAATATAATTCCCTTTAAGGGTTGGCTTTTCTTTGTTATTTATAAAGTTCACTAACTCTAAACCTATCCATTTCATAGTTATATAAAAAAAAGCTATATTAGTACATCTAGATTTTAAAGACATTGTGATTCAATTTATTCATTAAAAATCTGTACTCCTATGAAAGCCTACCATATGCCAGGTGCTATTCAATACTCAACATAGACCAAAGAATTATAAGGATAATCTTAGATTCTCTTAACTGTTATGAATTAATGAAAACTGGCCTGTGGACTAATGCACTGGACTGTAAAGTTGGTGTGAACCACAAGGTCGGTAGTTCAAGCTCACCACTTAAGAGTTGGAACTGACTCAACTGCACTTAACAACAATGACAACACTGATCCATAGGGAGAAATGGATGGGACTGAAAATCCAGTCTCAGGGATGGTATCTCGGAAAAATGACATAAAAATGAGAATTAAATGGTGAAAATGTGCCAATCATATAATAATATGGTTACTTAGAGCACCAGGTAGAAGGAGAAGGTCATACAAAGACCACCCATTGCCTTCAAGGTGGTTTTGTCTCATAGCAACCCTTTATAGGCTTTCCAAGGCTGTAAATCTTTACAGGAGTAGAAAGCCCCAACTTTCTCCCATTGAGCGGCAGGTGAGTTTTAACTGCTGACCTTTCAGTTAGCATTCCAAAGCTTATCCTACAGTGCCACTGGGACTCATACAAAGCACCTACCACCATGAATTTTGGGATTTTAAGAAAGAGCAAAAATACCAGTGAGAAAGGAATGAGGTGAGTAAGGATGAAAATGGAATGGTGTAATTTATAATTAGGATTCACAGAATAAAATATGGGCAATGTCCTTTGATAAAAGGGATAGTGAATAAAATATGACTTGGGCATTATTATCTATTGAGTGGGAATAATAACAAGTTTTCTATTTCTCATAACTGAATTTTTATCATATGCTAGAGAGTAACAAGTTTGGTCAAAAGAAAAACATTTTCATATCCAGATTTCACAGCATGTTTCTGTTCAAGCTTTGGCTTAATCAAGAAATCTCTGAGATAAACACAGGTTTGGAATCAACAGACACAGATTCAAGTCCTGGTTTAAGTATTAGCCTTGTGGTGTCAGATTGTTTCCAGTTTATCCATCTGAACCATTTTTTACCTATAAAATATGATTATTATGAGGATAAACTGACTTTTCGGAAGTTTATGTTCTGGACAACGGTGGAAAAATGTATCATTACATGAAAGTCAAGATAGAACTGAAGATATGTCTTATCCATTTGCCTTATTGTTGTTATTGTTAAGTGTCATCTAGTCAGTTTCCACTCATAGTAACCCGTACAGCATAACAAAATGCTGCGGGGTCCTGCACCATTCCCATAATCATTCCTATATTTGAGCCCATTGTTGCAGTCACTGTATCCATCTATCCAGCGTCTTCCTCTTTCTAACTGGCTCTCTACTTTATGAGATATGATGTCCTTCTTCAGGGACTGCTGTATCCTAATTACATGTTCAGGGACCAACTATCCTGGTCTTATTTCATCCAACATAGATATGTTCATCTTCTTACAGCCCATGATATATTTAATATTCTATGTTGTTGTTAAGTGCTGTCAAGGCAATTCTTTACCAGCACCAAAACTCAAAGGTATAAATTCTACATCAGTTTTTCTTATCCATTTTCCAGGTTTCCCATGCATATGAGGTAATTAAAAAGAGCATGACATGGGGCAGGTCACATATATCTTTTTCTTCAAAGTGACATCTGTTTTTTTGTTTGTTTGTTTTTTAACACTTTAAAGATATCTTTCACAGAAGATTTGTTCAATATAATAATATATCCTTTCATTTCCTGACTACTGTGTCCATGGGCATTGATTGTGGACACAACTAAAATGAACGCTTTGACAGCTTCAATCTTTTTTTTTTTTTTTTTGTATCATGATGTCGTTTATTGACACAATTGTGAGTTTTTGTTTTCTTTCAGTTGAGGTGTCATCCATATTGAACACTGTAGTCTTTGATCTTCATTAAGTGTGCACGTCAAGTCCTCTTTACTGTCAGCAAGCAAGATTGTGTCATCTGTATATTACAGTTTTCTAATGAGATTTCTCCAATCCTGAGGCTATATTCTACTTCATGTAGTCCAGTTTCTCTAATTTTTTGCTAAGCACACAGATTGAATAAATATGGTAAAAGGATACAATACTGATACGCACCTTTCTTGATTTATAACCATGCAGTATCCCCTTATTCTGTTCAAATTACTGCCCCTCCATCCATGTTCAGGTACTGCATGAGCAGAATTAAGTGTTCTGGAATTCCTATTGCTCATAAAACCAAACCAAAACCAACTCAATAGCAGCGGTGCTACTGAGTGAATACCGACTGCGCATGACACTATAGGACAGAGTAGAACTGCTCCCTATGGTTTCTGAAGCTGTCAATCTCTTTCCCTGAGAAGTGGCTGGTGGGTTCAACCTGCTGAGCTTGCGATATGCAGCCCAATATGTAGCTTACCACTATGCCACCTAGGTGCTATCAAGTCTGTTCTGACTCATAGCAATCTTATGCATAAAAAAAATGAAATACTGCCCTTTCCTGTGTCATCCTCACAATTGTCACATTTGAGCCCACTGCTGTTGTCACTGTCAGTCCATCCTCCTTGAAGCTTTCCTCTATTTTTCTAATATTATACTTTACCAAGCTGATGTCTTTTTCCAAGGACTGTCCCTTGCTGATAACATGTCTGAAGTCTGAGAGAAGTCTTGCCATCCTGCTTTTTAAGGAGCATTCTGGCTGTACTTCTTCCAAGACAGATTTGTTTGTTCTTCTGGCAGTTCATGGTGCTTTCAGTATTCTTACCAAACACCATAACTCAAATGCATCGATTCTCCTTCTGTCTTCCTTACTGATTGTCCAACTTTCACATGCATATGAGGCTACTGAAATACCATGGTTTGGGTCAGGTACACCTTAGCCTTCAACCAGATCTCTTTTTGCTCTTGAGCACTGTAAAAAAGTCTTTTGCAGCAGATTTGCCTAATGCAATTTGATTCTTGACTGCTGCTTCCATGAGCATTGCAATTCAATATTGCAACTCTAGGTTTGATATTTTCTTCAAATTTTTCAGCTTGATAAATGCTGAGCATGTTCTTTCCCTTTGGTTTTCTTAACTCCAGGTCTTTGCACATTGCATTATAATACTTTATTTTGTCTTCTTGAACTGCCTTTTGAAATCTAATATTTAGCTCTTTTACTTGATTTATTTAGCTTTATTTTGTCTACATTCTAGAGTGTATTTCTCACCAAGTAAAATAAATATAACAAATTTAAACTGGTAGTATTTCACTGGAGATGCGCTGTGGATCTGTAGGATGAGCACTTGCCTGTCAACCACAAGGTCAACACTTCAAGTCCACCAGCTGTTCCAAGGGAGGAAGATGAGGCTAACATTTACAAGCCTCAGAAACTATACAGGGTCACTATGAGTCAGAACTGACTCGACAGCACTTAATCAAAACAAACTTGTTTCACTGAATCATCGGCGTTTCCATTAAGATATTTGTAGACTGAGAATAGAACATTTACCATTAAAGCACTAAACATCCGAAAAGCCAATCAGAGTTAACAGTAAACAGCCAAAAATAGCTGGATCATAGCCTGGATCTTTTCTTGACGTCTACCTGGATCTCATTCTTCCAGTGGCAATCTGATTTCATCTTTAGCCATTGTTTTTTTGTATAAATAAATAATAATGTCAAAGCCTGTTTCTGCCATGTTACAAAGTCTTAACTTATATGAAAATTTTGAACATGAAAAATGAAGGGGATAACTGGTCAGGTATCTGAGCTATGGTTTAAATGTTTGTTTTTGTTGTTTGCACAATTATAATCTTCCTCATACCCATCTCATAGTTGATTTGTCAGCCTCAGTAAGAAGGTAAATATAAATTTCTAATCCATATCTATTATGCCAGAATATGTTGAATGACAAAGAAAAATATATTCATTTAGAAAAAATACGATTTTTCATACCATATTATAATCATAATCACCACAGGGGGTATGTGTTTTCATCATTATAAAATTGATTCCCATTGCTTTAAGCAATAAAAAAATAATAGCGGCTAAAGCTTAGAAAACTGACAGCATCAGTATACCAGGAGATGGTAAGTGTAGAGTTATTAAAATTGTAAGCTATTTGTTTTTAAGTTTATGGAAATGTTGACCTATCGTCTTATCTGTAATGCATTCTTTTCTGAACCAGATTAGCATTCTTCCAGACTTTTTCCTATATTATAATCATGGTGAGAAAATGGTATTTCAAACCTCGGATAAAAGCCTTGTAGTGATTTCATGTGACAGAATTTTATCTGCGTTTCAAGGATCCCTAATAACAGCATTTACAATTCTTCTACGTGATTTCCCCTCTTCATGTTACTGTAGGCATATGGAAAACACGTTTTGGGCTAAAAAGCTAAAAGCTAAAAAGAAATCTGCGGTTTAATCTCAGTGTTAGGAAAAGGATCACAAATCCTGCTATAGTATTTTGTATTTAAGCTAGTTTCTGTAACGGCCCCTGACATGCCCCCAGGGAGCTAAATATTGACAAGCATGTTTTGGCAATCAAGATCAAGCTCGTTGAATTAACACAGCTCAAGTCTTGCATTGACACTATAACCTAAGACTGAGAACTCTTATCTTACCCCATTTATTTTGGCTTTGCTGGTGATATTGTATACTTGAGTTCAGGATTTTCACTGTAAGTTAAATGCTGCAAATGTAGATTTGTTTGATTTGGTAATATCCTAGTCCTTATCATGGTCACAGTGAACATTATAGCTGAAATACAGCATTCATTGTTTTTACTCTCAGCATGGGACCAAAAGGACACTGACTGTATACCCAAGTCTGATACTATCTTCTTTATACCTTGTTTTCACTTCCTTAAAGTGAAAGGGAAGTAAGAAGAATCATATTGCCTTTTCTGTAAATTACAGTAAAAGTAAATAGATTCCAAATTGCTAATTTTTGTAGACTTTGATTAAAAAATAAGACAAAATATTTATCCATAAAAGAACATAAAACTTAATTTTTTTTTTTTTATTATGACCCTAAAAACTTTAACTGGCAGTTTTCCAATAACAATGTTGTTGCTGTTGTTGAGTGCAGTCAGCTTGGTTCCAACTTACAGCAACCCTGTATAGGCTTTCTGAAGAGCAACTAGAAAGTTTGAACCATCAACCTTGCATTTAGCAGTCCAGTGCTTATCCTACAGCACCACACAAAGACTCCTCCAAAAACAGTAGGATTTACAAAACTCAAATTTAATTGACCTCAAGAATGAGAGGAAATTTGCCCTCTTATTGATCTTTCAGGTAGTTGAACCATGAATTGTATTAATTACCAAATCATTTAATGATAATATTGATTATGGTGGCAGTGGTGTTGATATTAAGAACATTCAATGAAGGCTTACTTTGTGTCAAACTCTATGTTGAACTCTTTTTACATTCAGTATCTAATTTAATTATCTGAGATAGGTAATTTCACTGGCCTCCTTTTATGTTTGAGGTAACTGAGATGTAAAAGAGGTGAAGGAACTCTTGTTTGCACATTCTCAGTGTTTCTTAAATCTTCCCCTTATTTCTCTCCAGTAGATAAACCACATTTGAAGATTATTGGCTGATATTCTGACTTGCTATATATATACAACTATATATATGTATAGTGGATCTGTAGGATGAGCACTTGCCTGTCAACCACAAGGTCAACACTTAAAGTCCACCAGCTGTTCCAAGGGAGGAAGATGAGGCTAACATTTACAAGCCTCAGACACAGTCAGGGGGGAAATCTGTAAAAATTATCTGATAATATTTTGTATCTCGAACATCAAGAAACTAATTGGTGAGACAAGAAACATAGTTAAAGATAAGAAGATTTGAAGACAGGTTTCAGTAGAGCTTCCAGAGTAAAACAAAGAAAACAGAAACAAGAAGAGATACTAAACCATTAGAGCAATACAAATTAAAATCGTAATGAAATACAACCCTCCATTTTTAAACATTGAACTGTATTCTCCCAACTATGTATGGGAATGGTAAACCCTATACCTGTGAATATAATTCCCTTTAAGGGTTGGCTTTTCTTTGTTATTTATAAAGTTCACTAACTCTAAACCTATCCATTTCATAGTTATATAAAAAAAAGCTATATTAGTACATCTAGATTTTAAAGACATTGTGATTCAATTTATTCATTAAAAATCTGTACTCCTATGAAAGCCTACCATATGCCAGGTGCTATTCAATACTCAACATAGACCAAAGAATTATAAGGATAATCTTAGATTCTCTTAACTGTTATGAATTAATGAAAACTGGCCTGTGGACTAATGCACTGGACTGTAAAGTTGGTGTGAACCACAAGGTCGGTAGTTCAAGCTCACCACTTAAGAGTTGGAACTGACTCAACTGCACTTAACAACAATGACAACACTGATCCATAGGGAGAAATGGATGGGACTGAAAATCCAGTCTCAGGGATGGTATCTCGGAAAAATGACATAAAAATGAGAATTAAATGGTGAAAATGTGCCAATCATATAATAATATGGTTACTTAGAGCACCAGGTAGAAGGAGAAGGTCATACAAAGACCACCCATTGCCTTCAAGGTGGTTTTGTCTCATAGCAACCCTTTATAGGCTTTCCAAGGCTGTAAATCTTTACAGGAGTAGAAAGCCCCAACTTTCTCCCATTGAGCGGCAGGTGAGTTTTAACTGCTGACCTTTCAGTTAGCATTCCAAAGCTTATCCTACAGTGCCACTGGGACTCATACAAAGCACCTACCACCATGAATTTT
>NW_006408520.1:12358037-12359905 GCF_000296735.1 Chrysochloris asiatica
TCATCTTTCTCCCGCGGAGCGGCTGGTAGTTTCGAACCACAGACCTTAAGGTTCGCAGCCCGATTCGTAACCACTACGCTACCAGAGCTCCTTATATATATATATACACATATACATATATATAGTCTAGCAACTTTTAAGAGCCTTGGTGGTACTCTGAGATAAACACTGGGTTGCTAACTGCAATGTTGGTGGTTCAAACCCACCAAATACTTTGCGGGAAAAGATGTGTATGTCTGCTCCCATAATGTCTTAGAAATCCTATATAGGGTCAGTATCTGTCAGAATATACTCAATGGCAGTGGGTTTAGTCACTTTTAAGGTCATAGAGCTTCTTATTCTATAATATAATTTCATCAAGCAAAACCTAACACGACCATCTCATCCATAATGCAATTATGAGGATTTGGGTTACAGTTTGTGTATCCTGTGTCTTCAACTTGTCCCTTGCTTATGTCCCAATTTTAAATCATTTCAGGTTTGCTTCAGCTTATTTTAAGATTTACTTTTGAATTACATCTTCATCTAGACACTGTTGTGTACTTTCCTTCTCAGCCAATTTTACTTACTTACCCTGATACTCACTATTTTACATAATCATTGTAGTTGTTAAGTACCGTTGAGTCAGGTTCTGACTCACAGTGACCCTGTATAGAGTTTCCAAGGAGCAACTGAGAGCTTGAATCACCGACCTTGCAGTTTAAACAAGCTTTGCAGTCCAGCGCATTAATCCAGAGCACCACACCAGGACTCCATAAACATTAATAAAGCACTTTCCAAGTTTCAGAAACAGGGGACACAAAAGCACATGATCATAGTTAATATTTGTTAAATATCAAACAAATCAACTGTAGGCCAGTTTGAACTGTAAGGTTGGTGGTTCAGCTCACCAGCTTCTCCTCAGAAACCGAATACTGGGTTGCTATGAGTTGGAACTTAGCAACAGGACTCTAATTATGCACCAACATTTTTAATTAATGCCTCTAATTATCACTAATCACTTAGGGTTTTTTTTTATTTATTGTTATCACTATTTTATAGATGAGGAAACCAAGGCCAGACATTTAAGCAACTTCCTGCAAGTTACATAGCTAATGAGTAGGAGAGATTGACTCCAAATGCAGACAGTTGCTTCAAAAACTGTTATCATATGGCAGTTAAGCTGTATAGGAACTATGTTAGGTTCTGTGCAAGAAGGGTACAGAGGAGACATGAAGAGTTCAATTTTTTGCATTCAACTCTTGAGCTCAGTCTTAAAAATAAGAATGGGAGTGGGGTGAGATAGGGTATTATGAGCATTCCAAGTTAAGAGAGCTGTACTAAAAATAATAATTTATATTCTTACCTCCATTCAGTTCAAATCCTTTACCATTTATCTGGCTGCTAGTCCCTGTCCTCAGGATGTTCATGTTATTGTGTGAGGAATAAGACAAATGTGTAAGTAAATGCATAACATGATGTCCAATACTAAGTATTAAGGGGAAAAGAATGCAAGGAAGGTGGTAGATACTGTGTGCTGATAAAGGGAATAGTTGCAGTATCAAATAGGTACTCAAAATTGGTCTCACTAAGTAGATGAAATTTGAGAAAGGCTAAAGCAGATGAGAAAGTGAAATAGCTGGAACATTTGAAGCAGAGAATGGCAAACACAAAGGCCTTTGCACCAAATTCATGGGACAGCAATGAGGATAAAAGACGGGTATTTTGAGAAGGGAAAATACAAACAGATGAGGTCAGAGTATGATAAAACTTGTGGGGATCCACTAGATCATAGCAAGTGTTCTGGATTTTAGTCTAAGTGCAATAATATGAGGATACTTAAGAGAGGAGTGTCATGATATGACTTTTTTTCTTTTTTTTTTTTTTTT
>NW_006408520.1:12361097-12362515 GCF_000296735.1 Chrysochloris asiatica
ATACACTGCAAAGGCTCCGCAGGAGGCCTATGTCACTGGGCAAGTTCAAGAACCCCTTTTAGATATTGGTGCTGTGAGTTAATGTACCAGACTGCAAAGCCATTTGAACTGCAAGGTCAGTGGTTCAAGCTCACTAGCTGCTCCTTGGATACCCTATACAGGGTCGCTATGGGTCGGAACCAACTCAACGGTACTTAACAACAACAACAATGAGTTATAGGCTGAAGACGGGACTACAAGCCTTCTGTAATTATGTTTCACATTCCTTTCTATCCAACTCAAGTTTCAGTTTTACAAAGTAGGAAAGGGAAACCAATTACATAAGACAGTCATGCATCTTAGTATTATTTCTTTTCTTCAAGCTATGCCTAGATCCCTGTATTACAGAGCCCTGTTGTTTCACGTTTGAATATGCATCAATATTTACCTCTGCTGAAATGACTTATTTTTAACAGATTCACTGTGGTTTCTACATTGATAATTCATTTGTGTGAGTGTAAATTCATGGGGTGAGTGTAAAAACAGAGAAATATTTTAGAAGGATTTTGAAGGAATGCAAGTTAAAGAAGGTGATAAGTTGTGGTTGGATTTTGAATATATCATATGGTAGAGTTGATTGATTTCCCAGTAGATTGAACAGTCCGTTTCATTGAAAGTCTTTCTCTTTGTTGCTGGTCCTCCATTTTGCTAAACCTGATATTTTTCATCAGGACTTGTCTTGCCTAACAACACTTCCAAAGTATAAGAGATAAACTCTTGCTAAGGAGCATTATATTTCCTCCAACACAGATTTGTTTGTTCCTCTGGCAATCCATGGCACATTCAATATTCTTCACCAACACCATCATTCAGATGCACTGATTTTACTACAGTCTTCCTTATTCATTGCCAAACTTTCACAAACATACAAGTTGATTGAGGATACCCAGACTTGGGTCAGGTACTCTTTAGTCCTCAAACTGACATCTTTGCCCTTGAGCATTATAAAGATGTCTTGTGTAGCAGATTTGCATGATGCAATAGGTCATTTGATTTCTTGACTGCCACTTCTATGACTGTTGATTGTGGATCCAAGCAAAATCAAGTCTTTGAAAACTTCACTCTTTTCTCCATTTCTCATTACGTTCTTTATTGGTACATTTGTGAAAATTTTTGTTTTCTTTACATTGAGTCCATTCCATACTAAAGGTTGTAGTCTTTGATCTTCATCAATAAGTATTTTGAATCCTACCACCTTCTTCAATGTGAAATTGATCAAACATGCAATCAAGATGTTTTGATCATTACTGGTGATTGGAATGCAAAAGTTGGGAGCAAAAAGGAAGGATAAGTAGTTGGAAAATATGGCCTTGGTGATAAAATGATATTGGAGATCACATGATAGAATTCTGCAAAATCAATTATTTGTTTATTTCAAA
>NW_006408520.1:12364832-12392546 GCF_000296735.1 Chrysochloris asiatica
AGATTATTTGCTCAGTAAACAGTTTAAATTAGTATGGTAAAAGAATTCAGCCTTGGTGCACACCGTTCCTGATTTTAAACCGTTCAGTATCTCCTTGTTCTGTTCGAACAGCTTCCTCTTGGTCTATGCTCAGGTTCCTTATGAGTACAATTAAGTGCTCTGCTATCCATAGGTTGTTACAATCTTCACAGTCGAAAGATTTTGCATAGTCAGTAAAGCACAAGTAATCATCTTTCTGGTACTTTTTATTTCAACCAAGATCCATCTGATGTGAGCAATAATATATCCCTTGTTCAACATTCTCTTCCTAATCCATCTTAATTTCTGGCAGCTCCCTGTGAATGTACGGCAGCAACTATTTTTAAATTATCTTCAGCAACATTGTACTTACTTGTGATATTAATGATATTGTTAGGTGATTTCTGTATTCTGTTAGATCATCTTTCATTGGAATGTGCACACATATGAATGTCTTCCAAGTTGTTAGCTAGATAGCTATCTTCCAAATTCTTGTTAGTACAAATTCAGTGTGCTTCCAGATTATTTCTTGAAATGTTCTTTTTGACAATGAATATAATGCCATTCCTCAATAATTTGTCATCCTGGCTTAGTAAACCATCTGATTGTTTGATTCAAATGGCCAGGGCCAGTCCATTTCAGCTCACTAATGCCTAGGAGTCTTGGTATGGCACTGAGGATAAGTACTGGTCTGCTAACCTCAAGATTGGTGGTTCAAACCCACCAGCCACACCTTGGAAACCCTATAGAGGGTCACAATGAGTCAGAACTGACTTGATGGCACTTAGCAGCCACACAAATACCTAGGACAGCAGCCTTTATGCTTTCTGTTTCATACTTGAAGATTTCTAATTTTCCAAGATTGAAGCTTCATACATTCCAGACTTTGATTAATAATGGGTGTTTGCAACTGTTTCTTCTCATTTTGAGTTGTGCCCCACCAGCAAATAAAGATCTTGAAAGCTTTAATCCATCCACATCACAACTTTGAGAAAGCAGTCTTATTTTGAGGGCCTTCTAACCTGAAGGGCTCATCTTCCTGCTCTGTATCAGACAATGTTCTGATGTTATTCATAAGATTTTCAATGGCTAACCTTTTGCCTTGTTTGTGTTTGTCTGGAATTTCCATTGGAACCTGTCCACCATGGACGATTCTACTGGTATTTTAAATACCAGTGGCATAGCTTCCAGTAACACACAAGCCACCTAAATCTGACAAACTGACAGACGAGTGGTAACCTTCTCAAACTAATGTCCTTAAATAAACTAGCCATTTGGCACAATTTTCCTTCTAATTTTCTTTCTTCCTCTGGAAAGTTAGAAAACAGGTATCAATCGACTCTTTCATGATATACTCACATATATTCTTATTTTGTCTTTTCCCCAATGAGGTTTTTCAGAGTATCATCCTACTAGAAGGTGCTGTGTGGTATTTAATTTTCTCCCATTTGTATAATTGGATTTTAAAAATAATTTTGAATGGATGTGATTTGAAATGCATATGTTTATAATGTCATATAATAATAAGGATAACATATTCAAAAGTCAAAAATGCCCATCAAAAAATACAGAGGATAGAGGTATCCAGTTAGGTCCCTTTTCCTTTCTCTTCATTTACCTCTCTTTTGCAATCCTCTCCAGCACCTAATTCAATAAACTACACAGAAAAAGAGCACCACAACTTTTTTCAATGGCCTGTCTCTAATAGAATAGGTCAAACTTTTTAGATCAGCATTCTAGACTAAGTCTGCACGATCTAGCAACAATCTACATTCCCACTTACATCTGAAAGTCCATTCTTCACAGTGTTCTTCATAGCCTGTCATGATCCACACAGTCCAAAGACTTTGCATAGTCAATGAAGCATAAGTAAACATTTATCTAGATTTATCTCTAAAATCCTTGAAATAAATAGACATGTTCTCACTTTCATGTCTTCTTTCAAAATATGTCTGAAGTTTGGAACGTTTGTGGTCCACTGATCTGAGTCTTATACTTTTAAAAAATCACTTCTTCCTGTACTACCTGGAATTCATCTGTTCTCTGAATTCCTTTGGAATTTAGGCCTGTACTTTACTAGCATTTATATATGTTACATTACGTTGTTATGTTAAGTCTATTAATTCTCCTTCTAGAAAAGTGTAATTCCATTTGTGTTAAATAAAAATTTAAAAATAAAAACAGCCCACTACTGTGGAGTTGACTGTGACTTATCATGGCTCATTTAGGTTAGAAATCCGATTTCTTTATATAATTGATACAAAAGGCATTTTACTTCTGTTAAGGAATCTTAGTGTGGCATTGTAGGAAAAGCACTGGACCAAAAGGTTGGTTTGAGCCTTAAGGTCAGCTGTTCAAAATCACCAGCTGCTCCTCAGAAACCCTATACAGGATCACTGTAAGTCAAAAGAAACTCAGAGATGCTTAACATCCACTACAACAATGGAGATTAACCATGGTTTTCATTAAACAACTCATTCAGTAAAGTGTATGTATATAACTATTTCATATATTAATTATATATTTAATTGCAGAGTGAAGATGGAGCTCATCAGAAGCATTCTTTAGTTTCATACTTTTGTAGTATATTAAAATGCTCTTAAACCAATTTTTTAGGAATTATGTAAATGGACACTCCAGATTAAATTACCTACTATCATTATTTTTCTAAATAATATATATACTTTTCATTGTAAACCCTGAGTACATTTCTATATCTTATTTTCATTTCTATATCCTATTTTTTATGTTGGTACACAATGCTGTCATATGTTTCATTAGAAAATATATAGAAATCTTAAAAACTAAATATTTAGAAACTGATGTAGCTAGTTATAAAACCATAATTATAAGAAACTGTTCTTGTATAACAAGAAGTCTTCACATCTGTCATCCAGTGTTTTAATGTCTATAGTACTTATTAACTGACTATTTCTATTATTACCTCTCCACGAGCAACTGCCATTCTTGAAACTGATTGATGTTTAGGAATAAAGCACACTTATTACATGTTGCCAACTTCAGTGGAGCAATCTTATAACCTACAGTGCTTTTTGAGAAATCATGATACCTTATATTTCTGGAACTAATCACTGCTGAAGAAAGTAAAAGGGTGAAAACATACTATTTTTTTTTTTTTCCTGTGAAGACCTTTCATTGCATTATATGTCATTCAACTATAAAATGATTATAGTCTTTTGTCTGCCAAGAATGACAATGGTGAAAGGTACCTTTATATGTAGGTAAAGACAATTGTACCTATCTATCTGCATATGCCAGTGTCCACAACTTGTCATTTCAGTCTTGCTAAACTAACCTGCACACATAACAGGAATTAAAATTCTTAACTGAGTTTTAATGTGAGTAAAATGTAATAACATGATTTAAAACTGTTTTTTACTATTCTTTGTTTTTCTTACCTCAATTATGTTTCCTTAACTTTATTCATTGGCTTTACCTTCAATTGTACATCCTAATGTAATCCATGAGCCCTGATGGCATTATGGGTTAGGCATTACACTGCTAACCACAAGATCAGAATTTGAAACCCACCTGTCTCTCCCCAGGAGAAAGATGAGGCTGTCTGCTCCTATTAAGATTTACAGTCTTAGAAACCTTATTTAGATCCGCTATGAATCAGAATTGATTCCACAGCAGTGGATTTCTTTGTTTTTGTTTTTTGAATAAGGTAATTTTTGATAATAAGGTCAGCTCTGGCAGTGTAGTGCTTATGAGTCGAGCTGCTAACTGCAAGGTCAGCAGTTCGAAACTATTAACTGTTCTATGGGAGAAATATGAGGCTTTCTGCTCCTTTAAAAATTTATAGCCTCAGAAACCCTATACAGGGTCACCATGGGTCAGAACCCATTCCAGGGCACATAACCAGTACCAGTTGTAAGATCACCACCCTACCTTGATTGGATACTTTAGTTCTTGGTTCACTGATCTTTCTATCACTCCAATTTCTGCCACCATCGTTAAGAGATAAGTAAGCATAAAAGTGCTTAGTTAACAGTGATGCCAGAGATGGAGGCAGAGACGATGACGTGCAGAGATGGAGCAGCTGGGGTCTTTAGACACAGAGAGGGAGAGGGGCTGTGTGCTGATAATCAAGGAGGGGGTAGGGGGTAGGCTTGTAGTGCATACCCTTTGGTTGGTTGATGATGCATGGAGGGGATTGTAACCATGGCAATGAAACAATATACGATAGGGTGAATGTAAAACTAATGTTCTCCCATGTAAACTATCACATAATTCACAATAAAACATTAAAAGAAAAAAAAAAAGTACTTAGTTAAGACCTAACTGACCTATATCAGTTTGCCAGTTACTGTTGAGTCAAGTCTAACTCATGATAACCTCATGTGTGTCAGCATAGAACTGTGCTCCACAGCGTTTTCAATGGCTAATTTTATTTTAGCTGCCCATTGGTTAGCAGGGCAAAACATCAGTTGTTTGTACGATCCAGGGACTCCAAGTATCCCATAGTAAGTATAATAAATTTTAGCTATCATAATCCTCACTGGAAACTTCAGAATCCATGTTACTGTATATTCATCAGGTTCCAAATCTATTATTAAAGATGATGTGGTAACTAATACATGTGTAAATCTTTTACTGTTTCAAAACATTATCAAAATTTGAAAACAAATTTTCAAAACAACCTCATAAAAATCAATCTCATTGTTAAGAGAGGGAAGTAGTATTTATATTGATATTTTACAATCCTCAAGCCCACACTTAAGGAGTACTGGTGGCAAAATGATTAAGTACCTGGTTGCTAAACTGAAGATTGGCAGTTCAAAACCTACCCATGGGAAAAAGACCTGGTCATCTGCTTTCATAAAGATTTTAACCAGAAAATCTTTTGGGAAGTTTTCCTCTGTGGCATGGAGTACTGGTTTGGCGCTGTGGGCTAATGTGTCAGACTGCAAGGTCGGTGGTTCAAGCTCACCAGCTGCTCTTTGGAAACCTTATACAGGGTCACTATGGGTTGGAATTGATTTGACAGCACTTAACAACAATAACTCTCTGGCATCATGTGGTCAGTGTGGGTCAGAACCAACTTCATGGCCCCCATGTAAGAAAATTCATACTTCATTTCCCACTGGAGAGCATATGACACACTGTTTCCATTGGACAGCATTCTCACAAACTTTTTCAGCTGTACAGCACTATTTACAAAAAAGACATTTACAAAATTCCAGTTTTAATATTACATGAGGAAAAAAACACGTAAAAATAGGCTATATTTTATATTCTTAATTAGCTCAGCTGCTTTTTATCCAGATGACATCAGATACTTGCCAAAAGTCCAATTATTATCCTCTGCAAAACTATCATAGCAAATGGTGCAACTTTTGAGACATCTTGACTTCTTATATCTTATATCCTCTGCAGCTAATTAAACAACAGATCCTATATATTCAATCTCTGATTATAGCTGGATTTTTTCCAAACCTTGTACTTACAGACTGAATTCTTTTACAATTTTCTGATAACACTTCCACTTTGACTTCCATCCTTTCTGATACTTACGAGGCATTTCTAAAGTCTAAAGCACCATGTCACCTGTGACTACTCTGCTCAGAATTTCAAAAGCCCTCCTACTCTAAGAAAAAATGCAGAATCCTTAGTGTGGCCCCAATATATCCCTAGTGATCTTAGTTTGAATTCCTGGAATATATAACTGAGACAAGAACTTAAATGTAGGTAGTTTATTTGGAAATTGATCTCAGAAAGCCAGTATTTGGGATGAGGGATCTTCAGACAAGGAAGGAGTAAAAGCCAATTTAAGAAAGTGTTATTGTGAGATAATAGTTGTGAACTTCTGAGAAATATGAAGAAGGGTGCATAGAAGTGTCCACCACAAGGCTGAAAAGCTAAAGCATTTATTCACTGACTTCCCATCAACAACTGCTTTAGCATTGTCCCTGTGGACTTTAACGCTGATATACTTTTATAGGTGCAATTTCATGAACCTAGTATGTTCTATGGAGTCCTGGTGTGGCAGTGTAGGGTAAGCACTGGATTGCAAACTACAAGGTTGGTGGTTCAAACTCACCAACTGTCCCTCAGAAACTCTGTGTAGGGTCACTGTGAGTCAGAACTGACTCCACAACAATTAACAACAACAACACGTTCTATAAATTGGAAATTAGTGAAAGTGGGTTTGGTTTTATAGGTTCTTATAAGGAGTCCTGGTGGCACAATGGTTAAGTGTTTAGTAGCATACTAAAAGGTCAGTGGTTCAAACCAACAACTACTCTGAGGGAGGAAAAGACCTGGCAGTCTGCTACTGTAGAGATTGTTGTTATTGTTAAATGCTGGTGAGTGATTCTGACTCATAACAACTCTTTATAGGGTTTCTGATGAGTGGCTGGTGGGTATGAGCTGCAAATCTTGCAGTTAGAAATCTTGTGCTTACAAGGATACCAGGATACCGAAAGAAGGAGAAGTTGTCAAATAATGGAACCTTTTCTGTTTCTAACATTGAAGGAGGATCAAATGATTTAAGAACAAAAATTGTCACCAGTGAATGAGGTGATTCTCAAATTGGAGACCTATATCAGAGAAGTTGCAGTAAAATGTTCTTACTGTTAGCTGTCTTCAAATTGGTTCCCAACTCATGGTGACTTCATGTACAATGAAAGTTGCCATCATTTTCCTTTGGATGTTCACTGTCTGATTTTCAGAAGTAGCTCAACAGAAATTTTTCACTTGTGTATTTTCATGCAAAATCTTTCCTGAACAGCTTTACAGCAACATGTAAGGCTCCACTGATAGATAAGTGGGAGTTGTAGTTGATATACATTTTCCAGGAATTGAGTTTCAATCTGCCACATAGAAAGAATTCTATAACCATCCACTGTTCTCTTCAGTAAAATAATAAATGATAATAAATGCAAACAAAACATTAGTATCGAGTTGATTCAACCCATGGTCTTCTTATCTGTATAAAACATTGCTGTCAAGTTAATTCACCTAATGGTCTTCTCATCTGTAGGGACTGAAGCCTAGAAAACCTTATGGGGCTATTCTATTCTGTCATATATAGTTCCTATGAATCAGAATTGACTTGACGGCACAAAATAATAAGCTTTTGGAATCCCTTGGTGGTGCAAATGGTTAAACACTCAGCTCAGCTAGTAACTGAGAAGTTGGTGGTGTGAGTACATCCAGATTCACCTCAGAAGAAAGATCACAGACATTAGAAACCCTAATGAGCACACTTTTATTCTGATACACTTGAGTCGTCATAAGTCAGAATAGACTCTACACAATTGGCCTCTTAGTATGTAAGCAGAGACTGGGGCTAAAAGTTGAAAACATGCATGCCAGGGTATGAGGTGGGTCCTGTCATCTTGGGATCAGTCAGAGCTCACATGGGACTTTTCACAGCAGTTGAAATCAGACGTGCTTAAGAGAAGAAGTGATTTGGGTCACCAGCAGTACTTGTCATGCTCTTCATCTAGTGTTGTCTCCTTTCTTTCTTAATACTTGTGTTACTCTATGGCCAATTACAGACCTGTTGTCCTAAGCAGTTTCAGAACTTTTACCCTTTGATCAGGTGGTTTTCTTTACCTGTGATGCTCATGTCTCCCTTGTTGTTGTTAAGTGCTATCGAGTCAATTCCGACCCATAGCGACCTTGTATGGTGTTTCCAAGGAACAGTTGGTGAGCTTGAACCACTGAGCTTGCAGTTCAAATGGCTTTACAATCTGGGGCATTAACTCACAGTGCCAACACTTAACCTTTAATCCTTAGCTCGTACTTGATGTTCTCATTAAAGAGGACCCAAACAGGAAAATTTTACAATACCTATCTCTGAGCATTCATGGACATTTGCTCAGGTTTTTAATGACTCTATTAACATGTATTATGATAGGTCATTTATATTTTTTTTTCAGCTAAATTGTAAACTTATTAGATAGAAATGATGTCTAAATCATTTTATATCAGCACCTCAAAACTCATAGCCACTTCATCATTAAAATTCAATAAATGTTTATTGATTTAATAGATGAAAAATATTTGAATACTTAAGTGCTTAATTTAAATTGACAATAAAAATTTACTTTAAATTCATGTTTTCCCATTTGTGGTTTAAAAATTAAAGAAAAGCTGGGAAGATACTTATACCCAGAATGTATATCGTTTTTATTTTAGTCCCAGTAACAAATATAGAGTCTTGGTGTGGTGCTGTTGGATAAGCACTGGGCTGTTAACTTTATGGTCAACAGTTCAAACCCAACAGCCACTCCTCAGAAATCATATACAGGGTCACTGTGAGTCATAACCCACTTAAAGGCACTTAACAACAACAATAATAAATATAGTAATGTTTTCTGACTTAATAATGCCTTAATCTCATTTATTTTAAAAAGTGTCATTTTTAATATAAATACATAGAGATATATTATTTAAAATAGTTTGTATTCCAGTAAGATGTCAAATATAGACATTTATAAATATGAGTATACAACATATGTTTTCATATTATCAGTTACATATTATTTGCAAAAATCCTGTGTAGCTATTTTGTTGAGCATATTCATAATTTTGCTGTACCTAAGTCCTCTTTTTTGAAATGCCAAATACCTCTTTTAGGAATTATCTCAATTTTTTTATTTGTATTATGGTATATTGAATATATATCCTCCTTATATCACTACATCCTCACACAACTGACTTCTTTTTTTAACCAATTCTTGGCCTTGATATTGCCAAAGGAGTTGGTGGTAGCAAGTGAGAAGATAGGATGGGCAGAGGACAGGTATATATATTTTAAATCTGGTTTATGTATCTACAGGTAAAATTAATGGTTATACATTGTATGCTCAATTGTTCACATGTTTTGAGCTTTTAAAACTGGACAATATTGAAATAAGCAATCTCTAGGTATTTGGTTCTTATTCCAAAAAAATGGTATCTGAGTAGAGGAGAGATAAAGATGGAAGATAAATGGAAGAAGAGAGATGTTAGATAAACAAGAGGAAAAGGGTACAATTGATAGGTAGGAAAGGAGGGAGGAAAGGATGGAGGAAAGGAGAGTAGAGAAGCTTATCAGTGGCAACAGAAATTTGTTTCGTGATATGATGGTTGCTGTAGGCTAAGTACTGGACTGCTAACTGCAAGGTTGGTGTTTCAAAACAACCAGCTGCTCCTCAGAAACCCAATACCAGGTCACTCTAAGAAGAAACTGACTCGACGACACTCAACAAGAGTACTATTGCTATTGCATTTGTTTGGAAGTGGAAACATTTTACTAGCATTTTTGTCAGAGGATCATAGGAGTCTCTTTTGGAGGACTGTAATTCAGTTGCCATTAGACAGTTCCATCACTCATCTGTCACTTTGACATACAGTGTATTGCTGTGATACTGGAAACTAGGCCACATACAGTGTGTTGCTGTGATACTGGAAACTAGGCCACTGGTATTTTAGATACCAGCAGAGCCACCCATGATAGACAGGTTTCAGCTGAGTTTCCAGACTAAGACAGCCTAGGAAAAAGAAAAGATGGGCTACTTTGAATATTTAGTCACTGAACACCTTATGAATAATAGTGGAACGCTGTCAGCACCTTCATATTGAATACTGAGATATAATAAAGAGCACCAGAATATTGTCAGATATAGTGCAGAGAAATGAGCCCCTCAGTTTGGAAGGTACTCAAAATACGACTATGGGAGAGCTGCCTCGTCAAAGTAGGATTGACGATGATAACACAAATGGAGTAAAGCTTTCGGGGGTCTTCATTTGCTGATGGAGCACAACTCAAAACAATGAGAAGCAGCTGTAAACATCCATTAATAATCAGCGTATACAACATATATATGATGTTATATGTTGTATACTCATTTATAAATTTCTATATTTGACATTTTACTGGAATACAATGGAATGTATGAAATATGAATCTAGGAAATTTAGAAGTTGTCAAAAATTAAATGGAGATCATAAATATTGGTATCCTAGGCATTAGTGAACTGAAATGGACTTAAACAGGTCATTTTGAATCTGACAACCCATGGTTTGCTATGTTGGGAATAACAAATTGAAGAGGAATGATGGGAATGATGGAGCATTTATCATCCAAAAAGGAACAAACCAATGTCTATCTTAAAGTACAATGCTGTTTGTAATAGGATAATATCCATATGCCTACAAAGAACACTAATTAATAAAACTTAATCAAATTTATGCACCAACCACTAAGGCAAGTGATGATGAAATTGAAAAATTCTACCAACTTCTTCAGTCTGGAATTGATCAAAGATGCAATCAAGACGTATTGATAATTACTGGCAATTGGAAAGCAGATGTTGGAAATAAAGATAGTAGTTGGAAAATATAGCCTTGGTGAAAGAAATGATACTAGAGATAGAATTTTGCAATACTGATGACTTCTTCATTACAAATACCATTTGTAAACACCATAAAAGATGACTATACTCATGGACCTCACCAGATGGAATACGGACATAGAAAATTGACTACATCTGTGGAAAGAGATGGTGAAAAGCTCCATATCATTAACCAAAATAAGACCAGGAGACCTTTGTGGAACAGATCACCAATTGCTCATATGCAAGTTCAGACTGAATTTGAAGAACATTAAAACAAGTCCATGAGAGTCAAAATATAACTTTGAACATATACCACCTGAATTTAGAGATCTCAAGAATAGATTTGATACATTAGACACAAATGACCAAAGACCAGAAGAGTTGTGGGATGACATCAAGAATGTCATAAAGTAAGAAAGAAAAAGGTCTTTAAGAAGACAAGAAAGAAAGAAGAGATGAAAATCAATGTCAGAAGAGATTAAAACTTACTCTCCTGCATAGATATGCTAAAGCAAAAGAAAGAAATGAGAAGGTGAAAGAACTGAACAGAAAATTTCATAGGGAAACTCAGAAAACAAATGTTATAAAATGTGCAAAGACCTGGAGTTTGGGGGGGCGGGGTAAAAAGGGATGAACTCACTCAGCATTTCTCAAGCTGACAGAACTGATGAAAAAATGCAAGCCTTAACTTAACAATATTTTGGA
Source organism: Chrysochloris asiatica (assembly GCF_000296735.1). NCBI lineage: Eukaryota > Metazoa > Chordata > Mammalia > Afrosoricida > Chrysochloridae > Chrysochloris > Chrysochloris asiatica. The sequence goes on from NW_006408520.1 coordinate 12,375,908, forward strand.
TGCTATGGGCAAAATATTGAATGATGTAGAAAGCATCAAAAGGAGATGGAAGGAATACATAGTCACCTTACCAAAAAGAAATGGTGTGTGTTCAACTATTTCAAGAGGTAGCATATGATCAAGAACCGCTGATACTGAAAGAAGAAGTCAAAGGTGCACCGAAGACATTAGCAAAGAACTAGGCTCTGGAAATTTATAGAATACAAATTGGAGTCATTAAATAAATAAAGGCAGCAATGGAGGCACTGACTCATCTATGCCTTATAATTTGGATGACAATTTCCTGACCAACTGATTGGAACAGAGCCATATTTATGCCCATTCCAGAGAAAGGTGATACCAAATGTGGAAATCATCAGAAAGTATCATTAATATCAAATGCAAGTAAAAGTTTGCTAAAGATAATTTTAAAATGAGTGCAGCAGTACATTGAAAAGGAGCTGCCAGTGTTCAGACCAGATTCAGATGGTGTCGTGGAAAGAGTGATATCATTGCTGTTGAAAGATGGATCTTGGCTCATTGCAGAGATTCGAGAAATATTTTTATCTGTGCATTATTGACTACAAAAAGGCTTTTGATTGTGTCGATAATAACAAGCTATGGGAAATTTTCAGAGAGTGAGTATCCCAGAACACTCAATTATGTTCATGAGGGACCTGTGCCTAGACCAAGAGGCAGCTGTTTAAACAGAACAAAGGAACACTCAATGGTTTAAAATGATCAAATGTGTGCATCAGCATTGTATTCTTTCACCATACTTATTCACCATATTTATGCTGAGCATATAATTCAAGAAGCTGGATTATATGAAGAAAAATGTGACATCAGGGTTGAAGAAAACTCAATCACAATTTGAGCTACTCAGATAATACAACCTTGCTTGCCGAAAACGAAGAGGACTTAAAAATACTTACTATTAAAGGTAATAATCAACAGCCTTCAGTATGGATTGCACCTCAATGTAAAGAAAACAAAAGTCTTTACCATTGGGCCAGTTATTCTCACAATAACTGGAGAAAAGATTGAAGTTGTCATTTTTCTTGGATCAACCCTCAGCACTCATGAAAGCAGCAGTAAAGAACTCATAACGTATTGCTTTAGGCAAATCTGCAGCACAAGACATCTTTAAAATATTAGGGAGCAAAGATGTCAGCTTGAGGACTAAGGTGATCCTGACCCAAGCCATGGTAGTTTCAATAACCTCATATGCATGTAAAAGTTGGACAGTGAATAAAAAAGACTCTAGAAGAATTGATGCATTTGAATCATGGTGTTGGAGGAGAATATTAAAGAGACCATGGACTGCCAAAAGAAAAAACAGTTCTGTGCTGGAAGGAGTATGGCCAGAATGCTCCTTAGAAGCCAGGATGGCCAGAATTTGTCTCTCATAGTTTGTATATTTTATCAATAGGGACCAGTCCCTGGAGAAGGATATCATGTTTGGTAAAGTGGAGGATCAGCATAAAAAATGAAGATCCTCAACCAGATGCATTGGCTCAGTGTCAGCAGCAATGGGCTCAATCATAGCAAAGATTGTAAGGTTGGTGCAGGACTGGGCAGTATTTCGTTGTGTATAAGGTCGCTATGAGTTGGTATTGATTGGATGGCACCAAACAACAGCAACTACAACAATTAGACATTCCTTATTGCAACCAAGTGCTTATAGACATGCATATTTATTATGCTTAAGAAACTCTGGCTTAATTATTGGACATTTAGTCCTCGTGTGGTGCTGTGGGTTAATGCACCAGACTGAAAAGCCATTTGAACTGCAAGATAGGTGGTTCAAGCTCACCAGCTGCTCCTTTGGAAACCCTATGCAGATTGCTCTGGGTCGGAACTGACTCAACGGAACTTCACAACAGCAACAGTTTCCTAAAGACTTTAGGTTATATCAGGCTGTCCTTCAAAGCAGAAATATGAAATAAAACATATGTTTTCTTTGAAGAAAAACCGAATATAGTACATTTCCTTTTTAATATGATGGTCAGGCATGCCCTGAAGTCTAAGAATCAGTCAAGATAAATGTGATGTCTAAATTAAGCCGACGTGGGTGGTGTTGAAGAACAGCTGACCACATTCACAGAGCTTTTACCAAGTGTTACACATCAAACTTCCCACGCTACCTTCTAATCCCAGCCTCTCAACACCAAGCACTGTAGCTTCAAAACTTCAATGTTAGCCTCTGTGTCTTGGCCTCTTGACATAGTTTAGCAAATGAGATTTTTTTCCTCTTGTCTGGGAGAGTCTTCTGAAGTATAAAGTGTTGAAATAAATGGCTTATGACATGTATAGTGTTGAAATAAATGTTTACTTTAACACTTCATAAGTCATGAGCCATTTATTTTAACACTTTTCACTTGAAGTGTTTAAATAATAGGTTTTATACAGGAATGTGTCATACACTCTGTTTAATGGAAAAGTGAATATGTAAATATATCCATCTATCTAATCTGGATTTTGCACCCTTTGACTGCCGAACAGCCCGATTGCCATAGCTTCTGGAGAAACCTGAAATTAAATAAGTAACTTGGTGTTAAATGAGGTTACTGAACATCACTCCATTCATGGAGAAATGGTTAAATCTTTTTTTTTCTTCCAGAAAACTGAAAAATTGTCAACAAAGACTAGAGCTGACAGTTTTATGCTTTCCTAACCAGAATAGCTTTTACTACAAAATGCAAGATTTTCCCCTTTTGTTTTATGGACTAAAAGCAATTTGGTTGCTGGATTATTTTTTAACATATGTAACTACATAAGGAAATATATATACACATACATAAGGACATATATACAAATACTTTCTTGTTTATTAAGTGCTGTTCAGTGACCGTGTATAGGGTTTCTGAGGAATGAGACTGGTGGGTCTGAACCAATGACTGGTGGGTCTGAAATTGTAGTTAGCAATCCGGTGGTCAGTCCAGTGCTTATCCTATAGTGCCAAAGTCAGAAGTTCAAAACTATCAGCCGTTCCACAGTTTTTTTGCTCCTGTAAAGATTTACAGCCTCGGAAACCCTATGCAGGGTCACTATGAGTTGGAAACAACTCATATATACATAGTGATGGTAATGTGCTGTGGAGTCAGTTCCAACTAGTACATGTTCTGAAAAGAGAAAGTTTATACAAAGGTTAACATCTTTTTTTTTTTTTACTTTTTATTGTGAATTGAATGAAGGTTTACAGAGCAGATCATCAGTTTTACATTCAACAAACCATATACTTTGCTTCATTATATGGTTGCAAACCTCTCCATGCACCAACAGTTAACAGGATTTACCTCTATTAACTTTAACTGCTGCATTCCTCCCTGTGTCTCCTGCCACCCCATCTTTCCTCTGCCAACCTCCCTCTGGTTGTATAATGCCTGCCCCATCACCCATGTCAATGTGGGTCTACACTCTAGCATATGTATCATTTCTTCCTGCCCCACCCCCCAAACCTTCATAGACTGTTTCTTTTATAAAGAAATCCCCCTCTCCTCCAATATATGAAAAAAAAAACAAACACACACAGGGATATACAATCCTTTAAACAACTAAGGGGCACATTCTGGAAGCCAGTTTCCTGGCTGCCAATATGTAGCTTTTCTCCTTCCATGAGTTTAGAGTCCTCAGCTGCTCTGTCTCACCATGCCAACACCTCTGCCTCCATCTCTGGTGTCATCCCTTCTCTGGTTAGGGTCCCACATTCAGCTCATGCTCTTCTCTCTTGTTGGTCCTAGGGTGCTCTGTTTCTGGAATGTAAGATTAATTACTTGCCCCTTTTTGTTACATATCTTCTAACAAACGTTCACTTTTGAAGGGAGGTAATTTTTTTTTTTTTTTTTTTTTTTTTTTTGCGTAAACTTGTATTTATTAACAGCACAATGCCTTCTGGGAAAAGCACATTTGAGCCCCCTTGGTCATTGTGGCTCTCCGGGTCAACATGCCCTGCTGCCCTGTCTCTTGAACTCCACCTGAATGTAGATCTTGGTGACATCATTATACCTGCCTTCATGGGGCTGATAATTAGGAACTGGGGGTGTGTGATGTGGCCATTTCCTCTCAAAGGGGAGTAGGCTGGGATCCCACTTGATGGCTTCAGCGTGGAGCTCTGGGGATGTGAGGTGCAGCTCCTGCAGCGCTTTCCACTGAACCTTGATCAGGGACACGATGGCGTCCCTCTCCAGCTCATGCTCCCACTGCCTGTACAAGGACCACTTCTTCAGAAGCAGTGTTCGCCACTCAGCCTCAAGGATTTCACTTTGCTTGGATTCACAATCCATACTCATGGAAGAACTAGTTAAGAAATCAAACAATGCATTGCATTGAGCAAATCTACTGCCAAAAAAGTATTAAAGAGCAAGGAAATTACTTAAGAACTAAGGTGCCTCTGACTCAATATTTTCAATTGCCTCATATGCATGTGAAAATTGGACAATGAATAAGGAAGAAAGAACAATATATGCATTTGACTTACAGTTTTGGCAAAGAATACTGAATATACTGACTGCAACTCTGACTCATAGTGACCTTATGCACAACAGAAAGAAAACCCGCCAGGTCCTGCACCAACCTCATAGTCATGGCTACTCCTTGGTCTGTTGTTACTGCCACTATGCAAATTCATTTCATTAGAGGTCTCTCTCTTTTTTGCTACCCTCCACTTTATTAATCATGATGTCTTTCTCCAGGGACAGGTCCCTCCTTAAAGTATGTCTGAATTATGAAAGACAAATCTGGTTCTGTTGGCTTCTAAGGAACATTCTGGTTGTACTTCTGCCAACACAGATTTGTTTGTTCTTTTGGCACTCCATGATACTTTGAATATTATTCTCCAACACTACAACTCAAATGCATCAATTCTTCTACAGTCTTCCTTATCCGTTGTCCAACTTTCACATACATATGAGACTATTGAAAATACCATGCCTTAGGTCAGGTGCACCTTGGTCCTCAAACTGACATCTTTTTTTTTTTTAAAGTTTTATTGTGAATTATGTCATAGTTTACATGGGAGAACATTAGCTTTACATTCATCTTATCGTATATTGTTTCATTGCCATGGTTACAATCCCCTCCACGCATCACCAATTAACAAAAGGGTACATCCTACAAGGCTGCTCCGCCCCCCTCTCCCCCCCCAGTCATCAGCACGCAGGTCCTCTCCCTCCCTGAGACCAGAGTCCCCAGCTGCTCCATCTCTCCACATCATGTCATCATCTCTGCCTCCATCTCGGGGGATCACTGCTTCTCTGGGTAGGGTCCTGCTCTCCGGTCTTCTCCCTTCATGGTTCCAGGGACCTCCGCTCCTAGCCTGCAAAATTAATCACACCCCTCCTTGCCACAAAATGTCTACTTTTACATTTACAACCTTCATAATCAGTCCTGGTAGCAATTATTCACCCTTGTATCACAAGAGACCTAATCACATTTCCTTTCATCAGACCCGCCTAGACAGATTGGATACTACTCAGTGGAGATTCTACCTTCCTCCACGCCCTCTCGATCTAGGTTGTAAGCTTGTAAGCTTGTAAGCCAGTCACTTCTTGCCTTTGTAGCCTCCCCATTTTGGATAGCCAATGTCCAAGTTGTCCATCCCTGTCCACTCTGTATATGGAGGGGGTAGGAATGATCTCAAACTGACATCTTTGCTCTTGAACACTTTAAAGAGGCTTCATGCAGCAAATTTGTTGAATGCAATATGTTGTTTGTTTTTTTGACTTCTGCTTCCATGAGAGTTTATGGTGGATCCAAGCAAAATGAAATCTTTGACAACTTTAATATTCTCCATTTATTATGATATTATTTATTGGTCCAGTGGTGTGAATTTTTGTTTTCTTTACATTGAGGTACAACCCCTAACAAAGGCTATTGTCTTTGATCTTCAGTAAGTATTTTAAGTCCTTTGTACTTTTAGCAAGCAAGCTTGTATCATCTGCATATCACAAGTTGTTGAATAAGTCTTTCTCCAATCTTGATGCCATGTTCTTATTCATATAATTCAGTTTGAAATCATATGATCTCAGCATACAGAATGAATAAGTATGGTGAAAGACTACAGCTCTGGTACACACCTTTCCTGAGTTTAAACCATTCAATGTCCCATTATTATGTTAAATGACTGCCTCTTGATCTAGGTACAGGTTCTTCATGAGCAGAATTAGATGTTCCAGAATACTCATTCTCTGCATATTATTCCATATCTTGACACGATCCATACAGTCTTTGCATAGTCAATAAAGCACTGTTATACATTTTTCTTGTATTATATACTTTCAGTCAAGATATTACATCAGCATTTATATCCCTCATTTCATGTCCTCTTCTAAATCCAACTTGAACCTTGGGAAGTGTACTATTGCAGCCATTTTTGGATTTTACTTGCATATATTGTTCAATGTTTTCTGCATTCCATTGGATTACATCTCTTAAGAATGGACACAAATATGGATTTCTTCCAATAAATTGTCCAGGTAGCTCTCTTCCAAATTTCTTGGCATAAATGTTTGCGTGCCTCCAGTGCTTCATCAGTTTGTTGAGACATTTCAATTTTTATTCCATAAATTCCCAGAGCCTTGTTTTTTGCCAATGCCTTCAGTGCACCTTGGACTTCTTCCTTCAGGATCATTGGCTCCTGATAATGTGCTACCTCTTGAAATGGTTGCATGGTGACCATTTCTTTTTGGTACTGTTATACTGTGTATAACTTCCATCTTCTTTTAATGCTTTCTGCATCATTCAATCTTTTTTCCCATAGAATCCTTCAATATTTCTAGTTTAGTCTTGAATTTTCTCTTAGTTCTTTCAACTTGAGAAATGCTGAGCATGTTCTTCCCTTTTGGTTTTCTAACTCCAGTTCTTCATATATTTCATTATAATACTTAACTGTGTCCTCTCGAGCTGATATTTGAAATTTTCTGTTCAGCTTTTTTACCTCCTAAGTTCTTCCATTCAGTTTAGCATCTTTATGCAGGAGAGCAAGTTTCTGAGTCTCTTCTGACACCCATTTTTTTTCTTCCCCACATATTTCGGACATATTATCAGATGGGACCAGTCCCAGGAAAAAGACAACATGCTTATTAAAGTAGGGGGTTATCAAAAAAGAGGAAGTCCCTCCAAGAGATGGTTTTCACAGTGTTTTCACTGTGAGAACATAGCAAACACTGGGATTGCATAAGACTGGCAGTGTTTTGTTCTGTCATATGTGGGTTCCTATGTTCCAAAGCAAATCAAGTGCACCTATCAACAGCAACAGTTTTAAAAAACAGTATTGGTTTGAAAGTCTACAAAGTGAATGGAATCAGAGAGCTTCCCATTATCTTTACAAGAGTATTTATTTACTCATTTTTAGCATGAAAAGTAATAAATCTTGTTCATTTTGTAAGGTTTAAATGAATTAAATAAAAACTCTAGTACATCCATTTGCATATAGTTAGCCATTCTATAAATATTGTTATTACATATTACTAGAAAATAAGAGTAAAAACATGTATAAATTCTGTATTTTCAAATAATCATTTCTAGTATACACAAGTATATATTTTTTTTCTGCCAAATAATATAGACAAAACAAGTTTTTATAACAACAGAAAGAATCCAAATATTGTTAAGTTTTTGTTTTGTTGTTAAGTGATGTCAAGTCAGTTCGGACTCAGAGTGACCCTGTATATGGTTTCCAAGGAGTGGCTGGTAAGTTTGAACAGCCAGCCTTGTGGTTCAAACCAACCTTGAGGTGGTGTGATTTTCCTATGGCACTACATGTAAAAATAAGTATTTTATTTTGTAATGATTTTAGAGTCACAGAAAAATTGAAAATATAATATAACATCTCTCACCTAATTTCCACTATTTTCACTCTAAGAGGTAGTTTCAGTCTAAGAATTTACCAAAATGATATCATTTTGTGTAAAGTATGTGTACCTGTGGTGCAGTAAATTACTTAATATGTCCCTGCTAGTTATGTATGCTCTTGTAATTCTCACAAGATGATTGTGGAGGACTATGCAGATAAGGTACTTGTTGCCTACCAAACGGATAGGATGATTTACTAATAATGTAAATACAAGTAGACTCCTAAAAGTTCACGGAAATATGGAGTTAATAGATAATGGAATATTTTCATGATCAATTTGAAGCTCCTTACGTAGTAGTTACGAATCGGGCTGCGAACCGGAAGGTCAGCAGTTCGAAACTACCAGCTGCTCCGCGGGAGAAAGATGAGGCGATCTGCTCCCGTAAAGATGTACAGCCTCGGAAACCCTATTCAGGGTCGCTATGGGTCGAAACCGACCCGACGGCACTTAACAACAACAACAACATAAGGTGACTAGAACCCTAGCCCAGTGCTTATCCTACAGTGCCACACCAGGACCATGTAAATAAATTTTTGCCACTCTGCTAGGCTTAAAGTGAGCTAGGCTCAGCGACAAAAGAGGGGACCTCTCTACTAATAAGAAGATCTGGGGGCAGGTCCAGGAGCATAGTTGTCTTTTGGACCTGGTGTTCCTGTATGGAAAGCCTCGTAGACTCATAAGAAAGAGAAAGAGCAGTATGTAATATTCAGTGGGCATCCTAGCCTTCAGAACAAGGCAACTACAGTAGGTTTGCTGAAACACAGAGCATGAAAACTTGAGCACCTTTCAGCAGGAGGCTTGCTGGCACAGTGAGGTAATTCTTGACAGTTAATGGCAGAGCTAAAGATACTTGGAATACTTGCCTAAGGAGGGTAGTGGCCAGACTAAGAGGCTGAGAAATGGAGAAAGCATGGCTGAGAAACTGTCCTAATCAAAGAAATGTATCCTGAGTCATTCCTGATCCTGATTTGTGACTTCCATAATAACCTTATAAAGGGGAGTGTCATTTGTAAATTCTGTGCAGCCGTTGCAGTGAATTACTGTGGAGGGATGGCTGGTAGGAGAACTGGCAAAAAGTTTGCAGGGGTGAGGTATATTTGGTTCCCACCTCATAGGAATCCTTCCTGAGCTTATTAATGATCTTGATTGTCCTCCCATCTCTTGAAGTGAGATGATAAGGTTTTGATACGACCGTGCCATTTTCACAGTGCTGAAGTGTTTTTCTTTTCAAAGACTTACAGAGTGATGGGAAATGAATGGAACAAAAACACTATGATATAGGAATGGGAGAAACACAGAAATTGTAAGAGAGAAATTAAGAGAACAGATACTAAATAAGGAGCAATATTTGAAAAAAAAAAAAAATGTTAGTCCTCATGAAGACTTGTCATTTTTTTGTAAACTGAACAATTCCTTGAAAAATCTAAATTCATTGAAAGAGTTAATTGAAATATAAAAAGGTGAATATTTGCTTTTGCTTTGGGGAACTAAGAAATCTTTTGAGATATAATTAAAATGCAAGAAGTAAAAATGCTAAAGAAAGAATACATATACTGACATTCGTTTTCCATTTGACATTTTCCAATGCCTATAAATGCTATTGATTTCAAATTCTGAATTATTTCACTTCTAAGCACGCCTTGTAGAATTATTACAGTGCTGTTTGTGTGGGCTTGTAATCATTGATTGCGACATTATACTCTCCATAAATGTGCCATTGTGAATAATTAAACTTGTTAGCATTTTGTTTGCCTACTTTCTTTAGAGTGTTAGCCCTTTTTGGCAATCAGAAATACATTTCTCTAGTTCAGTTTGTGCCAGATATGAGAAAGCTATCATTTTTCCTTGAAACTTTTAAGTACTTTCCATCTTTACATTTTAGCTTTTAAGAGCTGCATAGTAGCAATCCTGCATATATTAAATCAGAACTCTCATTGTTTTATGATTTGTATTCTGGAGTTTATAAATAAATGACCTTCTACAACATAAACAGGAGACTTATTGTATGCCAGTTACTGCCCAAGAGCATACTATTCCTCACACCTTCATTTTACTGCCTGGTTAAAACAAATATCAGTGGTCCAGAAAAGCTACACATTGTGACCATTGACCCTATTTACAATGGGTTGCAGATGTACCTGAAATATTTGTAGTATGGTTATAGTCTAATATGATTTTTTTCAGCTTCTACACAACTACCAAGAATCTCCGAGCTTTGTTGAGGAAACAGTATATATTACATGTTTGGCAAAGGTTACTGGAAGAGTCTCTCCCTTTGGGATGGGGAAACCATCATCTACTGATTCTGCTATAACTAGATTTAGCACATCTGTGATGCCAAATGTCCAAGTCTGAATGGTCCAATGCTATTTGGAATCATTATGTACAATTTAAGCATTTGGATGATGGAACATGCACCGCAGCAATATAAATTGAATGAGCATCAATGAATGAGAAAGACATATGCATCTTTTTCTGCTTAAATATGTGTGATAGACATTTATTACATATCCTTTTTCTACCATGTTGGTCCTGATAATATGCCTTCTTATTTTCATGCATGTAGAAGTTAACTAAATGCCATTTGGCATGGAGTTAAATCATCCAGGCTTGCACACTTGCCAGTTCTGCCTAAAAAAACATGCCAATTGACAAAGTAACGACCTCAATTTGACAAAAGCCTGAAATTTCATTTTTAAAAAATTGGGGAAAATAGCAAATAGAGGAAGGATATATCATTACAAACTCATCATAGTCCTGACATCAGCTATAAGCCAGATATTCTTTTAAGATTCAACTGGGAAGAGAAGTTCATGATTACAAGGTTTTATTAGGAACTATACCCTTGAGTGTTTGCTCTCTTGTTTTGGAGAGACACTCAAATACCAATTTGGGCATAAAGTGCAGAAACTGAAGCTCCCATTATACATTAACAATATTTATGATCAGTTGATGACATTTTGAAAATTTGGCTCTTGGGTCTTACTTAGTACAACAATCAGCAAAGAGCCAAACTGCCTTTGTGGCTCCCCGAAGTTGGGCCTTTCTAATAAAGTAGTTCTTACGATGCTTGGCTAACTCCCAACCAAAACCAAACCTATGGCTGTCACGTTGATTCAGATTCATAGTGACCTTATAGGACAGCTTAGAAAAATCCAAAGAGGTTTCCAAGGCTGCAATCTTTACAGAGTGAGACTGCCATCTCTTTCTTCTGAAAACCAGTTGGTGGGTTTGAACCACCAACATTTTGATTAGTAGTCTAGTGCTTAGCCACTATGTGATCAGGGTTTTTCCTGAGTAATTCAGGGGGTATGACTTAGATGTATGGGTCAACCATTTATCTGCCTTTATACTTGTGTCATTGATGTACACCCTATGTTCTTCTTCTTGATAATCATTGATTTATCTTTGATGGTGTGTGTGTATTTGTGTAATTAGTGACCATCAAGCTGGGTAACTTATGGTGACCTTATGTGTAACAGAAGGAAGCATTGTCTGGTCCTGTGTCATATTCATGATGGTTGATCTGTTTGACTCCATTCTTGTGGCTCTTATGTCAATGTATCTTATAGAAAGTTTCTCTCATTTTCTTGACCTCCAGTTTACCAAACATCATGTCCTGTTCTAGTAACTGGTTTTTCATGATGATGTGTTAAAAGTGAGTGAGTAGAAGGCTTACCATCCTCACTTCTAAATAGCATTCTGATTATTTCTTTGATATTTTTTCACTCTTTTGACAGTCCACAATATATTCAATATTTTTTTTTACCAGTATCGTAGGTTGAAGACATCAGTTTCTCTTTGTTTCCCTTTTTTCATTATTCAACTTTTACATTCATATGAAACTATATAAAGACCATAACTTAGGTTAGACACATCTTAGTCATCAAAGCGACATCTTTGTTTTTAAGTCTCTAATATGGGTTTTGCCCAATGTAATAAGTGGTAACACATGGTTCATTTAGCAACATTGTTTTTAAGAACATTTCATGGTAATTACAGTTAGTAAAGAAACTAAAACATTATAAAATGTTCTCCTAAAGGGTCAATATGTAGATTTACATTTCATGATCAACTGCAAATGATTATCTTTAGTCCCATTTTACTTTAACACATATTCACAGATTCATTTTCTAATTTGAAAATACTATTTGCCCCTAAAGTTTCATAAAGCAAAGTTAAAATGACACTGTCATCAAATGATTTCTTTGAAATCAAACTAAGAGATGTTGTTGTTGTTGTTGTTAAGTGCCGTTGAGTCGATTCTGACCCATAGCGACCCTGTATAGAGTTTCCAAGGAGCAGCTGGTGAGCTTGAACCACCAACTTTACAGTTCAAACGACTTTGCATTCTGATGCATTAGACCACAGCGTCACACCAGGACTCCAAAAGTAAGAGATCCTCACTTTAAATGGACCTGTTGTTACCTAAAATATTTGAAGGTAAGTAAAAAAGTATTGCTGTTAGGGTTCCAGCTCACACATCCATGTTCCAAATAAAATATACTTAAACATGTCTTTGTGATCAGTGGATGGCTACAGACAAGTTCTATCAACAATACACTTGTCTTAAACTTTGGAGGGTGCCTTAAATAAAAGAAATTCAATTAAACAGTTGTTTCTAATGGGAATATTCTGGGCCAATTAAATCCAAAGCAGAGAGGGAAGCTCAGAAGAAGGTTATTGTGACTAGTTTTTTCTGAGGATTTCAAAGGGCTCATCCTGATAGATTTTCTCAAAAGACACAAGATCATCATGGGTGATTACTATGAAAAAGTTTTAAGAAAACTAACCATTGCATTGGTGAGAAAAAGCTAGGAAATCTGCAACAAGATTCCACCCCCCAACCCCGATTCACTATAATGCACTTGTTCAGTTTTGGAGAGAAGCAAGGTCTGTTTTATAAAAATTTTTCAGAAAGTCTTACTCAATCCATCCTACAGCCCAGATCTTGCTTCCACAGATTTCTTTTTGATTCCCAAAGTTAAAGAACATTTAAAGCAGCAACATAATTTGAGACCCTTGAGGATGCCAATACTGTCATTTGGACAAGGTATATATAAATCAAAGAACACAGAATTATATGGGAAAGATTATTGTTAGGTGCGGCAAAGTCAAGTTGGTTCCGACTCATAATGACCCTCTATAGAGTTCCTGAGACTGTCTATCTTTATGGGAGCAGAAAGCCTCATCCTTGTCCCACAGAGAGGCTGATGGGTTTGGACTGCTGCTCTTGCTGTTAGCAGTTCAGTACAAATTCTGCACAGCCACCAGAGTTCCCTATATTTTATTTTGTTTTTGTTTTGTGACATAGAGTAGGTTTCAACTCATAACGACCCTGTATAGCGTTTCCAGAGAATGGCTGGTGGATTTTAACTACTGACCTTGCGATTAGCAGTCTAGAACATAGCCTACAATGCCACATCAGGAGAGATAAGCTAACATAGATTAAATGACCCTATTATGACATCAGGAACCTGGTGTGACACTGTAGGATAAGCACATGACCATAACATCTATTTTAATCGCAGGGTCAGTGGTTCAAACTCAATAGCTGCTCCTCAGAAACAGGAAGAAAGTTAAAGGTTAATAATAAGAAAAGGAAGAAAGAATAGACTAAAATGGATGTCAGAAAAGACCCTGAAACTTGCTTTCTAGTGTAGAGATATTAGACGAATGGAAGAAATGAGGAGATAAAAGAGATGAATAGAACATTTTAAAGGGCAGCTCAAGAAGACAAAGTCAAATATTATAATGAATGTGCCAAAGATCTGAAGTTAGAAAACCAAAAGGGATGAACACACTCAGCATTTCTCAAGCTGAAGGAACTGAAGATAAATTCTAGCCTCAACTTGCAATGTTGAAGGATTCTATAAGCAAAATATTGAATGATACAGAAAGTATCAAAAGAAGCTAGAAAGAATATACAGACTCACTGTATCAAAAAGAAGTGGTCGATGTTCAACCATTTCAAGAGGTAGCATATGATCTAGAGCCAGTGTTACAGGAGGAAGAAGTCCAAAGTACACTGAAGGCCTTGACAAAGAACACGTCTCCAGGAATTGATGGACTGCAGATTGAAATCTGTCAACAAACTGATGCAGATCTGAAGGCACTCACTTATCTATGACAGGAAATTTGGAAAACAATTACCTAGCCAACTGATTTAAAGATATCCAAATTTATGTGCATTCCAAAGAAAAATGAACAAGTGGGAAATGGAAATCATTGAACAAAATCATTAATATCACATGGAAGTAAAACTTTTCTAAACATAATTTAAGTACAGCTGCAACAGTTCATTAATAGGGAACTGCCAGAGACTCAAGTGTGTCATGTCATTGCTAACATTAGATGGTTCTTGACTGAAAGTAGAGAATACCAGAAATATGTTTTCCTGTGCTATATTGACTATGTAAAGACTTTCGACTGTGTGGCTCATGCTATGGGCAACATAGTGGAGAATGAGTACCCTAGAACACTTAATTGTACTCATGAGGAACCTCTACATAGACCAAAAGGCAGTAGTTCGAATATAACAAGGGGACACAGAATGGTTTAAAATTAGGAAAGGTGTGTGCCATGACTGTAACCATAATTGTTCAATCTGTATGATGAGTAAATAATCTGAGAAGATGGATTATATGAAGAAAAATGTGGCACCAGGATTGGAAAAAGACTCATAAGCAACCTGTAATATCATTGATGAAAGTGAAGAAGACTTAAAATATTTACTGATAAAGATAAAAGACCACAATTTTTGGTGTGTGTTGCATCTCAGTATAAGGAAAACAAAATTCTGCTGGACCAATAAATAACATCATGATAAATGGAGAAAAGATTGAAGTCAAAGATTTCATTTTGTTTGGATTCACTATAAACACTCCTAGAATCATCAGTCAAGAAATCAAGAAAAGTCTTGTATTAGGAATATCTGTCTCACAAGAACTCTTTAAAGCATGAAGAGCAAAGACCATTCCCTGGAGAAAGACATCATTGTGAGAACTAAGGTGCGCCTGACCCAAGCCTTGGTTTTATCAATAGTATTGTATGCATGTGAAAATTGGACAGTAAATAAGAAAGACTATAGAAGAATTCATGCAGTTGAGTTGTTGTGTTGGAGAAAAATATCAAATGTACCATGGACTGACAGAAGAGTAAACAAGTCTGTGTTGGAAGTACAAGAATCATCCATAAAAACCAGGATGGCCATAATTAATCTCTTATAGTTCAGACATTTCATCAGAAGGGACCATTCCCTGGAGAAAGATATCAAGCTTGGTAAAGCGGAGGGACCACCAATCAAGATGGTGGAATGGGTACACATGCACTGAGGAGCTCCCTCACAAACAACACAGAATACCAGGCCAAGCAGGCTCAGGGGATGGTGCTAGAACTCTGAATCACATATAAAGGAATATTTTGAAGATTGGAAGGCTTACAGCTAGGGGAATCTGTAGCAGTATCAAGAAATCCATTGCTTTCTAATTCCAGACTCTTAGCTATTCCTGGAGCCTCCATCTTGGGAGAGACCAAGCGGGGGAAGGATCAGAACAACCACAAATGCCTGACAGAACCACGGAGATACAGGTGTGGACATTCATTTTTTGGTGTCTGTTCATTGGTCTCACGCTGTCTGCACACCTCCATTCTGGTGACTAGAGGGGATGCCTTAGTGAAAGGACACGCCACCCCAACACTGGAGTGTTCTACTTCACATGTGCACAGATCTCCTCGAAATTTAAAGGGACAGTTTCCACTTAAAACCAAACTGCCACCACTCATCTGTCAGTCTGTCTTACTGTGGTGGCTTGTGAGTTGCTATGATTCTGAAAGCTACACCACTGGTATCTTAAATACCAGCAGGGTCATCCAAGGTGGACAGGTTTCAGATGAGCTTCCAGACAAAGACAGACTAAGAAAAAAGAGTGATGAACTACTTCTGAATATTTAGTCACTGTAAATCTTATGAATAGCATAGAAACACTGTCAGATACAGGGCCACAAAATGAGCCCCTTAGTTTGGAAGGCACTCAAAATGCAACTGGGGAAGAACTGCCTCCTCAAAGTAGAGTTGACCGTGATGAAGCAAATGGAGGAAAGCTCATGGGAGAAAAGCCCGCACAACTCAAAATGAAGAGAAACAGCTGTAAACATTCACTGAAAATTAGAACATGGAATGGACGAAGTATGAATCTGGGAAAATTGGAAGTTGTCAAAAATGAAATGGAATGTATAAACATGGATATCTTAGGCATCAGTGAGCTGAAATGGACTGGTATTGGCCACTTTGAATCTGACAACCACATGGTTTACTATGTCGGGAATGACTAATTGAAGAGGAATGGTGTTGCATTCATCGTCAAAAAGATTGTATCCAGATCAGTCATGAGGTACAACACTGTCTGTGATGGGATAATATCAATGTGCCTACTGGGAAGACCAGTTAATACCACTATTACTCAAATTTATGCACCAACCACTAAAGGAAGTGAGGATGAAATAGAAGAATTCTACCAACTTCTTTAATCTGAAATTGATCAAACATGAAATCAAGATGTATTGCTCATTACTGGTGATTGGAATGCAAAGGTTGGGAGCAAAAAGGAAGGATCAGTAGTTGGAAAATATGGCCCCTGGTGATAGAAATAATGCTGGAGATTGCATGATAGAATTCTGCAAAACCAATTATTTCTTCATTTCAAATACGTTCTTTAGACAGCATAAGAGATGACTGTACACATGGACCTCACCAGATGGAATACATAGAAATCAAACTGACTACATCTACAGAAAGAGACGAT
>NW_006408520.1:12392954-12415643 GCF_000296735.1 Chrysochloris asiatica
ATTACAACAAAATGTGCAAAGTTCTGGAATCAGAAAACAAAAAGGAAGAACACACTCAGCATTTCTCAAGTTGGGGGAACTGAAGAAAAAAATCAAGCATTGACTTTCATTATTAAAAGATTCTCTGGGCAAATTATTGAATGATGCAGAAAGTATCAAGAGAAGATGGAAGGAATACACACAGTCACTGTACCAAAAGGAAATGATTAATGTTCAACTGTTTCAAGAGGTAGCATATGATCAAGAGCCAATGATATTGAAGGAGGAAGTCCAAAGTGCATTGAAGGAATTGGCAAAGAACAAGTCACCAGGAATTTATGGAATAAACATTGAAATCTTTCAAGAAAGTGAGGTGGCACAGGAGGCACTCACTCATCTCTGCCAAGAAATTTGGAAGACATCTATCTGGCCGACTGATTGGACAAGATCTGTATTTCTGCCCAGTGCAAATAGAGGTGACCTAATGGAATGTGGAAATCATCGGACCAATCTCTTTGATATCCCATGCGAGTAAAGTTTTACTAAAGGTAATACAGAAACGGCTGCAAGCATACATTGACAGAGAACTTCCATAGGTTCAAGCCAGATACAGAAGAAGCCGTGGAACAAGGGATATCATTGCTGATGTCCAATGGATCTTGGCTGAAAGCAGAGTATCAGAAAGATGTTTACATGTGCTTTATTGACTACGCAAAGGCTTTCAATTGTGTGGATCAAGATAAGCTATGGACAACATTGTGAAGTATGAGTATTCCAGAACACTTAATTTTGCTCATGAAGAATCTGTACCTGGATCAAGAGGCAGTTGTTTAAACAGATCATGGGAACACTGAATGGTTTAAAATTAATAAAAGTGTGCGACAGGGTTGTATTCTTTCACCATACTTATTCAACCTGTATGCTAAGCAAATCATCCAAGAAGCTGAATTATATGAAGAAAAACATGGAATCAGGATTGGAGAAAGATCATTAACAGCCTACGATATGCAGATGGTATAATCTTGCTTGCTGAAAGTGAAGAGGACTTAAAATATTTACTGATGAAGATAAAAGAGCACAGCCTTCGGTATGGATTACATCTCAATGTAAAGAAAACAAAAATCCTCACCCCTGGCCAGTAAACAACATTCTTATCAAAGGAGAAAAGACTGAACTTGTCAAGGACTTCATTCTTCTTGAATCAACTGTCAATACTCACAGAAGCAGTATGTCAACACTCACGAAAGCAGTATTCAAGAAATCAACTGATGTATTGCATTAGGTGAATCATGTGCACAAGACCCTTTTAAAGTGTTGAAAAGCAAAGATGTCAGCTTGAGGACTAAGATGCGCCTGACCCAAACCATGATATTTTCAATAACCTCATATGCATGCAAAAGCTGAACAGTGCATAAGGAAGACTGTAGAAGAATTGATGCTTTTGAGTTATAGTGTTGGAGGAGAATATTGAAAGTGCCATGGGCTGCCAAAAGAACCAATAGATGTATTTTGGAAGAAGTAAAACCAGAGTGCTCCTTGGAGGCCAAGATGGCCAAACTTCGTCTCTCATACTGCGGACATATTGTCAGAAGGGACCAGTCACTGGAGAAGGATATTATGTTTGGTGAGTTGGGGGAACAGAGAAAGATAGGAAGACTCCCAACGAGATGGATTGGCCAAGTGGCAGCATCAATGGACTGACTCAAGCGTGGCAACAGTAGTGAGATTGACCCAGGATTGCAGTGTTTCGTTCTGCGGTGCGTAAGGTTGCTATGATTCTGTACCGACTTGATGGCACGTAACAACAACAACTTCCAGTCATGACTATAGCTTAGCTCTTCATTATCTTAAATCTATTGAACTTTTCTTGTGAATAATTTGTAGTTTTTAGATTCGAGATCCTGTGCTACTTTTATAAATTCATTCATGTCTTTGTTGCTTTTTTTGTGCTGTTTTAAATGTTAATTGAATATAAATTTCCTTATTGCTTATTGCTAGAACTTTAAGTTTTTGTATTTTGACTTTGTCTCCTACAACTTTGTTAAATTAACTTATTGTTTTGGGTAGGTTTTTATAAATTACATTGGCTTTTCTAAATACATGATCAAATAGTCTGCCAATAGCAACAGTTCTACTTCTTTCTGTTTAATTTTTCTTAGTTTCTTGTCCTATGACATCCAGTACATGGTTGAATAAATAAATATGTTAACTTTGTACAACCTTGCCTTGTCCCTATGTTAAAGGAATAATCATGTAGCATTAATTATAATATTAGCTATAGACTTTTCATAGATGTTCTTTGTAATGTAGAGGAATATCAGTTTTTATATTCTCATTCTTCTGAAAGTTTTTATCATTCTTGGCTTTGAATTTATTAAATCTACATTCTGTACCTTTTGAGATGTTCGTATAGTTTTCTCTCTTCTTCTGTTAATGTAATGAATGAAATTAAATTATTTTCAAATGTCAAGCAAACCTCCTGAGAAAAACCCCACTTGGCCATGATGTTGGATTCACATTTTTTAGATTTTATTAAAGACATTTGAGTGTTAGTGAGTGGGGGATATTAGTCTATACTTTTCCGACATTTGTAAGGTTTTGGTATCAGGACAATGCTTGCTTCATAAAATGATTTGGCATCTGTTCCTTCTTCCTCTGTCTTCTAAACGAGGCTGTACAATACTGATATAATGTTTCCCTTGAATTTGATAGAGTTTATTAATGAAACCATCTGGGCCTGGCATTTTCATTGTGAAGATGTTTTCAATTAGGATTTCAATAGATCTAGATCTATTTTGATTTTCTGTTTGGCCTTGTGTTAATTTTGGTAAGTTGTGTTTCACATGAAATTGTCAATTTCACCTAAATCATTTAATTAAATTTGTTTCTCTTTCCCCCTACTATCCATTTGATTTTATCTGGTTCTCTATTAATTCCGTTAGATACATTTGCTCCTTCCATAATTATCCAAACTAAAATACCTACTGATATGTAATCATTCACTCACCTGAGGAGCATCTGTAGATTATAGTCCAAGACCTTAAAATGTTAGGGGTTCCACAGGTCACAGTGAGAAGCACTGATTGAGACAGGATTACAAGTTTGGGCTGGTAGCTGCCCTCTGTTATGGTAGAACCATTGATAGAATGAGGTAAATCCTCATGATCCAGGTTAGTATGAATGCTCATTTCAGAGATCCTTTCTGAAAAAATGTGATGTTCAATTATTGTCTCTTTCCTTGATGTTGCATTTTATTTTTTGTATGCTGTTGATTCCTGCAGTGTTTTTGATGTTTTGTTAAAAATATAAATGCATCTATGAAGAAGGCAATTTATATTGCTGCCAACAGTTGTTGAATGGTTGAATGGAATGGAACTTATCATCTCTTCCATTAAACAGACTACTTAGATTTAAAAAAATGTATCTTATTATTCTAATCATAAGCCTTGGTCTTCTTACTCTCTTCTGTTTGATAAAAACCCTAACATTATTTCCACATCAGGTAGAAAGATCATATGGTTTATAGAAAGGCTATATCAGAGGCCTTTATAAATAGTATATATTTTCATTAGTCGTCACTGAGAAATTATTAACAATAGCACTAGTCTGTTCTCGTTTTATTGTGTCTTTTGTTGAGAAACTCTTAAATTTTTAAACTATTTATTCTTATATCATGTCAATATTATAACAGACTTTTAAAAAATATATAGAAATTGATGGTGGTAGTTGGGGGAGAGGAGAAGCATATTCCCTTGTTTACCAAGCAGTGTACCCTACTTAAAGATATGAATATCATACCATTTCCCAAAGTGGGAGGAGATTTTAGTTTGCTTTTTAATATAAATTTTCACAATCATGATCTGTTCATTGCTGAACTCCCCTTCTCCCCAACCTGTGTGAGAGTCGAAATAACCTCAAACCTATCCATCTTGTTAACATGGGTCCAACTGATGTTTTGAATCTTCCATACAGCCTTCTCTTTCTTCCTGCACTTTCCTCTCTTCTAAGTTTCAGTGGTGTCTGCCATGCATCCCACATAGATAAGCAGGTAGAGATGTGTTTCCTTTTGTGCTATTTGCTTACAATGTTATTGTTAATTTCCAATCAAGGTGATTCCAACTCATGTGCATTGTAGAACTGTGCTCCATTCTTATGTAGATCTCAAGTCTGTTTTCTGAGGTACCTCTGGGAGGATTCAAACTGCCAACCTTTTGACTCTTAGTTAAGTGCTCAACTATTTGTGCATTTCTAGAAAGTGCATGATATCAGATGCAGGAAATAGTTGTGACATAATTTTTTTTTTCATTTTCTGCACTTTTAGGAGCAGCATTTAGGAAGGCATTTTACTTTTTATTAATTGAGAGAAAAACTAACTGGCAGAGTTCCTCCTTTCTGAAGTGCTCGGTCCATTTTAGAGACAGGATTTCTTCACAGAGAGTTTAGATAAGGCTCCCAGACAGAGATGCCACACTATTCCCATTGAGAATTGCCCAGGCCAAGGAAGAAAACAAAACCTCTCTGCCTGCTGTACAGCCCAATATTGCTAGACTCTGAGGAATGCAGACTTATCACAGAGTACAGAGCTTTACACATGTAATTCATTGTAAGCTGAAAAGAGAATGTGTTACTAAGAATGAAAAGAAAGGTTTCAGAGAACAGCAAGTGCTGCCATGGATTGGCCATGGAAGCACAGGAAACTCACAGAGGAAGCAGACGAGCAGAATTTAAGAAAGAAAAGAAATCAAGGTTTCACACAAAATAATATTATTATAGTGGATGTGACACATCTTTTTGTTGCCTTCCCCCCCCCCCAATAAGGTAACTGTTCACTTCTAGCTATGTTGCATTTTCCAAGAGTAAAATATAAAGAGTCCTGAACACCAGCATTATCACTGCCACTAGTACTCCTTTCTTTGTACTCTTCTAATAAACATTTCTGAATGCACATTGAATGGTGTGGTCTTTATTAGGTATAACACTTTCCCTAGATATCCTTAAGCTACATCCCGTGAAAAACATTTATTTATCAAGTCTGCTAAACCTAACATTGTTCAGAATAAGTTTTTTATCTAAGGAAATATATAATAAGTTTCTTTGTTTGATAGTCTATTTACACTTAAAGCTAAACTTTACATTTATAAGCAAAAAGCATAAAGAACGTACTTATTTGGGAGATACTGAAGTATATTCATAATCTAGAAATAAGGAAAAGTCTTCAAATTCAAATGAGTTTTACAGTGACATTGTAGATCAGACTGTTTAATTGTGATAATGCGTTACTTTACCACACAACTCTGCCTTTCTTACATGAACATAGCATCTAACCTATTTGACTCTGAATTTCTTTATCTGTAAAATGATGCATAGTTGATTTGCAATGGTGTTATGAGAAATGAATGAAAAATGCATATTTGACTTGGTGTTAATAACATAGCAAAGCAACTGGCACTTAGTAACCAAAACCATACCAATTGCTGTTGATTCATTGTTGATGCATCGTGAACCATAAGGAAAGAGTAGAACTGCCCCAAAGACTTCCAAAGTTGTAATGACTATGGATGCAGACTATCTTTCTCACCAGAACATCTGGTGGGTTCAAACTACCAACGTTTCAGATAGCAAGTGCTTAAACCATGTGCCACCAGAACTTCTCCTTTAGTCATAAAAATGATATTATCATTGATTTTTAATTCTTTGTTTTATGAAATGAAGCTCAAAAGCTTAAAAATTATTAATGTCTCAAAGTTTTACTCCTAACAACCAAGAGACAATTTACAATCCCTCCAGATGTTTTACCGAACTAGAGAGCTGAACAGCAAGGAAGAAATCAAGAGCAAGAATTCTGACCCATTTTAAATGCTACATACTAGCTGAGATCTAAAAGCCATTTATAGTTTTTCTTGACAACTCTACTTTGAAAATTGGTAACATTTTTGTAACTGAAAACATGCTTAAATGTTTAGAAAGCATAGTAATGAAAGTCCTGTTTTCTCCTTTATGGAGATTCTTCAGCAAATAATATACAATGACTGTATTATGCGTATTCATATGTTCCTTTGATTTTAGTTTACACCAGTCAATTACATGGATCAATTTATGCAATCTCTCCGTTCTTGTTCTCAAGGAGAGTACACACGATGTTGTTCCCACCTCGAAAACAAAACCAAGCTGGAAATAGCAATAATAGTCTTGTTTCAGTAATCTTTTTCTTTTAGCTGTGTGTTTCCTCTGTGTAAACATGTCTGCACAGTGGAATTTCCATCTGATTCTGAATGTCCTTGCTGGCCATATTGAAGACTGTGCTTATTGCACTGTTTCATTAAACTGCTGTGTTATCGGGTAATTGTTTAAACATAATGCCATAGCACTATCAAAAGGAAAGGTGAACTAATGGCATTTGCAAATGTCAGGGATTATCTTAACACTTTTATTATAGTTTATAAAAAGTAGGTTCAGGGCATTTCATGGCAATTATTTCCACAGAAATTGGTTATTTAAATAAATTGCTAATTATCTGAAGATGACAGTATTGAAAATGCTACTAATGAGTTGCTTAATAAGTGTAGCTTGTGGTGGCCACCTACAGGTTGAAAACAGAAAGAACATATAGACTAATTGTGGCCAGAACTCACATGTGAAAGCCATATATTTTCCTTTCTAGTAACAAATTTAAACATATTTGCATCTTCATGATACCATTTGACAATTAAGTCTAGTGAGTTTATATGTTCTTCAAGCCCTAGTTTTTGCTCTATTCCATATTTCTTTTTGCTTCTATAATTTTCTTTGTTCTATTATCTCTGGAGATAATTATCATTAGTTATAGCTACATGATCATTCAGTTTATCATCCAAACTAGAATTCTTTTAGAGTAAACAAAACTACTTTTCATAAATATGTTAAAGTTCTTAATAAATATAGATATAAACTGGGCCTGTCCCAGACAAATTGGGCCATTTGATCGTTATAGCAATTAATATGTACAATGGGTACTGTAGGATCAGCTCTTGACAGTGAACCAAAGGTCAATTGTTGAAACCTACCAGGTGTTCCTTGGAAATCCTATACAGGGTCACTATGAGTTAGAACTGACTCAACAACACTTAACAACAACAGCAAATGACGAATAGGAGTCCTAGTGTAGTGCTGTAGGATAAGCACTGGACTGCTAACCACAAGGTAGACAGTTTAAGCCCACAAGCCTCTCCTCAGACATCCTATACAGAGTCCACTGTAAGTTGGAACTGACTTGAAAGAAACAACATAACTTTAATAAGGAGCTTTGGTGGCCCAGTGGGAAGAGCTTGATTATGAACTGAAAGGTAGATGTTTGAACCCATCAGCTGTTCCACCATAAAAAGATGTGACAGTCTGCTTCCAAAAAAAAATTGCTTCCTTGGAAATAATATGGACAGTTCTACTCTGTCTTACAGGGTGGCTATGAGTAGGAATCGGCTCAACAGTGAAGTACTTAGTTTGCTTTTTTAATATGGTTTTAATATGATTTCCTTCCAACAATTAAAACAATGTTTGTTTGTTTTTCATCATACCTGGATAAATAATTTATATTTTTTCATAACAAAAATGATTAACTCCTTTCACTCTAACTTGGTATATATCAAATCATTGAAGATAGGGAAGAAATACATCACTGTGATTAAGAACAAGCAATCAGGAGTCAAATAGACCTCCATTCAAACACTGAACCCACACTTTTTAGTGACCACAAGAGTGAGTTGCTTTACCCTTTCTGTATCTTGGTTTCCACATCATAAAATGGGAACAACAAAAACCCAAAGCAAAATATGAAAAAGACTTAGAAAGTGAGCAGGCAATTGGAAAACACTCAGATTAGGAGTCTGTGCTGATCGTGGAGTCCTGGTGATGCAGTGGATTAAGCAATGGGATGCTAAAAGATGGCTCATAGGTTCAAATACACTAGCCTCATTTCAGGAGAAAGATGAGGTAGTCTGTGTCTGTAAAGACTTACATACAGCCTTGGAAACCTTAGAGCATTTCTGCTTTGTTCTATAGGGTTGCTATCAATCCAAATAGACTTGAAGACTATGAGAATATTTGATACATTTAATGTTAAAATTTCACTTTAAGTCTTACTTGATTTTTTTTTTTCTTAATTCCATCCCATGTATCTGTTGGGAAACCACAGAGCATGTAAAATTGTTTTTTAAACTAAATGCTGTCAAATCGATTCCAACTCATAGCAACCCTGTATAGGACATCCAATGAGTGGCTAGTCGGTTTGACCCATGGACCTTGAGGCTTGCAATTCAGAGCTTATCCTATAGTGCCACACCAGGACCCCAATAAAATCCATAGCATTTTAAAAGTGTGAATGGGAAGACATAACCCAATCCAATGTGTCCTATAGGAGAGAAGTCTTTTCTATTGTATCTTGCCTTCCAAGCATCCATCTAGCTTCAAAGGATAGGGAGGCCCCAATGTGACTATTTCTGTTGCTGAATTTACAACAAATTAATAATATAAATAATAAACCCAATAATAAATATTCATCCATTGATTCTCATTTTCTTTCTGGAAAAATATAGAATAAGTTTTTCATGCATGATTATGCTTCAAATGGAGTCTCAGGATGGTGCAAATGGCTAACTCAATTATCTGTAAACTTAAAGGTTAGAGGTTTGAGATCATCCAGAGGTGCCTTGAAAAAAGGGCTAGTGATCTATTTCTGAAAAGTCAGTCATTGAAAATCTTTTATGGAACACTTTTATGCCATACAAGGAGCTTCAGTAGTGTAGTGGTTACGAATTGGGCTGCTAACCTTAAGGTCAGCAGTTTGAAACTACCAGCTGCTCTATGGGAGAAAGATGAGGCTTTCTGCTCCTGTAAATATTTTCAGCCTTGGAAACCCTGTACAGGGTCTTTATGGGTCAGAACCAACTCGACGGCACATAACAACAACAACAACATTATGCCATACTTGGATAGCCATGACTCAGAATCAACTCAACTGGTTTCCCTTCTAATACTTAAAGTTAGCTCTTGGGATTCCTAGTGTGATGCTATAGGAAAGGTCAGCCGTTCAAACCCACCACCTGCTCCTCGGACACCCTATACAGGGTCACTATGACTCGGAACCGACTGGACGGCACTTAACTACAACAACATTAGGATTTCTTTCAACCATTCTATATACTGTGCATGTGATACATAATGCTCTGTATGTTGTTCTGGCCATACTTTAAGTTTTCTAACATTTTACTTAAAATATCAGAAACAGACCTGAATGTACTCTTCTAAATGTACAGAGGATAGAATCATTGTACATTCCACGTATAAAATTGTGGATTTTGTAATTGTAACCTATAATGTGCTAATACTTATTCATGCACCATGAGTTATAGAAACATTAAAACAAAATTTATTTTTTTGCTGCAAAAGTCAATAATACATACCTTCCTATTTAAAAGAATTAAACAATATGCAAGTTTATCAAAATCTGAAAGTTCCTATTCAGATCTTTCACTGCCAGACTTACCTCCTTCTTCAAAGATTATAACCTTTAACAGTTTGAAAGTCGGCATTCCATACATTTACATGCATAAATACTTAATATAATGACACACTTTAAATAAAAAACAAACATAAATGACAAGGAGCTCTGGTAGCGTAGTGGTTACGAATCGGGCTGCGAACCTTAAGGTCAGCGGTTCGAAACTACCAGCTGCTCCGCGGGAGAAAGATGAGGCTTTCTACTCCCGTAAGGATTTACACCCTCGGAAACCCTGTACAGGGTCGCTATGGGTCGGAACCGACTCGACGGCACTTAACAACAACAACAACCATGTATGTTGGTCTGTGACTTATAATTAACTCTCAACATGTTTTCATATTATTTTTAAAGATTTCTAATATATCATATATGAACTATAATTTATTTAATAGCATATTTACAGCGATCATTTAAGTTGCTTTATTAGTTCATTACCAAAAAAAAC
This sequence comes from Chrysochloris asiatica, assembly GCF_000296735.1. Lineage (NCBI taxonomy): Eukaryota > Metazoa > Chordata > Mammalia > Afrosoricida > Chrysochloridae > Chrysochloris > Chrysochloris asiatica. Next base: position 12,402,911 of record NW_006408520.1, read on the forward strand.
TCCAGAAGAAAACATACTTCCAGAAGCATCTTTGTACATGTAACTTTATGTCTAAGTACTTATAGAATATCCTCCTAAAAGTAGAGTTTCTGCATAAAAAAGACATAAACGTATATCATTCGAATTGCCCTTAAAATCTTCATACACACAAACATGCTTTGTTGTTGTTGTTGTTAAGTGCCATCGAGTCGGGTCCGACCCATAGCGACCCTGTACAGGGTTTCCGAGGGTGTAAATCTTTACAGGAGTAGAAAGCCTCATCTTTCTCCCGCGGAGCGGCTGGTAGTTTCGAACCGCTGACCTTAAGGTTCGCAGCCCGATTCGTAACCACTACGCTACCAGAGCTCCTGTTGGTCTGTGACTTATAATTAACTCTCAACATGTTTTCATATTTTTAAAGATTTCTAATATATCATATATGAACTATAATTTATTTAATAGCATATTTACAGCGATCATTTAAGTTGCTTTATTAGTTCATTACCAAAAAAAACTCCAGAAGAAAACATACTTCCAGAAGCATTTTTGTACATGTAACTTTATGTCTAAGTACTTATAGAATATCCTCCTAAAAGTAGAGTTTCTGCATAAAAAAGACATAAACGTATATCATTCGAATTGCCCTTAAAATCTTCATACACACAAACATGCTTAAGTGCCATCAATTCAATTCCAACTTATAGTGACCCATGTACAACAGAAGAAAATACTGGCCAGTCCTTTGCTATCCTTAAAATAATTTCTATGTTTGAGGCCATTGTTGCAGCCATTGTGGGGTTTTTGTATTCAACAAATATTTATTGAATGTCTAATATGTGCTTGTGTGACTCTGTGGGTTAATGCGCCAGACTGCAAAGCCGTTTGAACTGCAAGGTTGGCAGTTCAAGCTCACCAGCTGCTCCTTGGAAACTCTATACAGGGTCTCGTAGAACTGACTTGACAGCATTTAAGAACAACAACAATGATAATATGTGCTATTGTTTCAGGTACTTGGGACACTTCCGAAAGCAAACAGACCCTTGCCCTTACAAAGCTCAGTCTAGAGTGTATACAACATCACCTGCACATTGTGACCCTGAGCACCTAACTGTGCCTCAGGTGCCCAATGGGGTAATAAGTAGACCTGACACAGACATGGGTAATGTGCTTTGTGTCCTGTAGATGCCAAACCATTCCCCACTCCACCCACCTCTCACCATCCCAGATTTGGGCTGGAAGTTGATTTTCAATAAGAAAGCACATCGAGGATAGGACAGAGGAGTTGGAGCTGGATTTTCTGGTGTGGGCCAGTGGTGGTGGGAAGGGCCAGGATTACTACACAAACTGTTGCTGCTGCTGCTTGGAGGTTGCCTTGTTGACAGGGTCCTTGGCCTTTTCTGTAGCTGCCAGTGCTGTCTCCTTTTCCTTATAGGTTTCACCAAATGTTTTTGTAGGACCTCACCTTGCAGCTTGGTCAAATTATAGTCACAACCCTGCATAGTCTTGTTCACATTATTTTTTAACCAAGTCAGACCAAATTTCTGGACAGCTCTGGAGATGCCAAACAAGCTTGAGGAGACCCAGGCTTCCCAGTGTCTAACAGCTTTATTAGAGTCCACACAGTGAACACAGCAGCCCTCCCCAGGGCGTGGTTCGTTTTCCAGGTGAAGGTGGTCATGGTTTGATTCTGTGGGTCCACAATAGAGTCCTCCAGGATGTACACCGAGTGAGCAACATTGACAGGAAACAGTGGCTCGACCCATCGGGGCACCCTGTTAATCTTCGCAGGAGTCACCCAGACAGGAACATATGGTTAGGGATCACCTTCCAGTGTACTGTGTCCCCCGTCAAGACACATTTGCTGTAGGGGTTTGGATACCTCTGCCAGAAGGCAGTGAACAGGCTGGGCATATGCCTGCAGGCTCACACCTCAGTGACCACCACACCAGCGCCCAACCAGCCACCGCTGACAGGAGAAATGGTCACAGCACCTGCAACCATTGTTTTTCAAATGTCTTAGCATAGTTGAATGAATACCTCCAGCACTGTATCCATTTATGGAACAGTTCAATAAGTATTTCGTTAATTCCTGGAGCCTTATGCCCTCAGTGCAATTTGCACTTATTTTTAGTACCATTGGTTCTTGATCATATGCTGCATTCTGAAAATGGCTGAATGTTGAACAGTTTTTTATGGGGTGTGTGTGTGTGTGTGCAGTAACTTTTTGTATTCCTTCTGTTTTATTTGATGCTTTCTATATCTTTCAGTATTTTCCCATAGAATGTTTCATTATTTCAACTCACAACTTCATTTTTTTTCTTCAGTTCATTTAGCTTGAGAAATACCAAGCATGTATTTTCTCTTTGACTTTTTAAAATCAGGTCTTCACACATTTTATTATAGTTCTTTGTCTTCTCAAAATTTCCTATGAAGCCTTCTGTCTAGCTTGTTTATTTCATCACTTCTTAATTTTTCTGTACTTATTCTACATTCAAGAGCAAGCGTCACCATCTCTTATGACATCCAGTTGGGTCTTTTCTTTTTTCCTGTCTTCTTTTTGATCTTTTGCTTTCTTCATTTATGATGGTTTTGATGTCATCCCACAACTCATTTACTCTTTGGTCATTAGTGTTTAATGTGTCACATCTGTTCTTAAAAAGGTCTTTAAATTCAGGTGGGATATACTCCAAGTTGTATTTTAGCTCTCATGGAAATCTTTTAATTTTTATCAGCTCCAACTTGAACATGCATATGAGCAACTGAAAGTTGGTCTGACAGTAGACTGCTAGTCTTATTCTGATGGGTGATAAAGAACTTCTTCATTATCTCTTTCCACAGTTGTGGTAGATTTTATTCCAGTGTATTCTATATTGTGATGTCAACATGTGTGTTGTTGTTAGGTGCTATCAAGTAGGTTCCAACTCATAGCAACCCTATGTATGATAGAAAGAAATGGTACCTACTTAGGTGCCATCCTCACAACTGTTGCTATGTTTGAGACCATTATTGCTACCATTGGTCAGTCCATCTTCTTGAGGGTCTTTCTCTTTTTACTGACCCTGCACTTTACTAAGCATGATGCTCTTCTCCAGAGATTGGTCTTTTCTGACATCATGTACAGCATATTAGAGAAGTCTCACCACCATCATTTCTAAAGTACATTCTGCTATATTTCTTCTAAAACAGTTTTGTTGTTCTTCTGTAGGTCTATGGTACTTTCAATATTCTTCAACAACACCAAAATTCAAATGATTCTCCAACAGTCTTCCTTATCTATTTTCCATTTTTCACATGCATAAGAAGTCATTGAACACATCTTAGTCCTCAAAGAGACATCTTTGCTTGTTAACACTTGAAAGAGGTCTTTTGTACCATACTTGCCCAAAGGCAATGCATCTTATGATTTCTTGACTGCTGCCACCATGAACATTGATTTTGGATCAAAGTAAAATGAAATTTTTGACAACTTAAATCATTTCTACATTTATCACGAGGATTTTTGTTTTCTTTATGCTGAGGTGCAATACATACTCAAGACTGTAGCTTTTGCTCTTCGTAGGTGTTTTAAGTCCTCTTTATTTCCAGCAAGTAAGGTTATTTTATCTGCGTACCTCAGGTTGCTAATGAGTCTTCCTCCAATCCAGATGCCACATTCTTCTTGACATATCCAGCTTCTTGGATTATTTGCCCAGCATACAGATTATATAAATATGGTGAAAGGATACGATCCTAATACACCCCTTTCATAATTTTAAACCATTCAGTAGTCCCTTATTCTGTTTGAACAACTGCCTCTTTATTGGTGTACAGTTTCTAGGAGTACATTATGTGTTCTAGAATTCCCATTCTTCACAATGTTATCAATAGGTTATTACGATCCATAGAGTTAATTGTCATGCATAGTCAATAAAGCACAAATAAACATCTTTCTGGTATTCTCTGCTTTCAGCCAAGATCTATCTTATGTCAACTATTTTATCTCTTGTTTCTCCTCTGAATCCAGCTTGAATTCTGGAAACTTTCTGTCAATATACTGCTGCAAATGAAGGTTACTGAAAGCTTTGGTCCATCTACATTCACTAAAATCATTTTTACTTTGTGGAGGTAACTATTCCCCATTTGTATTTGGAGTGCCTTCCAGCCTGAGGGTTCATCTTCCAGACAGTGTTCTGATACTATTCATAAGGTTGTCAGTGACTAACCTTTCAGAAGTAGTCCATCCTTTCTTCTTCCTAGTCTGTCTTAGTCTGGAAGCTCTACTGAAACCTGTCCACCATGGGTGACCCTATTGGTATTTAAAATAGAAATAGCATAGCTTCTAGCATTACAGCAGCATGCAACTCACTACAGTACAATAAATTGACAGTTGAGTAGAGAGTCAGTGTGAATAGTCATTGTTTGGGTTGTTGAGAAAGTATATTCATAATGAATAAGTCATTGGTCTGACAAAATTCTATCATGCAATCTCTAGTATTGTTTCTATCATCAAGGTCATATTTTCCTCCTATTGCTCCTTCATTTTCTTTGTTTCCAACTTTTGCATTCCAATCACCAGTAATTATCAATGTTTTGTAATTTCATGCCTGATCCATTATAGACTGCAAAAATTGTTTATAAATCTTCATTTTTCTTATATTTGGTATGAATTGCATTAACTAGTTTTCTTTGTAGGCACTTGTCCTGTTATTGACAGCATTGTACTTCAAAATCTTGAAATTAAAAAAGCAAATAATGAATGTGATCCCATTCCTATTGAATTTGTCTTTCTTGGCATAGTAGACCATATGATTATCTAATAATTAAGAATGGCCAACACCAATTTCATTTTGACTCATTAATGCCTATAATACCAATCTTAATCTATTCTATTTCATTTTCAATGACTTCAATTTTCCTAGATTCGTACTTTGTAAACTCCATATTGTGAATATTAATGGATATTTGTAGCTGTTCTCATTTTGAGTCTTGCCACATCAACAAATGAAGGTCCTGAAAGCTTTATTCTATCCACATCTCTAAGGTCAACTACATTTTGAAGAAACAGCTCTTCATTAATAGTATCTTCTGTGCCTTTCAACCTCAAGGACTCGTGTATCACACAGAAGTTCTGCTTCTATTTGTAAGGTTTTAAATGGCTAATTTCTCAGAAGTGGAGCACCTCTTCATTCTCCCTAACTTGTCTTATACTGGTAGTACTCCTAAAATTTGTCCACCATGGATGGCCCTGCTGGTATTTGACATATCTTTCAGCATTATAGAAGCATGCAAGCCACCATAGTATGACAAACTGACAGACAAGTGATACACAATAAACACATACATTTGCAATTATAGGCTCAAACTATGAATTTTCATGACTTCACACAAATAAAATGACATCTAAAATTATACTATCTAAAAATTCAATATTTAGGAAATTAATGGTTGTTGTTGTTAAGTGCTGTCAAGTCAGTTCCAACCCACAGTGACCCTGCATAGGGTTTCTGAGGAATAGCTCATGAGCTTGAACTGCTGACCTTGTGGTTCAAACCACAAACTTTGCAGTCCAACACATTAATCCACAGTGCCACACCAGGACTCTAGGAAATTAATTAGCATCCCTTAAGTATTTATTGTAGCTGCAACAATGGATTCAGACATATATCAATGAGCATGAGACTGGACATGACCAGGAAGTATTTTGTTGTTATACATCAAGTTTCCATGAGCCAGAGCTGACTTGTTAACAGCTAACAAAAGCAATTAAGTAATAAGCTCTCATCTTTAACATGTTGATAACTGAGTTTTCTTTTCTGGATCACTTTTTCCTGTCTTGATGGTAATGTTAGTTTACATGTACTAGAGTGAGTGCTTCCTATGAATTATATCATATAAGACTTTCTAAGACAGTATAGTATTTTTGGACTCCTGATATGGCACTGTAGGAGAAAAAGCACTGGACTTCTAACTTCAAGGTTGCCAGTTAAAAGCCACCTGCTCCTTGGGAACCCCATGTAGGGCTGCCATGAGTTAGAACCAACTCATCGGCACTTAACAGCGACAGTGGTATTATTGCTATTGTTCCTGTTTTACAGGGAGGAAACCTGATGCTTTAGGAGGTGAAGAAGCTCATTTTAAAAATAAGCTGAGTTGAAACTTCAGTCTAATTATAGGAATTTTAGTGTTCTTAGCATTAGGCTATAATAATATATACTGGTGAATAGTCATGTCTCAATAATAATTGACAATATAGACTTGTTTGTAACAGAAACTTCTACCCATTTTAAACTGAATGACACAGATGTTATTTATTTACTTTAAGCTTTCCTTTCTTCATATACAAAGTAAAACACAGGTGACAGCATCTACCGTCATGGTGTTGTAAAGGTTAATTTACACAATGTACATGAATCATCCACCCTTGGTGTCTGGCATTCACTCCATAGATGACTTCCCTTCCACTGACACTAGCTGACATTATGGCATGGAAGAGTTGTCACCTACTTGGTGAATATTATTTACTCATTGTTTAAAAATAAAACACCTTGTACATGGTAGGCATCTAGTTAATATCAACTGAGTAACTGTTGAAGCAGATAAACAGCTAAAGAGATATGAAGATTAGGGAGGAAAAAGTTGGCAATTTCAGCTAAAATTGAAATTTTTTATAATTAATTTTCCAACTTTTCCAATGAACTACAAATAACAAGTAAAAAGAAACTGGTTTTGTCTTTTCATTTCTTTTCTTTAGACTTCATACCTCTGCATATATAACCCTAGCTCTTTTTTTTTTAAATACATCAGTTTCTGTATGAATTATGATAATTTTCCCAGAAGACTTTAATCTACGTATAGAGATGTATTTTTAAATAGCCATGCATCAAATATTTATCAGCATATTAGCTCCAATAACATTTTAAACATGATTTAGTAGGTAAAAATTATGTGGTGCTTGAATTGTGCATTTTATAATCCTTTTTCAATTCTTAAATACTTCAAATTCTTGATTTGCTAATATTTTCTTTCTTTGGAATGAAGTTAGAACTATTAGCAATTAGAGTCAAGGTCTATTTCTAATGAACTTGTTATCCAGTTAATTATATTTTAATTAACATAAACAAATTAAATTTCCATTTTCCTTTAGCATAACAACAATGAGTATGAGTGAGTATTATAATCCAATGTCTGTATTTTTGCCAGCTAGAGCTATTATCTTCTGCAAATCTTATTTGAATATGATATTAGTGATATTATTTGATAATATCTGCCTTCCATTGGGTCACATTTTGGAATATGCATGTATATGGATCTCTTCCAGTCAGTTGGCCAGGTAACTATCTTCCAAATTTCTTGGCATAGTATGAGTGAGTGCTTCCAGTGTTGCATCTGTTTGTTGAAACATCTGAATTGATACTCAGTTAATTCCTGGAGCTGTGATTTTTGCCAGTGCCTTCAGTGCAGCTTGGACTTATTCCTAAAATACTATTGGTTCTTGAGCATATGCTATCTCCTAATATTTTGAATGTTGAACACTTTGTTTTGGTAGACTGAATGTGTATATCCCCTCCATCTTCTTTAGATGTCTCTAATGTTATTCAATTTTTTGCCCCTAGAATATTTCAATTCAAGGCTTGAATTTTTTCTTAAATTCTTTCAGCTTGAAATGTCAAACTTTTGACTTTTGGCTTTCAGGTATTTGCACATTTCATTATAATACTTTACTTCAACAATTAACTTCCAGAAAATCAAGCCAGATTCAGATTATATGGAATAACGGATACCATTGCTGATGTCAGACGACTCTTGACTGAAACCAAAGAACACCAGAAAGATTTTTACCTGTGTTTTATTGACTACACAAAGGCATTTTGACTATGTGAATCTTATTAAATTATGGAAGACTTTGCAAATAATGAAATTCCAGAACACTTAGTTGTACTTATGTGGAATCTGAGTATATATCAAAAGACAGTTTCTCAAACAAAGCTAGCGGATGCTTTGTCTTTACAAATCAGAAAATGTGTGGGGCATGGCTGTATCCTTTTACTATAATTATTCAATCTGTATGTTGAACAAATAATCTAAGAAACAGGACTATATGACAAAGAGAATAGACTAAGGATTGGAGGCCCAGAAGGAGGAAGGTTCATTAATAACTTGTGATCTGCAGATGACACAACCTTGCTTAGTAAAAGTGGAGAGGATTTGAAGCACTAACGGAGATCAAAGACCACTACAGCCTTCAGTATCACAGAGGAAACAAAAATATTTACAACTGTATTAAAAAGCAACATTGCAATGAACAGAGAAAATATTAAGGTCATTAGGAATTTCATTTTACTTGGATCCACATGGAAGCAGCCGTCAAGAAATCAAACGATGTATGTATTGAACAAATCTACTGCAAAAGACCTGTTTTTAAAGTGTTAAAAAGGAAAGATGCCCCGTGACATAAGCCATGATCATTTTGATTGCTTCATATGCATACAAAATCTGGACATTGAAGAAGAAATATTAAATAAACAATGCCTTTGAGTTAGGGTGTTGGTGAAAATAATATATCATGAACTGCCAGGAGAATGAACAAATCTGTGTACGAAGAAATACAGCCAAAATGCTCTTAGAAGCAAGAATGGTGAGATTCCAGCTCATGTACTTTAGACTTATTATCAGGAGGGACCAGTTTCTGGAGAAGTAGAGAATCAGAGAAATAGAAAAGGACCTTCAACAAGGTGGATTGACACAGTGACAGTGTTTTGTTCTATTGTGTATAGACAGGGTCGCTATGAGTAGGTACTGACTTGATGGCACCTAACAACAACAACAATAATAATATAGTCTGGGTCATATTCTGGTTCTCATGGACTTGTTCTAGTTTTCTTTCAGCTGTAACCTGAATTTGGAGCCTTAGTGTGGTTCTGTAGGATAATGCACTGGACCACAAGGTCAGTTTAAACCACAAGCTCAGCAGTTAATACTCAGCAGCCACTCCTTGGAAACCCTATACAGAATCTCTGTAAGTTGGAACCAACTCAATGGCACTTAGCAACAACAACCTGAAATTGCATTTGAGCAATTGATGGTCTAGTCCATAGTCAGTCATTAGGCTTATTTTGTCTGATGATACTGAGCTTCTCCATCATCTGTTTTCACAGATCTAGTTGATTTGATTCCTGTGTTTTCCATCTGGTGGGATCTATGTGTTTTGTCACCATTTATGTTGTTGAAAATCATGTATTTGCCATGAATAAGTTTTAAGTCTTGCAAAATTCTATCAATCTCCAGAATTATTTTTATTACCAAGGCCATATTATCAAACTATTGATCCTTCCTCTTTGTTTTCATCTTTTGCTTTCTTATCACCAGAATGCATGTTTCATCAATTTCAGACTAAAAAAGTTGTTTAGAATTCTTTAGTTTCTTCATCACTTCATCACTTCAGTGCTTGTTGTGTAAATTTGAAAAATAGTCATACTCATCAGTCTTCCTTGGTGGCATATAGATATTATTCTATCACTGACATCGTTTTACTTTAACACAGATTAGGAAATGCTTTTTTGACAATGAATACGAGGTGCTACCTAATGAATTTTTCATTCTGTGCATTGTAAATCATCTGATTCAAAATGGCTAATGTCATTCCATTTCAGTTCACTAATGCCTGAGATATTGATCTTTATTCATCTGATTTGATTTTGATAATTTCCAGTTTTCCTAGATTCATACTTTGTACAGTCCACACTGTGATTATTAACCAATGTTTTCTTGGTTTGGTTGTTTTGCTTTTACTGAAGTGAAGACTTCTTTTTCTTTTTTAGAAGCTTTTATTGTGAATTGAGTGAAGGTTTACAGGGCAGATTTTCAGTTTTTCATTCAGTAAATAATTGCAATGATTATAATCCCCTCGTGTACCATCAAGTAACAGTATGTACCTCTATTCCTTCACCCACCTTTTTTTTTTTTTTTTTTGATGTACACGACGTTGTTGTTGTTGTTAAGTGTTGTCGAGTCGGTTCTGTCCCATAGTGACCCTATATAGGGTTTCCTAGGAGCGACTGGTGAGCTTGAACTGCTGACCTTGCAGTTCAAACGGCTTTGCAGTCTGGCACATTAACCCACAGCGCCATACCAGGATTCACATACCACACTGAAATTATATATTCATTTAAATAGCCAAAGGGCACATTTTGCAATCCAGCCTCCTGCCCACAGGCACACACTGCCTTTCTCAGTCTGTGGGCCTTTAGTCCTCTGCTGCTCTCTCTTTCTATGCCATTGCCTCTGCCACCAACTCTGTTGTCACTCCTTTTCTGATTAGCACCCCACGCTCCACTCATGTTCTTGCCTCTTGATGTTAATCAATGTCTGTGGCCATTTCTTCTCATTTTGAGTTTTGCCACATCAGCACATGAGGATCCCAAAAGTTGTGCTCCATCCATGTCACTGCCAATAACTGTACTTCCAGGATGCATTTCTTCCCTAGTTGTATCTTGAGTGTCTTCCAACCTGAGAGGCTCATCTTCTAGGAATTGTCCAGAAAATTTTCTCTTGCTATTCATAAGTTTATCTGTGGATAACCCTTCAGAAATGGCCCACTTCTCCATCTTCCTAGTCTGTATTAGTCTGGAAGCTTTGTTAAAACCTGTCCACCATGGGTGATTCTGCTGGTATTTACAATATCAATGCAGATTCGAACTTCTGACCTTGTGGTTTGCAGCCCTAGTCATAACCTACTGCACCACCAGGGCTCCTTATCACTGGTATTGCTCCATCATTATAGCAAAAAACAAGTCACCACAGTACAACAAAGTGAGAGACAAGTGATGATATTATTTATTCAGTTTAATCCTCTCAACAACACTATAAAATTACACTGGACTGCTAACTACAAGGTCTGTGTTCAAAGCCACCACCCATGTCTTCAAAACCCAACACAGTCACTACTGAGTCAAAATTGATTTAACGGCAGTTAACAACAACAACAACATAGGTAACAAAGTTGAGGTATAATGAGGTTAAGAATTTTTTACAAAGTCACACAGCTTTTAATTAGTTCATTTGAATCTAAGCAGTCTGAACCTAGTGTCTGCCTGTATTGTAACTAATTCAACCTCCATTTGCCTTTTTTGTAGAATTCACATTAGTTATATTAATATTCATAAAATATATTATGTTCAAACCAAAGTTAATATTTCTTAGTAGAAATCGTGCATAGACTGTATAATTGGATTCATATTTTTATCTTGAAATATTCTCCTGTGGTGTTTTGAGTATGTGTCCTTGTATGGCAAAGTGATTAACTGAAATAGTTCTTTTAAGCTTTTCAGATTTAGGTACAAACATATCTTTTAAAAAGATATAGGCTCTTAATAAATATTCCTTAGATGAATTGATGAATGGATAAATGAAGACTGAATAAGAAACCTGATTAAGTCATATTACATTAATACACATATTCATACATAATAATTTTTCTAATGGAAGTACTGTTGAAATTGCACTTAAGATAATATTTGACAAGTTTACTTAAGAAAAAATTTCATAAAATCAGATTAATTAACTCAGTTAAAAATACCTGAGTTACTATGATGTTTTTCTGGTAGATGAATCAATCCAAAAGCGTATTTGCAGTTTTTCAAAGAAACTGTATGAATGCACCATGCCCACTTGTATTTTAAGTTTATATGCAAAGCCTAGATTAATTAACAAGAACAAAAGTTACTGTTCGATCTAGTCCACTAGCTTTTCCACCAGGACCGCTGCAATGTAAATCATAATTCTTGACAGCAGTGTTGGAACTCAAAGTTTCCACTCACTTTCTGCTTGTTCAAACTGACTTCTTGTTTCAAAATTTGGGGTCTCAGAATAGCTTACTTTTTTGTGTGTGATTTTCACTCTTAAAATACAGTTGTTTGATGTCACTGGGTTTCCCATTAGCTTTATTTGACCAGCCTATATAGATAGACAAAGTCAATTTAAATTGCATGTGGCCTATTAGCTCATTCCAAAAGCTTACAGGATTTCAGTTTCTTGATTTAAAACCCCATTTCATTAAAGATGGAGTCCATATTAACATTCTTCAAATATTTCAAACTGAATCCTTCCTTCCATATTGTCTTAGTTTCCTAGTTCTACAGTAACAAAAATACCACAAGTGGATGGATTTAATGAACAGAAATTTATTTTCTCACAGTTTAGGAGGTTAGAAATCCAAATTCCAGGAACTGGCTCTTGGAGAAACTTCTCTTTCTTCAGTTCTAGGGGAAGATCTTTGTTTCTTTCAGCCTCTTGTCTTGGGTTCCTCAGTGGTCTTCACATAATTTTTACCTTCCCAGTTTTCCTTTGCTTTAGTGCAAATCAACTCCTCTTATCTCAAAAGTGATTGGCACAAAACACACCCTACAATGATATGACCATATGAAAGAGAACTCTATTCTCAGATAGAATTGCATTCACATATTCAAACTAACCAGTCACTCCTCAGAAACCCTATACAGGATGGCTATGAGTCGGAATCAGCTTGAAGACACTTAACAACAGCAATAACATTTAGGGATTTGATGTCCTGGTGTGGTGCTCTAGAATAAGCACTACACTGGACGATCGATTTGAACCAAAAGTCTAGTGGTTCAAATCCATCAACCACTCCTTTGAAACCGTATATTGGGTTGCAATGAGTCGGAATTGACTCAATGGCACATAACAAGAACAACAACAACGTATAGGGATTTAAACTTTAGAATACATATTGGGAGAGTGGATATAATTCAATCCA
>NW_006408520.1:12421440-12422666 GCF_000296735.1 Chrysochloris asiatica
CTAACGAGATGGATTGGCCAGGTGGCATCATTGATGGACTCGTGTGGCAGCGGTAGTGAGGTTGGCCCAGGATCGGACATTGTTTCATTCTGCTGTGCATGGGGTCGCTATGAGTCAGTTCCGACTCGATGGCACCAGACAACAACAACAACAATTTGAAAAATAGTTTTACTATTAAAAAACAGCATCACGCAATGACTATTTTATGTTTAAAAAAGTAACCATGCAGATATAGCTACATGAAACTTCTGACCTTATATAAAATTGCTTGTTTTGGTTTACTTGATGAGAGCCAAAATAAGACTTTGAATATATCATACCTGAATTTAGGGATCATCTGAAGAACAGATTTGATACATTAAACACTAAAGACTGAAGACCAGAAAAGTTATGAGATGACATCAAGAACATCATACATGAAGAAAGCAAAAAGTCATTAAGAGACAAGAAAGAAAGAATAAGTCTAAATGAATGTCAGAAGAGAAGCTGAAACTTGCTCTCCAGCGTAGAGATGCTAAAGCAAATGGAAGAAATGAAGAGATACAAGAGCTGAACAGAACATTTCCACAGTCAGTTTGAGAAGATAAAGCCAAATATTATCTAAAAAATGTGCAAAGATCTGGAGTCAGAAAACAAAAAAGGAAGAACATGCTGAGCATTTCTCAAGCTAGGGGAACTAAACAAAAAATTCAAGCCTCAACTTTCATTATTGAAGTATTCTCTGGACAAATTATTGAACGATGAAGAAAGCATCAAATGAAGATGGAAAGAATACAAAGAGTCACTATAAAAAAGGACATGGTTGATGTTCAACCGTTTCAAGAGGTATGACAAAAAGCCAATGATACTGAAGGAGGAAGTCCACAGTTCAATGAAGAAATTAGCAAAGAACAAGGCACCAGAAATTGATGGAATAAATATTGAAATATTTCAAGAAAGTGAGGCAGCATAGGATGCACTCACTCACCTATGCCAAGAAATTCGGAAGACAACTATCTGGCTGACTGATTAGAAGAGATCCATATTTGTGCCCATTCCAAAGAGGTGATCCAATGGAATGTGGAAATCATCAGACAGTATCTTTGATGTCCCATGTGACTAAAGTTTTACTAAAGGAAATACAGAAACAGCTATAAGGATACGTTGACAGAGAACTTCCAGAAGTTCAAGCTGGATCCAGAAGAGGCCATGGAACGAGGGATATCATTCATTGTTGATATCTGATG
>NW_006408520.1:12422766-12435684 GCF_000296735.1 Chrysochloris asiatica
ATAAGAAAACCTTTCATAATGAATGAGAGGCATTTTCCAAATCTGTTTTGTATAAAAATGCTTAAGTCAAGCCAACTGCATTATATATTAAACCAGCAAAATACAGTATAGTTTAGAATGGAAACAAAAATGAAATTGCTACTGCTCAGCAACAAAAGGATCCATTTTTTTCATCTTTGTATTAGTTTGAAGGGTTTTCATGTTCATTAAGTAGATTAAGAAAGTTTTAGAAAAGGCAGGAAAACATGAAAAAGGAACTGTCTTATTGGCCTAATTGAACATCTTCAAATGCCACTGAGGATTTGCCGATGTTTTTTAACACCTGTGTAATAATGTTGCCCTTTAAATGCAACCGGTTAAATTTTCAAAGCTGTGTTCTGGGATTTTGCCATTTGATGTCCATTAATATCAATTGGAATATGCGGCCAAATCCCTGTGTACCACTTTGAAATTTTACCCCGTAGTGTTAATGATAGTCTTCTAACAGTGCAGTTAGAAATAAATTATTAATGTGCATAGCTCAAATTTACTTTACTCTCTTGGGTCAACTAAATAAGGGGAAAAAAAATAATCCCAATACTTCTTTATTACTTCAAAGGAACACATATGTAAAGAAGCCATCATGTTAGAATGTAGTGAGCCTGTCAGTTTTATTATGCCAAAATAGCTATATGCTTAACTAAAGGTTTGTTTATGTTACAGATTTACTTTAAAATGCTTTCTTATAACTTTATTCTTACTTGGATTTCTTTTCAGTATGGCTCAAGATATGTGTATATAAATGTATTTTGCATTGTCTATGTTAAATTTCATGGTTGAAATATAAAGACTAATCAGTCAGTCACTGATAATCTTGATAGGAATGGAATCTCAATGTTGAGTTACTAATTTGCCCTAACTTAATGCCCTGTTATGTAAATGCCAGTTATGGAATTTGAAAATGTCTGTCTTGGTTAAAACCCACTAGTATCTCAAGGGAGATTTTCTAGATGTGACTGTGAAAGTACCAGTTATATATAAATTCAACTTCAACTGAAATAAATATGAACAGCTAAAAGAGGGATTCACTGATATTCAAAAAAGCTTGTGCTTCCTTGAAATGAGCTCTCCAATAAATATGTATTGAAATTGCTAGTGCAGGTATTTTTGGTGGTAGAGGTGATGGTAGAATACTCAACACAGGAGACTGGTATCACTAGCTGCTTTTTTGTCTTGTAAGTGGAGCTGTGGATTGAATCAGTGTCAGATTATTGCGCAAATAGAACTGTTTTTCATAAAATGTCATATAAGGACACTGGCTCTGAGTGGACATCAATATTGTCAAATAATCCCATATTTGGACAGTATTGACTGACTCAGAGGAGCATGGTGGCTCTGTAGGATAAGCCCTAGTCTACTAACCGCAAGGTCCCCTGTTCAAGCCTACCAGTCATTTTGTGGGAGAAAGATGAGGTTTTCTGCTCCTGTAAAGAATTGCAGCCTCAGTAACCCTATACAGGGTTGCTGTGTGTCATAAACCCACTTGAAGGCACTTAACAACAAACGACAATTTACTCCAGAAAGAATTAACCCTGGAGAGTCCAAAATAGCTTTAGTATAGGTGTTGGTGGTGTTAGCTGCCTTAGATTCGGTTCTAACTCACAGTGACCCGGTATAGAGTTTCCAAGAGCAGCTGGTGAATTTGAAGCACAGAATCATTTTTAAAAATCTCAGAATTTTCTATCACCCATAGAATTTTATTACTCTCAGAGAATACATATTACTATCTGCTTAATAATGTACAAAACATTAAACATATATTCTCTAATTACTGGATTCTATTAAAAGTCTAACTTGCTTAACATTTTCTAATATATGAAAACTTAGAACAGGCTCACTATGTTTCAACAAATTTTGGTAAATATATGTAAAAAGCAATATGGAATCTGTAAATTCATCAGCACCTTGCTTGTTTCTACAATATCTATAATCACACCAGCTGCTTTATTCTATCTGGGAATATAACACAACTATATGTCTATTTATGCACTGTATGTGTTGTTTTTCTTTTTCAAAATCTGTTTTCCCTTGTTCTTTTTTGTTAAAACAGATGCTTGAATGTTCTGTACAATTTTTTACACATTACTGTATATCAAAATATAATATGCATGTATTTTATGTGAGAATTTCAGGATTTTTTCATCCATTTGTATAACACATCTGCCTGCAATAATAACATCAGAATTGTTGAAATAAATACATACTCATGTACAAGTTAACATACTCTGAAACATAGGAACATTCATATATTACATATGTAAGCAATAAAAGTAGAAAATTGAATTTAGTCTAATACAACACTGCCATCACAATGTGATACTTATATTTAGTGACTAAGTATAAGGTAATATGTCCAAGTGATCAGTATGCTAACAGTTGACCATTCTTATGTTCTGCAGGGACAGCTATCAGACCCATTGCTTTGAGAGCCGTGACCTCCATTGCCCGTGCTCTCCCTGGATTTCCCATTTTAGCCACTGGCGGGATCGACTCAGCTGAAAGTGGTCTCCAGTTTCTCCACAGTGGTGCTTCAGTCCTGCAGGTAATACCAGTGTTTGCCTGCCCTTTTGAAAAGCTGCGTCTCAAAATAATTTTAAATTGTTGTTATTGTTGTTGTGAAGTGCTGTTGAGTCAGTTCCGATGCACAACGACCCTGTATAGGGTTTCCGAGGAGCAGCTGGTGAGCTTGAACTGCCTTTCTTAAATTTCAAACAGCTTTGCAGTCTGACATATTAGCCCACAGTGCCACTATGTGACAATAAATATATTCTTGTGGGACTTTTTAAGAAAGAGTCTGTATAAGAGCAAATTGGTAGTACTCATTAATTTTCTATTATGAGCAGAGAATGACTGTCGTTAGTCACACAAACAGTCAATCACTCAACTACAAGCCAAGAGTTTAATAGTTCAAACCCACCTAGACGCACCTTAGAAGACAGGCATTGTCATCTCCTTCCAATGGTCTTGAAAATTCTATGGAGCAGTTCTCTGTATATATGGAGTCAAAATGGACTCAGTGGCAACTAATAGCATCGCTATGAGTAGAGGTTAAACCTGGGGTCAACTTCCTTTCTTATCAAAGGCTTACAAACCTTTCTCTCTCTCTCTGTTTTCATTTTTCACTCACCCATCTATTTTTAAAATAAGTGACACAGGGCATGAAAATGCAAACTATGCTACTGTATAAAAAATAAAAACACGAGGTAATCTGACTAAATAGAATTTCAATTAAAAACTATAATGAAATAAAGAGTAAGACCAGTACACAAAATCTATGCCATATGGTACTGCAATGATTACCAACTTTGTTTAAACTTCCTGGAAGCCAGCATAAAGGAAGCCATTGGCTTCATAACTTTCAAAATATGAAAATAATTATTCAGTTTCTTGTAGTACAAAGCTGAGGGAAATCCTTCTATTGTCTTCATAAAGAATACTTTAAGATGAAATGAAATTCAGGTTTATTAGCATTTCTATAGATTACTTAATGCCATCCCTGTAAATTAGTTCATTAATAACATGCCTACAAATTACTTAATTATAAATAACTTATGCATTTATTTCTTTACATGTTCCTTGGCATGAACCCAATATAGTTCCATAGCACATTTTAGTATAAGCATTTTTTTGAGAGGCCACATATGCAGATCTTTGATCCAGAAATTAAATGTTCAGTATGATGATTGGGCTGCTAATACTCCATTAATGTGACTTTTCACTACATTACACAGATAGTTATTACAGAGTAGAAAGTTTAGTGTCATTTACATTTTCTGGCAAGCAAGTGGTTTTCAGATGCCAGTGCTACCAATATGACAAACATCCTCTTATGAAATAATATGCATCAAAATTTCAGTGGAGGTTATCTTCTGTTTCCAAGACAATGGAGTAGATGTACATTTCCTATGCCACCTACTAAGTACAACTAAAATCTTTTATTTATAAAACAAACTTAAGAAAACTTTGAAAGGTAGCAAGAAGGCAGCCCCAAACCAAGGATCAATATAGTAGTGAATTTCATGGTTTTTGTTTTGGCTTCATGTATCCTAGACTTAGGGTCAAATAAACCAACAACCCATAAACACCAAGCAAGGGATTTGTTGTTGTTGTTGTTAAGTGCCATCAAGTTGGTTCCAACTCAAAACACTGCTCAGTCCTGCTCCATCCTCACAATTGTTGGAATGTTTGAGTCTGTTGTGTTTCCACTCTGCCAACCCATCTCATTGGGGTATTCCTCTCTTTTGCCGACCCTCCACTTTTCTAAACATGATGTCCTTCTTCAGGGATTTTTTTCATCCCCTATACCATGAGGTATACACCAGAAAAGCAATAGCCTGCTCTCTCTAGCCACAGGAGATCAAGAAAAGGACGAGAAAACTTTAGACAATATCTGCCACCAACTGTTAATAACAAGATAGTGCTCAGCATTTCCTCTACCAGAGAGTCAATTCAAACAAAAAGCTTAAGTAAGAAAGTCTTTTAACGTTGTTGTTATTGCTAAAAGCTGTTGATTTGGTTCCAACTCATAGCGACCCTGTATCTGAGGAGCAGCTGGTGAGTCTGAATTGTGTAGTTCACAGTTAGTTCAGTTTTGATCCTACAGCATCACACAAGGAGTCAAATGTCCAGATTCTTTTGAAAATCACTCATTAGACAAGGAGAAACTCAAAGTGAATGATAAAACATAATCAGTAGATGCCAACATCAAGATGACAGATACATTAGGATTCTTTGAAAAAGATTTTAAAGCAATCGTTATAAAATTGCTCTAGTATACAATTATACTTGAAACAAGTAAAAACAAAGTCTTAACCAAGAAATAGAAGATATAAAGAGTAGCCAAATGGAAATGTTAGGACTAAAAAAATACAATGACTAAAATTTAAAAAGCAAAACAGAACTTCATTTTATGGGCAGCAGTAGAATGGAGAAGACAAAAGAAAGAATCAGTAAACTAGAAGATAGAATAATAGAAATTACATACACTGAACAACAGAGAGAGAAAAAATAAACTGGATAAAAATATGAACGTAGTGTCAGGAACCTGTGGGTTTAAAACAGTGCTGATGATTGTGTCATCAGAGTCCTGGAAGGAAAGGAGAATGAAGGCAGGGCTGAAGCAAGTCATACTGGCCAAAAACTCCCCAAATTTGGAAAAAGATACAAACCTACACATTCAAGAAGGAAGCAAACCTGAAACAGAACAGACTCAAAATATCCACATCAGAGACTAGCTAATCAAGTGTCTGAAAACTAAACACAGAAATACTTTGAAAGCAGCAAGAGCAACTCTTCACCTTACATACTGGGAACAAACAATTCTACTGACAGCAGATTTCTCATCAGAAACCATGAAATCCAAAAGGAAATGGGATAACACATTTTAAGTGTTAAAAGAAAAAAACTGTTAACCCAGAGTCTTATAGCCAGTAAAAATATCCCTCAAGAATGAAGGGTAAGTCAAGATATTCTCAGTTGAAGGAAAACCAAGAAAACATATTCACTAAATGAATAGCTTAAGGAAGTTCTTTAATAAGAAAACAAAATGGTAAAAGAAGGCAACCTAGAATACCAGAAATGATGCAATAAACAGGCAACTTCTGTACAGAGAATCTGGAAGATAGAGATGTCCAGATTTGAATATGAGTCTGAATTTATTTTCATGAACACAGAAATGCATAGACCAGAGAATGTAAATGGGTTACGAAGGTTTCCTTACAGGTTCCTGGTCATCATCAGACACATGATTTGGTTCAAGTCACACACAGAGGTGGATGGTTGACTGTCTGCCATCCATGTGCCAGTACTTGTTGCTGCTATATATGAGTATTTCTTTTAATCCGCCAAATCTACCTGGAAATAAATAGTTTATACCTCTATAATAGATACTCAACTAAGGCTTAGAGAGTGAAAGTGTTAGGCACAGCCAAAGTTATATAAATAATCTAGAGTCAGAGGTCTGACTTAGAGTTGCACAACATAAAACCAACACTCTTCTGATTTCTGACACAATAGCAACTACATAGGTCATTCAGGGCCTCTAAGGAGCTCTGATAGCATAGTGGTTACGAATTGGGTTGCGAACCACAAGGTTAGCAGTTTGAAACTACCAGCTGTTCCACGGGAGAAAGATGAGGCATTCTGCTCCCGTAAAGATTTACAGCCTTGGAAACTCTGTATAGGGTCGCTATGAGTCAGAACCGACTCCACGGCACACAGCCACCACCACCAAGAAGATGGGAATATTAATAAAAGACAGTTCTTCTCGATATACTCAAAGCTTGCGTGCTTAGGCTCATACCTTAGAATCATGATTCAAAGTGTACATGAAATATGAAAACATAGAGAAATAAGTTGATATGGCGTTTCTGGGTGCAAATGTTATCCCAGTGGGTTGTTGTTGTTGCTGTTGTTTAATGCCATCAAGTTGGTTCCAACTCATAACAACTCTGTATAGGCTTTCCAAGACTGTAAATCTTTGCAGAAATAGAAAGCCTCATCTTTCTCCCATAGGGCAGCTGGTATGTTCGAACTGCCAACCTTGTGATTCGCAGTCCCGTGCCATGATGCTCCCATCTCAGTGGGTAGATCATAGTTTATAATTACATGTAAACCACAATGTGTGCTCATAAATTGTATGATGAAATTATTTCTCAAATTACAAACTCACAGTTAGTTTCCTTTTAGGTTAAGAAGCAGAGAGTCACTCAGATTATTTTAAGAAAATGAAGTCTGTTGTACTCGGTATATATATAGACCCTGGACCTGTAACTGTTAGAATCAATGGTACATACCTAGGAAAAATCTTCTTCATCTCTCTTTCACAGGCCATGCAAGTCTCCTTCAGAGGGAATCTATAGGTTTGTCCACTCTTTCTCTCTACATGACTTTCTCCATTTCTGATTCTTGTGAACAACCATCTAACATATGACATTCATAGTCCGTGGACCCACTCCATTCTGTGGCCTTTAATCTCTAGGTTCTACGTGAAATGCCTTATTAGATTATTGTTTGTTGACTAAGATTTCATAGAGAGGAAATCTGTTTGACTCAGTTTATCTTTTCCATCATAAACCCTTGGTTAAACCATATATTGACTGGTGTGTTGTAGTCACACAGTAAATTTTGTTGAATAAATCTGTTAAATGAATGTGCTTGCATTGTGGTTCTTTTACCAGATTGCAAGAAGGTATTAAGGGGTTCAAGTGGTTTAAAATGTGATTGCCAAAGGACTGACTAGAGACTTCATCTATATAAAATGTTGGTTCCCAAAATACTTGGGTTAAAAATGTAAATTTCCATATGTAGGCTTTTACTGGTAGAAAAATTTTAAATCATTTATTTACCCTCCTTCCATTAGCGAGATCAGCAGACATTTATTCAGCCAGAAACTTTTTTTATCCAAATTTTGCTGAAATATGAACTGAAAAAATGAGTGTTAAGGTATACTCAGGGCAGATATGAGTGGAAAAACACTTGAATTTATAATTTTGGATTACATTTGAATAGGGTGGAAAATGTATAATATTTGCATCTTTATTTCATTGTAACTGAATTTCACCCTGCTCCAATCTCTAATCATGGGTTAATCTAACCTTTCATTTTCTACACTCTGGTCTGCTGAATATTATTACAGAAAATCAAGTACTCAGCCAATTGGATTTACTCCAAATTCACAGTGTTTAACCTCAGCTCGGCCTTGGGTGCTAGTCAGCATCTCTTTTTATTCGTCTTTGTTTTATTTCTAATCAAATTCCATTTAGAAACTAATTCAAAAAAATTTTTTTGTATGCCTAAAATCGCTAATGCTCTCGAACATCACCCTCCTAATTCTCTGATAACCTATATTCACTAGCTTTTTATTGCCAAACTCGATCCCCTTTTCAGATACTATCATATATCCCTTGAAGAGGAAGGTGGAATAATGTCAAATCTACCTTTCAAATTACTTCTACACAAGGTGAAATATCTGACAAAATGAATTACTCATAAGACATGTGATCAGAAAAAATGTATTTAATTATTAGGGTGATGCTGTGCTGATACATTGGAGTATGCTGTTGTTGTTAAGTGTGTTTGAATCAGTTCTGACTCATCAACCCTGTATCGGGTTTCTGAGGAGAGGCTGATGAGCTTGAATTGCTGACCTTGTGGTTCAACCCAACCTTATTAACCTGCAGCGCCACACCAGGAGTATAGAAAGAGAAAAAAAGTATTTAAACGTAGAAAGATCATAATTATGATGACTGAGATGTGACTGAATCAAGACATGGTATGTTCAGTTACTGCATATGCATGTAAAAGCTAGTTAATGAAAAAGGCAGACTAAAAAATATTTGTTGTTGTTGTTAAGTGCCATTGAGTCGATTCTGACCCATAGCGACCCTGCATAGGGTTTCCAAGGAGTAGCTGGTGAGCTTGAACCACCAACCTTGCAGTTCAAATGACTTTGCAGTCTGATGCATTAGCCCACAGCGCCACATCAGGACTCTAAATAATTGGCGTGCTTTAGTTATGAGAAGGAGCTCTGGTAACATAGTGGTTATGAGTCGAGCTGCTAACTTCAAGGTAAGCAGTTCAAAGCTACCAGTCATTCTGTGGGAGAAAGATGAGACTTTTTGCTCCCGTAAAGATATACAGCCTCAGAAACCCCATTAAGAGTCACATGAGTCAGAACCGACTCCACGGCACACCACTACCACCAGTTATGAAATTGTGGTATTGATGAAGAATGTTCAAGATGCCATGGACTGTGAGAAGATTGAACAATTTTATCTTGTAAGTAATATATCCAGAATGTTCCTTAGAAGTGAAGCTAACAAGACTTCATCTTACATACTTTGGACATGTTATCAGGAGGGACAAGTTACTGAGAAGGACATCATGCTTGGTAAAGTAGAAAACCAATAGCCAACCACTGTCATCAAATTAATTCCAACTCCTGTAAAGATTACAGCCTCGGAAACCCTGTTCAGGGTCGCTATGGGTCAGAACTAACTCAATGGCACTGAACAACGTAATACTCTATGTATGGTTTCAAAATGATAAATCTTTACAGGAGCAGAAAACCTATTTCTCCTGCAGAGTAGCTGTAAGATACATTGCAGTTATTAGTCCAGTGTGTAACTCACTATGCCATCAGGGCTCCTGGTAAGTACACAGTCATCAAAAAAAGACGAATAACCTCAGCAAGATGGATTGATACATTGACTGCAACAATGGGCTCAAACATTAACAAAAACTGTGAGAATGGTTCAAAACCAGGCAGTGTTTTATTTATCCTATTGTGCATGGGGTCACTAAGAGTCAGAATGGACTCAATAATACCTAAAAACTACAATATATACACTGAGAACAAACAAATTTGTATTGAAAGACGTACAGCCACAAAGTTCCTTAGAAGTCAGAATGGCAAAACGTCATCTTTTATACTTCAGACATTATCAGGAAGGACCAGTCTCCGGAGAAGGACAGTATGCTTGGTCAAGTGGAGGGTCAGTGAAAAAAGGGAAGACACCCAACAAGATGGATTAACACAGTGGCAGCAACAATGGGCTCAAGTTTAACAACAATTGTGAAGATGGTACAGGATTGGACAGTGTTTTCTTCTGTTGTGCACGAGGTGGTTATGAACTGAAACTGACTCAATGACACGTAACAACAACTCCTCACTTTTTGAGAACCTTGTTATCCAATATGTTGCATTTATGACAGTATTAAAAAATCTAGCATTTGACTATTTTGCACATTAACTAGACAGGTTTTAGGCATTGTGGAAATGGCTGTGAAGTGTCCCTTTTCTTAATAAATGTCTCCACACAGCCTCATGAAAGCTAACTTACCTTGTCCCGAACCTCCTGCTTCTTCCTAACAACAGGAGTACCCCACCCCTCTGCTGTGAGAGGCTGATCTTTTCAGGAGATAGGGCATCTGGGTGGATTTGGCTTCCAAGCCAGATGGTAATTTTTCTGGGTTCCAGCTCCTATGTGGCCCAAGACTATGTAGCTCAAAATTGCATGGGTGGGAAGAAGGAAAAAAAGAGGTATTAAAGAGGGTGAAATGCATACCAGTTTAATGACGTCCCAATGGAACTGCGAAGTCAGTGGTTCAAGCTCACCAGTTGCTCCTCAGAAACCCTATACAGGGTCACTATGGGTCAGAACTGACTCGGCAGCACTCAACAACAACAACAATGTGAATACTTGGGCCGTTGTTCTCCCAGGCACCCACACTCTCACAGGAAACCCAAGCCCTCGGTGACACACCAGACATGGAGTTCAGAGCACTCGGGACCATGAATACAAGACTTGCAGTGGTGGGAATGGAGCCCTTGAGGTGGTTCCATGGGAGAAACTTTGACCCAGCGCAGATGGAAAGTGACGTGGTTAAGCCAAAGGTCCTCCAGTCACAGAGCCTGACTTTATCCAGCTTTGTCTCCTCCAAAATCCCTAACTAGACTTGTCATGTTGTTGTTGTTATGTGCCATCTTGTCATAGTGATGAATATATTAGTAAATCTTAGCTGCTATTATTATTTCTATGATCATATTCTCTGAATTTAAAAAATCAGACAAATAAATTATCTGAAAACAGAAAAAAAATCTCTCTGGTATGGTGCTGTAGGATCACCAACCACAAGGTTGGTCAGCAGTTCAAACTCACCAGTTGCTCCTCGGAAACCCTAAACAGAGTCTCTATGAATCGGAACCAACTCCATGGCATTTAACAACAATAACAATTCTCATATAACACCAATTTTCTCTTTGTAACAAACAAATTGATAAGGTATATGCAAGCATGTGTGTATACAAATATATTCTTGATAAACTACTCACCACACAAATTGTGTATTTAGGTGAATTTATAACTAGAATAAATATTCATACTTGAAGCAGCAATTTCAAATTGCATTTTAAATAAACTAAATATCACATGACTTTCTATATGTTTAAAAATTAAATCATATGACTTTAGAGAAAGTACTGACATCTCAAAAATAAAAAAGTGAAAAAGATTCTGGTAAGTTGATTGTGATAAAACTTTCCTTTCTTGTTAATAGGTATCTATCACAGAATCATTCATTATATGATTTATTCATTTTTACATTCATTCATTTATATAACACTATATCTGGTATGCAAGAAAGAAGACAAGTGCTAAATGGAAAAAAAAAAAACACAAGACAGGTCTCTGTAAGAGGTAACATATATATAAAAAATTAAAGCTGGCTAATCTTGGAAATTTTTACTTAAAGGAAAAGCTAGATTATTGTAGTACTTGCTTAAATTTTTATTAATTGGGATTTTAATGAAATATAAATATCACATATTATTTTATACCAACTTGCAGTTTATAAACTAAAATGCCTTTTGGAGTTTCAGGTTGCATTTTAATGAAAATTTTGCTTTCTGAAATCTTATTACTGTTTTTAGGAATGACTCATTTCTCAGTGAGAATGTTTACATCTATTACCTTATTCTATGGGTATTCTGAAAAGGATGTTAACATTTTTCAGTGGTAAAGTGTCTGATTAGTCTACTTTACACATTCTTCATTTCATGTTGAACATAAAATTAAGGAATTTAGCTAGAAAGTAGTTTGGGGACTCTGATCATTCCCTAAGCACAACACTAGAGTAAAAATGCCTACTATATACCACTGATGCACATACAACGCTTGGCTAAGAAACAAGATTCAAAACCAGTTGTGGGTTTTTGTTCTTGGGTAAGTAATTGCCCTTATGACTCTGTCACTCAACCCAGCTGATTGCTAAGTAAACCTAAGTATCTTTGGCATCCCTTATGTTTTATCTTACAGCTGTAAAAAGGACAGATGAACATGTTCAGCCTCTTTGTTAGATTTCCCCAAACTCTTGAGGTCATAAAATCTTTAGGGACTTGGTAGAGGGACAGAGGCTACTCTAAAGGACAGAAGTTTGCTTCTGGCTGCCAGTATAGACTTACTGAAGTATTTATATATTGAATAATAATAATTAACTTTAATCGTCACTTCCTTAAACCCTTTTGAATGAGGGCTTTAATAATGTAACACTGAGTTTTTGTTCATTTTAGTTGTTAGTGCCAGACCTAAGTTCCCCAATGAGTCTTACACTTCCTTCTTCTGATTTAAGTACTATTCTACAATTTCTGTTAATAAAAAGCTTTTCAGGTATTTTATTATTAGCAAAACAAATACTGATTCAGTAGTCACTTTTAGTGATAGGTTTCATCACAAAATGTTCATGGTCCTCAATTATACATAGATAGAGAATAGATATACTATATCATCTTTTTTATATTTTTTTCTGAATGACTAGGGGTTTCTATAATTTAATTTACTGATGTTGCCATTGAGACTCAATTTCTTAAGAGCTTTGATTCAGAACATTGGAAATTATAGGAAACCACCAGTTTATTCGTGTACAATTATGGCCTGGGCCTTGATAGAGATTGTGTGGGTGTTTTTTTAATTATTATTATTCCATTTCTTTTGTATAAATTTGTCATTGAAGTTAATAGAAAATCTGAAGTGTAAGAAAGCAGAGTGGGTGTCTGCCTGCATTGTTATGGTGACATGATGGTCACTCTCTGGACTCAGATAATAAAATCAATGTTTAATAAGTAATGCTGCTCTAAGGAAGCTAGTTGAAGCTAGGTGGAATTTTAAAATGTGATCTGATGTGTTAGTTTATTAAAACAAGAGAAAAGAAAGTAATTGAAACAGCACACTGATACTGTTTCCATGTGGGTGCAGAGACATTATATCTTGGTCATAATGCAGAGATTACTGTGCTTCAGCTGTATTGACAGGTCTCATCAAGTGATAAAAAAAATTCGCATCTATATCCTTGTTGCAGACCGTGTAAGACTAGTCAGAGGTT
>NW_006408520.1:12439359-12446706 GCF_000296735.1 Chrysochloris asiatica
ATCAAATGACATATTGCATTAGGCAAATCTGCTGCACAAGACCTTTTTAAAGTGTTGAAGAGCAAAGATGTCAGCTTGAGGACTAAGGTGCGCCTGAGCCAAGCCATCGTATTTTCAATAGCCTCATATGTATGCAAAAGCTGGACAGTGAATAAAAAAGACCGTAGAAGAATGGATTCTTTTGAGTTATGGTGTTGGAGGAGAATATTGAAATTGCCCTGGATTGACAAAAGAACCAACAGATCTGTGTTGGAAGAAGTACAGTCAGAGTCCTTCTTGGAGGCCAGGATGGCCAAACTTCATCTCTCATACTTTGGACATATTGTCAGGAGGGACCAGCCACTGGAGAAGGATATCATGTTTGGTAAAGTGAAGAGTCAGAGAAAAAAAAGGAGATGGATTGGCAAAATGTCAGTATCAATGGACTCAAGTGTGGCAACATTTGTGAGGTTGGCCCAGGATTGGGCATTGTGTCATTTTGTTGTGCATAGATGGGGTCGCTCTAAGTCGGTACTGACTGGATGGCACAAAACAACAACAGCAACCTTCATCTTTATGTTGTCTGTCCCTTTTTTTAATTGTGTGTAGATATATGATAAGCTAGCAGTTACGTTTCTTTGTAAGAAGAGTTTTAATATGCTTGACTAAACTGCTAAACTTCTGTTTACATTATTATTATTCATGTTTTTAAAAAAATAACATACCAAGCAGGTGTTTCAATATTCCTATTTCACATAGTATTTTTTAAAGAGTATATTGTTCTTTTTGACTTTCCTTTGAGTCTTTCCAAACGATCAATATTACCTAAAATGAGATGTGGGTGTTGCTTTTTCTTCTTTTCTGTTGTTAGTTTAAGAAGAAAATCATGAAAGCATCAACAAAGAACACAGCAGTAAACTCACAGTGCACCACAATTTGTCCATCCAAATGACAGGTGGAAATAGTCAAATTCAGAGGCAATGTGTTTTGAATACTCTTCAAAATTTGCGAATGGATTTGGTTTCTTACAAATAAGGTTAAGAAGGGGGTCAACATTGTTGGTTGTTGAACTGTTGTGTTTATGTATAAAAAGTCAGTAGTCTTTTTTGGATAATTTATTAATGGACTTTGACAAATAATTCATAAAACTTACAGAATTATTCTGAGCCTTGCCAATATCTTTCAAGGATATTATTTTGAAAATGTCACATTCATTTGGATGTATGTAATTTTGTATTTGTTAACAAAAATTCACCACATAAATTTAAAGACTCTGTCGGGTACTAAGTTAGAGTTAAGAACCCAGACTCCAAAGTGATTTAGAAAGCACTTGTTATGTGCAGTCAAATCGGTTCCAATCATAGAGACCCTATGTACAACAGAATGAAACACTCCCCAGTCATGTTACCACCCTCACAATCGTGCTATGCTTGAGCCCATTGCTAATGCTACTGTGCCAATCTGTCTCACTGGAAGTCTCCCTATTTTTCACTGTCCCTCCACTTTACCAAGCATGGTGTCCTTCTCCAGGAACTGGTCCTTCCTGACAGTATATCTAAAGCATGAGAGATGAAATCTGGCCATCTTAGCTTCTAAGGAACATTCTGGTTGTACTTCTTCCAACACATTTTAGTTTGCTCTGTGGTCATCCATGATACCTTCAATATTCTTCTCCAACACCATAACTCAAATGCATCAACTCTTCTGCAGTCTTCCTTATTCATTGTACAACTTTCACATGCATATGAAGATACTGATAATACCATGTTGATTGTGCATAGGGTCTCTGTTAGTCGAAACTGACTCAATGGCACCTAATAACAACAATAACAATTTTTGTAAATGAGTGTTTTTGCAGTTCTCACTTTTCTTCTAACACATTTATTTAAGAAACCCAGTTGTTGGTGTCTAGCATATTTTTTAAAACCTCAGTTCATTCTAGTCTTAGATACACTTGTCAGTTATGTTTTTATACAATTGTTATGTACAGGCATATATTACAGATCTTGTAGTTTGGTTCTAGACAAATGAGTGAATCTCACAATAAAGTAAGTCACACAAACTTTTTCATTTCCTAGTTCATATAAAAGTTATGTTTATACCGTACACTCTAGTCTATTTAAGTGATCAACAACATTATGAAAAAGTTGGAAATATTGTGAGAATTACCAAAATGTGGCATAGACATATGAAGTGAGTACAAATGCTTGGCGAAATGGCACCAAGATCCTTGCTTACTGCAGCGTTGCCAGAAACCTTCCATTTGAAAAAGAAAAAAAAAAAATCTGTGAAGTACAATATAGCAAAGTACAATAAAATGAGGTATGCCTGTGGCGAGATGAGGTTGTTTTGCCCAACCTTGTATATACTATGATAGTTAGGAAAAGGAGCTTCCAAGTCCTTATTACTTTTCTCAACACCTGGCCTTGTCATTTGTTAGCTAAATAAATTCTGCTATTTCTTGGACTTTTGAAAACCTTGGCTTTTTCATCTTTAAAATGGAAGCTGTATTATTGTCTCATTGGATTGTGTAAGAGAGAAATGATATATGAGAGATAGATATAAAAATAGATAGGTAGAGAGATAGCTAGCCTCTAGTAACTAGTTCCAATGTGTGGCAACTTAATATAATAGAATGAAATGTAGTCCAGTTGTGGGGCATCCTCATGATCACTGGTATGTTCAAGTCTGTCATTGCAGCTATTATGTCAGTACATCGAACTGAGGGTTCGATTTACCAAACATAATATCCTTCTCTAACAATAGATCCCTCTCAATGATGTGGCAAGTGAGTCACACAATGTTCTGTTGTGATCCATAAGCTTTTCATTGGCTAGTTTTGGTAAGTGAATTTCCAGACTTTCGTTACTAATCTGGCTCAGTCTGTAAGCTTCAGTTAAACCTGTCATGTATGGTTGGCCTTGTTGGTGTTTGAAATACTGATGGAATAGCTTTTACAATTATAGCAATATGGATACCACCACAGTATGATAAACTGATATCTAGTACATTACAGGGTCTATTAGTTCTCTTCAGTCTTTTTTCTATTAATAATCATAACTCTTGTTACAAGTAATGATTATTTAAAAAATAATATTAAGATTCATTATTGATGGTAGGTGCCATCTAGTCAGCTCTGACTCATAGCCACACAGTGCACAACAGAATGAAACACTATCCTGTCTTGCATCATCTTCACAATTGTTATGTTTCAGCCCATTGTATTACACTGTGTCAATCCATTGTGTTGGGGGCTTTCCTCTTTATTGCTGACCATATGTTTTACCAAGCATGGTGCCCTGCTCCAGATTTTGGTCCCTTATTATAACAGGTTCAAAATACTTGAGATGAAGTCTCATCATCTTAGCTGCTAAAAAGCACTTTGACTGTACTTCTTCCAAAAGAGATTTGTTTATTCTTATGGCTGGCCATGGTACTTTTAATACTCTGCAAACACTGTATAATTCAAAAGCATTAATTCTTCTCCTTTCTTCCTTATTCATTGTCCAGTTTTCACAAGCGTCTGAGGCAATTGAGAAAACCATAGCTAAGTTCTGGCATCTTTCCACTTTAACACTTTTGTAGCACTTTCAATAGGTCTTCTGCAGCAGATTTGCCCAATGCAATATGTTACTTGATTTCTTGAAACTGCTGCTTCCATGATCATTGAATGTGGATCCAAGTAAAATAGAATTCTTGAAACTTCAATCTTTTTTGAGTTTTATCATGAAATTGTGTATTGGTCCAGTTGTGAGGAGTTTTGTTTTCATTATATTGAGTTGTAATCCATACTGAAGACTGTATTCTTTGATCATTATCAGCAAGTGCTTCAAGTCTTCTTCACTTTTAAGTAAGCAAAGTTGTGTCATCTGTATATCTCGTATTGTTCATAAGTCTTTCTCAAATCCTGATGCTATGTTCTTCTTCACATAATCCAGTTTCTCAGGGTATTTTCTCAGCATAGAGATTGAATAAGTACGGTGATGATAAGATACACAAGATAAGATACAACCTTTCCTGATCATAAACGCTTTTTCTGTTCAAATGATTGTCTTTTCCTTGTACAAGTTTTGCATTAGGAGGATTAAGTGTTTTGCAATTCCCGTTATTCCTAATGTTATTCATCGTTTGTTATGAGGCACACAGTCGAATGACTTTGTGTAGTCAGTAACATACTAGTATAACATCTTTCTGGTATTCTGTGCTTCTAGCCAAATCCATCTGACTTAAGAAATGATATCCCTCATTCTACATCCTCTTCTAAGTCTAAGTTTAATTTATGGCTACTCCCAGTCAATGGGCTATGGGCCTAAAAACCCTTTTTAATTATTTAATTTAGACAAAATAAGCATTTTTGCCATCTAGAAGTGTAGACAATCAATGTAAGTTTTAGGTTTATGAAAAATTATAAAGGGAATTCCTGTCTGAATATATCTTCAATTCAAGTGACTCCTACTAACAGTTCAGAAACTAAGCACAAGCCTGAGACCTCTGTCTAGACTAGAAGTATGATCAAGTTCAACAGTGAAATTTAAGATTATGATTAGTTCACCAGCAAGAATAATTATTAAAATTAAGAGCTTACCAAATCATGAGAAAATCTGGATTTTTTGAGAAGTGTTCTTTGCAGGAATACATCAATATTTACTGAATTGATTTTCTAATGTTCACACTTTTAAAAAATATTTGTGAAATAAACTGTTTACTTGCATATTAGACGTTTGTTACACAAGGAAAAATCACATCATCATTGTTCTACAAGTAAAATTCTACTAAGTAAAACCTTTTAATATTTTATTACTACTCAACAAATTGAAATTTCTGATAGAGGACCAAATGGATTTCTCTTTTATCTAACTTAAAAAAAAAAAATACAAAAGCTTGACTTTCTAGAAATAAGTCTCTGTACATCATGCATATGGTTTATGGCATCAAAGTTACAGTTCAGTAAATTTCTAAAACGGCTTTTGAAATACAGACATGAATTTTTACAGATTCTAATTACAAGTTAGAAGTCATCTCACTGTAGGAAATTAAAAATGGAGCCAATTAGAGAAAATTTCAGTTGAAAGAAAAATGCATTATGGAAAAAGCAATAAAAGTGCAAAAAAATAGGAAAGTAAAATCACTTCTCAGTAGCTGCTATGATTCAATTGTAGATCAATAGTGTGTAGTTAATGCATTACCAGGAGAGCATTAATTTGCAATTACCGCAGGTGATCTGATCCTCTGTGTTCTGTCCATTGACACAAATGACCTTCTGTTGAAAGAGATTCTGTAGTCATTATTTTAAATAGAATAACAGAAAGGCACAAGGAAGGTAGAGGTCATTTTCAGTTATAACTATCTTCTACGACACAAATTGGGACCTTTGTTTTTTAACCCCAAATAGTCACAAGATAGAGTATAATTAGCTTGAGCACAGATATATGTGTTCATGTACAGGATGGGTATAGTATATTTTTACTATATGATGGTTGTTGTTGTTGTTGTATGATGGTAGGGAAAAAAAAATCATTAAAAGTGGAACTAGACATAAAATGAAGCTGTCATTATTATTTTTAAGTGCTGTCTAGTTGTTTACAACTGATAGAAACCCTGTATCGGGTTCCTGAGGAGCAGCTGGTGGGTTTGAACTGCTTACCTTTTGGTTTACTAGTCATTGTTTACCCTACAGCGCTATACCAAGAGTTTGTAATAAAGTAGACCCTTCTAAAAACCTGTGTTGCTGACAAAGATATGAAAGACTTTGATTCAACTAAGTAGAAGTCTTTGGAATCATTTCTTTCTCGTATGCAAGCCTCTGTGACACAGAGTCTGATGCCTGAACAACCACATACTCTTAAAACAAATGGGGTCTTAGCTCTTTTGAGACCACATTCTAATCTAAAACAGTTTGACATAACCCTTTTCCATACCCAGAATTGCCAAATAGTGAAAGGAAGCTTTAGAGGATGCCACCTTATTGATGAATGTGTCAACACAAATGAAAATGCATCAGACCATTTGAGTTCAAAGCCTAGCTTTGCCACTCAATACCTGTGTGACTTTAGGCTTATTTGCTCCATGGACTTTTGTACTTCAGTTTTCTTATATATAAGGTGAAAATAACAATAATACCTACCTCATAAGATGATTGTAAAAAGTAAAGAATTTAATGCAAGGAAAGCACTTAAACAGTACCTGGAACAAAGTAAATATCCCAAAGGTGTTAGATATTTATTGTTGTCATCATCATTATCCCCTATGATAGTAATTTTATACACAGAAAACTCATTTTAAACCAAAATGCACAGTACTTTATTCTAGCTTTGGATTAGATTGTATTGTAGCTGAGTTTGGTAGAAAACAGAGCCTGAGGAAAAGGTCAAATGTTAATGTTTTATTGGGAGGTAAAATCTAAGGTAGCAGGGTGAAAGTACACAGAAATGAGACAGAGAAGGATGGAATTTAAGTACAAAGTAATGCATTGCTGAATTTGCCACTGCTTCACAAGGTACAAAGAGACACAGACAATCAATTGGCCATGTGAGACATCACCAGATTGAGTAGATAGAAAATAGTGCCTTGGGACAATCCATCACAGGGAAAATGGGGAAGAAATTTATCTGCTATTCCTTCTGCCTACTGTCTTCCATTGGTTCAATGGAGAGTTAGCGCTGAGTTAACACCCCATTCTTCTGAATTTTATGCCTGAGAATCCCTGCTTCCACTCACTTAGGCATGGCCCTATGTGGCTCTTCATCTAGTATACTGTCTTCTAAAGCTCTGGTTATGAGGTTTGTTCTTGAATAAGTGTCAGATAATTTATTGGCATACAACTTAACCATTTAAAATTATAAGAAATGTCCGTTCTATACTGTGTAAAAATGATCTCTCTCTGTTTTATCAATTAGTCTTTTACTTCTTTCTAGGACTTCAAAGCATGCTTCCATTCAACTTATGCTATTGTCTATAGTGAGTGCTGTCAAGTCATTCTGACTCATAGCGACCCTGTATAAGGTTTCTGAAGAGTGGCTAGTGAAATTGAACCACTGACCTTGTGGTTCAAACTGACATTGGGGTCCAGTGCATTATCCCACAGTGCCACAATAGAACTCCATTTTATTTATATGTGTATAAAATTCTACAGAATTTCAGAGATGGAGAACACCTTGACAACCCATAAACACTTGATATTAACTTCATGTCATCCTTGTTATCTTTTTTTAAACTATGGGCAGTAATACAGATAAGTTAAAATAACATGTAATTGTACAATATTTTTAAGGTACTATAACCTATATCAAGGAGCTCTGGTAGCGTAGTGGTTACGAATTGGGCTGTGAACCACAAGGTCAGCAGTTCGAAACTACCAGCTGCTCCACG
>NW_006408520.1:12446806-12447582 GCF_000296735.1 Chrysochloris asiatica
GGCTCGATAGCACTGAACAAGAACTACAACACATGTAAGGTTTCCCCAACTTTAAAAAATGTTTCAATTTTATTATTATGGATAAAATTTGAGTATATATATATACATATATTTTTTTTTTTATTTAAAAATTTACATCCTTAGAATAACATATAAGAAAAATATACTCAGTATTCATTCAATGAAACTTAATTACTGTGTCAACTATTACATTATTTTAAATTACAGTAATGGAAGCCTGGTTTCAAGGGTCTGAATTTTTTAAAAGCATCTTGATTCCAGTGTAACAAGTGTTCTTATAAGCACAGAGAAGACATCAAATGGAAATGTGGAAATGTGCTAGGCCTTCAAATTATAATCACTCTTCACTTGATGAAAGTATTAACATCTAGACTCAAAATAAATCAATTAAAATTACGTATAGACTATTTGAAAAATAGTCTTATCAATGGAGAAAAGATTGAAGTTGTCAAGGACTTCATTCTTCTTGGATCAACTAGCAACATTCACGGAAGCAGCAGTCAAGAGATCCCAGCATATCCTAAATTTTGTTAGGTAGGTAGAAAATATTTATACAGTAGTTTCTTAGTCCTTCTATCATCATTCACGTTAAAGCCAGAACATAATATATGAAGTAAGAATACTTGATATCATTTCAAATTAATTTAAATGACATCAAAACTGTCTTACCTAGCTAGTTAAAATGGACACTGTTTTGTTTATACTGTATAATGTTTTGGTGTGGCACTGTAGGATAAGCACTGGACAGCAAGATC
>NW_006408520.1:12456037-12510389 GCF_000296735.1 Chrysochloris asiatica
GCACTTAACAACAACAACAACTTAACCTATATCTTGCCATTCATCTGTCAATGTGTCATAGTATGGTGACTTCCATGTTGCTGGTGCTGGAAGCTATGCTACAAGTATTCTTAGTTACCAGCAGGATCAGCCATGGTAGACAAGTTTCAGTGAAGCATCCAGATTAAGACAAAAAAAAGAAGGAGAAGCAGACTACTTCACAATGCTTAGTCACAGAAAACCTGATGAATAGCATCAGACTATTTATAGATTTAGTGCTGGAAAATGAAAAAATATATATATGAATGACACCAGAATATTGCCAGCTATAGTGCCAGAAGATGAGCCCCTCAGGTTGGAAGGCAGTCAAAATAGGACTAGAGAAGAGCTCCCTCCTCAAAGTAGACTTGACCATGATGGAAAAAATGGAGTAAAGCTTTCTGGACCTTCATTTGCTGATGGGGCACAATTCAAATTGAAGGAGAAACAGTTGCAAACATCTATTAATATCAGAACATAGAATGTCTTATGTTTGAAACTAGGATAATTGTTGTTGTTAAGTGTCATCGAGTTGGTTCTGACTCATAGAGACTCTATGGGGTTTCCAAGGAGCAGCTGGTGGGTTTGAACTGCTGACTTTGTGGTTCCCAGTCCAGTGCTTATCCTATAGCACCACACTAGGAGTCTGTTACAAAAAGTATAGTTTGAAAAAAATGAAATATATTGCATAAAGATCAATATCATAGCCCCAAATGAGCTGAAATAGACTAGTATTAGCCATATTGAATATGACAATCATGGCTTACTATGTCACAGACAATAAATTCAAGAAGAATGGCATGCCATTCATCATCAAAAAGAGTATTTCAAGATCTGTTTTTAAGTACAATGCTGTTTGTGGTAGGATAAAAGCCCTACACGGAAGACCAATTATACCATTATTATTCAGATTACAAACCAACCACTAAAATCAGTGATGACAAAATTAAAGAATTCTACCAACTTGATCAAACATACAATCAAGGTATATTGATAATTACTGGTGATTGGAATGCGAAGGTTGAAAACAAGAGGAAAGATCTTCTTAAAGAAATGATGCTGGAGCTTGCATGATAGAATTTGGCAAGACCAATCAGCTATTCATTGCAAATACCCTTTAAAACAACATAAAATAATTACATCACATGGATGTCACCACATGGATACACAGTGGGAAGAGATGGTGGAAAACTTAGTATCATCAGGCAAAACAAGGCCAGGAGTCTACTGAGGAACAGACCATCAATTGTTCATAGGCAAGTTCAGGCTGATGTTGAAGAAAATTAAGCCAAGTTCATAAGAGCCAAAATATAACCTTGAACATAGTCCACCTGAACTTACAGAGCCTCTTAATAACAGATGTAATGCAGTAGACACTAATGTCCAAAATTCGAAGCAGTAGACACTAATGTCCAAAGAGCAGAAAAGCTATAAAATGACATAAAGAACATCGTACATGACAAAAGCAAAAGGTGGTTAAAAAGACAGTAAAGAAAGAAAGGAAAAGAAACAAATACCAGAAGAGACATTGAAAAAGAGACATTGAAACTTGTACACTAACACAGAGATACAAGATTGAGTGGAAGATCTGAGGAAGTCAAAAGACTAAACAGAAATTTGCAAAAGGCAGTTTGAGAAGACAAAGTCAAGTATTATAATGAAATGTGCAAAAGCCTAGATCTAGAAAACCAAAAGGGAAGATAACACACTTAGCACTTCTCAGTCTTAAAGAACTGAAGAAAAATTTCAAGCCCAGACTTGCAATATTAAAAGATTTTATGGGCAAGATATGGAATGATGCAAAATCCATAAAAAGAAGACGATAAACCATAAACATCATCTATGTTTAGTCATTTCAAGAGGTATAATATGATCAAGAACTTGTAGTATTGAAGGAAGAAGTCCATACTGCACTGAAAGTGTTGGTGAAAAATAAGGCTCCAGGAATTAACAAATACAAACTGAAATCTTTCAACAAACTGAAGCAGCACTGGAGGCAGTCATTCATCTATGCCAAGAAATTTAGAAGACTGCTATCTGGCCACCCAATTTGAAGAGATCCATAATTGTTCCCATTTCAAAGAGAAGTGACCAACAAAAAGTGGAAATCATTGAACAATAGCATAAATATCACATGTAAGTAAAATTTTGCTGAAGATAATTCAACATCAGCTGCAACAGTGCATTGACAGGGAACTGCGAGAAATTCAAACCAGATTCAGAAGAGGACATAGAACTAGGAATATCATTTCTGATGTCAGATAGATCTTGTCTGAAAGCAGAGAATACCAGAAAGATCTTTATTTGTGATTTATTGACTATGAAAAGGCTTTTGACTATGTGGATCATGACAAGCTGTTGATAATATTGGAAAAATGACTATTCTGGGACACTTAATTGTGCTCATGAGGAACCTGCATGTAGACCAAGAGGAAGTTGTTCAAAAAGAACAAGGAGCTACTAGTAGTTTAAAATCACTAAAGGTGTGGACTGGGCCTATAGTCTCTCACCATATGCATTCAGTCTGCATGTTGAGCAAATAATCTGAGAAGCTGGATTATAGTAAAACTGGATATATCAAGATTGTAGGAAGACTGATTTAATGACCTGTAACGTGTGGCACTGTGGGTTAATGCACCAGACTGTAAAGCTGATTGAACTGCAACGTTGGTGGTTCAAGCTCACCAGCTGCTTCTTGGAAACCCTATACAGGGTCGCTATGGGTTGGAACCGACTCAACGGCACTTCACAACAACAACAATATGCAGATGATACAAGCCTGCTTGCTGAAAGCGAAGATCTTGAAATAGTTAATGACGAAGCTCAAAGACCACAGCTTTGGGTATGCATTGCACCTCAGTGTAAAGAAAGCAAGAATACTCAGCACTGGTCTAGTAAATAACATCATGATAAATGGAGGAAAGCTTGAAGTTGTCAAAGACTTCATTTTCCTTGGATCCACAGTAAGCAATCATGGAAGCAGCAGTCAAGAAATCTTTCGATATATTGCATTGGGCAAATCTGCTGCAAGCGACCTCTTTAAAGTGTTCAAGAGCAAAGATATCAGTTTGAAAATACCTCAGGTATTTTCAGTTGCCACTTATACATATGAAATGTGGACAATGAGGAAGACCATAGAAACATTGATGCATTTGAGTTCTGGTATTGTAGGTGAATATTGAAAGTACTATGGATTGTTACAAACACATCTGTGTTGGAAGAAGTACAGCCAGAATTCTCCTTAGCAGTAAAGACGGTGAGACTTTGTCCCTCATTCTGTGGTCATATTATCAGGAAGGACCAGTCCCTAGAGAAGGACATTATGCTTAGTATAGCAAAAAAGAAGAGGAAACCCCACAATGAAATGATTGACACAGTAACAACAGCAATGGACTCAAGCATGGAAACAACTGTGAGGATGGTGCAGGGTGGGTAGTGTTTCAATCTGTTATACACAGGGTCACCATGAGTCAGAACCAACTTGAGAGCACGCAATAACAACAGCATAACCTGGATCAGATCTCTCCCAGAATAAAACACATAAGTCTAAGAAGTTGTTGTTGTTGTTAAGTGCCATCGAGTCGGTTCCGACCCATAGCGACCCAGTACAGGGTTTCCAAGGGGTGTAAATCTTTACGGGAGTAGAAAGCCTCATCTTTCTCCCGCGGAGCAGCTGGTAGTTTCGAACCGCTGACCTTAAGGTTCGCAGCCCGATTCGTAACCACTACGCTACCAGAGCTCCTAAGAAGTTAGTCATCTCAAAAAAAAAAACAAAAAGGAAGGTACCCAAAGACTTAACTGGAACCCGGAGAAATTAGCATAGCAGTAACCTAAATCTAGAGAAGTGATTCCTACTTACAGCCTGAACCCCAGGCGAAAAGCTTTGAAATACTTTCAGTAATGTGCTTTAAAAATTAACACACGTACAAAACACCTTTTAAAGCTATTATTCAGAAGTAGAATGGACACCAGATAACAGTGATACCTCTGTAATGCCTCAAAATGGCCATTGTTGAGACTTGATCATTCCTCCTTTCTTTCCTTGGCTATTTCTTCAGAAGCACCAGTGATGCATTAATTATCCCAACCATCAAGCAGAGAATAAATGGAAAGAAGGAATAAATGGAAGGGGTAGGAACATGAGGGAAAGAAAGTCCTATGGTTAAGCAATTGAGAACAGAATAAAACTTTATTAAGGAAAGCTCCCTTAGAAACAGGATTGCCATGAGTTGGAACTGACTTGATAACACTTAACAACAACAACAACTTATTTATAACATAGTTTTGCTACCCCTCCCCCTGACAGATATTGTTGTTGTTATTAAATGCTGTTGTTTCCAACTCATAGTGAGCCTGTATAGGATTACTGAGCACCACCAACCTTAAGGATAGCAATCCAGCATTTATCTTACAGTGCAACAACAGGATTTATCACCCCACCTCTCACCCCATGGGTAGGTACAGTTTATTAATAGACTTTTCTAATTGATTCGTCTAAGTTCCTTTTGTAACCAAGGTACCTGGTAGGTCAATCTTGTCATTTGGAACTGTTCCCATTTTAATTGTTATGTGTGATCTGTAATTTGATTCCATAGCACTTGACATTTTAATACTAATACATAGTGATATCTTAGGCCAGTATCAGATGAGGAATTGGTAGTTAACAGAACTTAAACTACTTCCCAAAATCTAACTGTAACCCATAACTAGGCTAGTGCAATATAGCTTTGCAAATAACAATAGCAAAAATAACAATAATAATGCATAACTCTTATATATTGTTGTTATTGTTGTGAGCCATCAAGTTGTTTCTGACTCATAACGACCTCATATAGGGCTTCCAAGGAGTGGTTCAAACCAACCTTGCTGTTCTGTGCATTATCCTACAGTGCTCCATCACTGTTAGATAGAATTTACTCTGTGCCAGGTGATGTTGTAAGCATATCTATAATTCCATATTTATCTATATTTAGGAAGATGTGTACAGAATCACTAACATATAGTAATTTTTTTCTCTCACTCTCCATATTTATATGTGTGTGTTGTTATTGTTGTTAAATGCCATGGATTAATTTCTGACTTATAGGAACCCTGTATAGAGTTTCCAAGGAGAGACTCATGGATTTAAATTGCAGACCTTGAGGTTAGTAGTCAAGTGCTTATCCTACAGCACCATATCAAGACTCCATATGAGGACATCTTCATCTTTCATCAGTAGAGTGGCTGGTGAACTCAAATTGACAGCATCGTGATTCACAGTTCAGTGCTTATCCGTCAGAGTGCGCCTTTGGATAAGCACTGAACTGAGAATCACAGGGTTGGTAATTTGAGCCCATTAGCCATTTTGTGGGATAAAGATACGGCTTTCTTCTCTCTCAAAGATTTAGAACCTCGGAAATGATATAATAGAGTATCTATGAGTCAGAACCAACTCAATGGCATTTCACAACATATGTGTGTGTATAAATGTATATGTATTTACAGCTTCAGAAACCCTATACAGTTGTAAAGTGCCATTGAATTAGTTCCAACTCATAGTGACCCTGTATATATGAAACAGTTTTGTTATAGTGAAAGGTAACTTACTATCTATCATATGAGTCGCTCTGCAAACAGTAATAATAAGACAACTTGTATGGTAACACAAATTTTAACTTAGATCATTTAGCACCAAAGTCTGACTTTAACCACTATTCTATATTGACATTTCTTCCCACCAGAATAGTCATAAACAAAAAGACAAAATAACACGGGTTGATGAGGTTGTAGAGAAACTGGAAACCTCATGCATTGTTTGTTGGAATGTAGAATAGTATGGTTACTTCAAAAAACAGATTACTAGTATCTTTAAACATTAAATTCTAGTCCTAGATACTTATCCAAGACAAAGAAAAACATGTATCAATTCAAAGACCTGTATATATATATATATATATATATAGTTATAGCCTCATTGAACTTAATAACAAGAAACTTGAGACAGTTCAGATTCCCATCACCTAATGTGTGGATAAACAGAATGTGCTGCATCTAAATAATTAATAATATTCAACAATAAAATGAGCCTACAACATTAACAGTTTTGTTGTTAAGTGCCATCGAGTCGATTCCGACCCATAGCAACCCTGTATAGGGTTTCCAAGGAGCAGCTGGTAAGCTTGAACCACAGACCTTGCAGTTCAAATGACTTTGCAGTCTGATGCATTAACCCACAGTGCCACATCAGGACTCTAACATAACAGTATATATGAACCTAAAAAAAAATTATGTTAGAAGGCAAAGTCTGTACTCTGGAATGGACAAGGATAAGTATTACTCAAGTAGAAGACATGAGAGGGAGAAAGCATTCATCAAAAGTGTGCATCGATCTAAGATCCTTTACTGAGAAAACTTAGACCTGAGCAGTTGTTGTTAAGTGCCTTTGTGTCAGTTCTGTGATGAATTTGAACCCCAGACCTTGCAGTTCAAACCCCCCTTGTGGTCTAGTGCATTATCCCACAGTGCCACACCAGGACTCCAGGTCTGAGCAGTTGTGAGAGTATAACCACTGTGTGCTCCCCTGATACACATATAGATGGAGGCAGTGGAGCTATCATGGAACATCCTGTCCAAGAGTCCCCAGGAAGAAAAAGCATTGTTGAAGCTATGGAAACCAGTACATCCCCCACTGAAAAATGGGTGATAAGTACTGGAAGAAGCCAAAAAAGATAGGAAGACTAATATCTGGAAGAAGCGAAAGGAACGCCCACTAATTCCCATAAATTAACACCAAGGGTGTTGGTGTCTCTGGTGTCTCTGTGCTGTTTATTGATGCGTCTTGTAAATTGCAATATGAACTGTTTAGAAGTTGGGACTAAGAAATCTCAAACATACCAACTAGTAAAACTATAATTACAGTCATCAGAGAGAAGGTACCGAGGAATTTTTTTCTGGCCTGTTCTTTTGATTTGAGTCCTGGTTTAGTGTTGTAGGATAAGCACTGTATTGCTAACCGCAAAGTCGGTGGTTTGAACCCACCATCTGCTCCTTGGAAACCTATACAGGATCTCTATGAGTTGAAACTGCCTTGAAGGCACTTAACAACAACAAATGAAAATACCAGACATGAAAGATTATAATATTTGCATTGTATAATTCATTTATTTGAAATGATTAGGATTAGCAAATCTATTGAATCCTGATGTGGGGCTGTAGTATAAGCACTGTCTGGAAAGTCATTTGAATTGCAAAGTCAAGTATTCAAATTCACCAGCTGCTCCTCCAAAAGCCTATACAGGGTCTCTCTGAGAGACCCTAAAAGTTAACAACAATACAACAGCATATCTATGAAGACAGAAGACAGATTAATAGTTGTCTGTAGGTGGGAGAGGAAGGGAAAAGTAATGGCAAATAGTCACAAGGAAACTTCAATATAACTTGTACATTTAAAATGGGTGCATTTGATGGTTCGTAAATTGTATCTCAAAATGTCTTTTAAGAAACTCACTTAGAGATAGGCTACTTAAATACTTTGTACTGCAAAAACAATAAATACTAAGGCTTAAAATTTGGGTTAAATGATTTATAATGGAGAAGGAAACAAAAGAGTACTATCTGTAATGCTTAGGAGTTCTAGTTCAAAGTCTTAATAGACAATGACATCTTTTTTTAGTGATCCATTAATATATTATTAGTAGTATCTTTAATATGATCTAAATAAATAAAAAAATATGTGAACCTGCACATTCAAATAAATCTGCCTTATTAAAGCATCCTTGGTAGAGTCATACTTGTGGTTTTTAAGTGCAGTTGACTTGGTTCCAACTCAAAACAGCCTTATCTAGGGTTTCCAAGGAATGTTTGGTGGATTTGAACTGCTGACCATGTTGATAAATGCATGTGTCTTGTTTCCTAGCTAGGATGCCTAGTACTTATCCTACTGTGCAACACCAATATACTGAGTCATGCTTAGATTTCTCAAATGTATTCCATGTATTAAAGTTAGAATATTTTCTTATAATATGCATTAATCTTATCTGATACTAGTGATTGTGTTTTGTTTAAAATTTTAATTCTGTAGATTATTTATAAACACTTATATAAATCATGGATAGAATGGTTTTGAAGATATCAATAGCAAACATCTATTGGAAACTTTCAGTCATGGGGCTCATGTTAGTGGATAATATTATGAAATAGTCATGATTTCCATTTATTCATCAAATACTTACTGACTTGTGATGACCAGTAACAGTAATAAGAAAGAAACATATAAGGGAAAATGGTATAAAGTAGTAAATGCTATGCAAGAAATTTAAATAAGGCTATG
The DNA here is from genome assembly GCF_000296735.1 of Chrysochloris asiatica. NCBI lineage: Eukaryota > Metazoa > Chordata > Mammalia > Afrosoricida > Chrysochloridae > Chrysochloris > Chrysochloris asiatica. Next base: position 12,464,364 of record NW_006408520.1, read on the forward strand.
CAATAGGGACTAGAGATAACTTTAAATTGTATGATTAAGGAAGTTCTCTCTAGAGAAGTGACATTTAAACTGAGATCTGACTGAGTAGATTCACCCAGCTCTGTGAAAATGTAGAGATGATTATTACAGGCAGAGAGTTAGGTCAAAGCCCCATCACAGAAATAAACTGGGCATGCTCAAAGCACATAAAAAAGGCCACTGTGAGTATAGCATAGCAGACTTGGGTTAGAGGAGTAAGCAGGGGCCTGATCATGCAGTTTTTTTGTAAATATATGAAGAGTTTCTGATGTTTCAAGGTTATGCAAAACAGTTTTGGACTTAATCAGAGGAAAGATATCATCTAATGTATGTGTTTGAAAATCATCAGAGCAACTGTGTAGATAATTTGTTTTAGAAGAGACAAGTGTTGAATCTGAAAAAGGATTGTAGTAGTCTTAGAGAGATGATGATGGATTTGAATGGCAGAAAGTTGATTCATAATACATATTTGAGGTAGAACAGCAAAACTTGTTGACAGGATGTTTGTAGAGAGAAATAAAGGAAAATGGAATGATTTCTGGGTTTCTGACTATTGGAGAATGAGTTGGAGGGAGTGAGGAAATTAGGATACTATTCCAGACACTGGTGATGAGTCAGGGTGCTAATCTCAAGGTCAGCAGTTGGAAACTATCAGCTGTTCCAGAGGAAAAAAGATAAGGGTTTCTACTCCTGTAAAGGTTTACAGCCTTGGAAACACTATACAGTGTCAATATTAGTCAGAACCATCTCAGTGGCACATCACCACCACCACCACCACCATTCTAGACATAGTTAAGATTCCTAGGAGCTTTCCCACTGAAGTTGTCAGTTAGATGATTGAGTATTTCTTATCCTACTTTCAGAGAGTAATATCAGATCAGATTATGATTAACCTGATGTTGATAAGCACATGTGTCTTGTTTCCTAGCTAGGATGCCTATGCCTTACACTTGTAACTGCCTCGCAGTGATGAGAGGAACATTAGGCACAAGGTAGATACATGGATCCACACATAGATAGATGCTGAGAAAAGGACTGAATGGATGGATGGATGGAAGCATGTCTAGAACAATGTTTTTAGAAATAGACAGTGTGTGTCTAGATATTGAATACTTCAGAAGACGGTTTCAATAATCCCTTGTAATTTTCAGAGACATATTTCTGAAGCTGAGTTTTGGAGGATGGGTATCACAGGAAAACATTTAAAGCAATACAATTCTCATCCATATATATTTTAAATAAAGGAAATAATAGAGCTAGAAAACATTTACTTCCAAAGGAAAACCATCTCTCAAATGTATTAAACTTGGAGATGCTTTCCAAACTCATCTTTTTCCAACATTCACCAGCCATTGTTTTTTAGCTATGATTAATAAGGGAGATTTCCTAAACATTTAATGTTTTGTGACAGATAGGTCTTCTGAAAACTTTTAAACAAGATTCTCCTTGCTTGAAATATAAATTCCCTCAGTTAAAAACATATCTATTTCCCCTATTCTCTGTTCTCATATTGTCATTGTTTTTTGTTGCTGTGAGTCAATTCTCACTCATGGCAACCCCATTTTGCAGAGTAAAACTGCTTCCTAGGTTTTTCAAGTATGTGACTTTTGGAAGCAGATCTCTGAGCCTGTCTTCTAAATTACTTCTGGGTGAGTCCAAACAACCAACCTTTTGGCCAGTACTTGAGCACTTCACTTTGTGCTACCTACAGACCTTTCCAATTACATAGATAGAATTGAAAGGAACAATGATTGTTGACTTCTTATGCTTAAGGTGACAGATCAGAACCTGGTGAGCCTAAATGCTTCTGGGAATTAAGAGTTTTGACATGCAAATATAAAGCTTCATTATCTCCAGAGCAATTATACTGTATTTGTAAGACAAAGGAAGATAATATGTCTAAGGATCAAAATATCAAAACTCTGCTTTGGATAACTGGCTTTATTCCACAGTGATAGACATGTCAGATATTATAATATTTAGCATATTTCCTCATGTGGAAAATGATAGGATTTCAATCCTCATGCTTTAAGGGCATGAGCTGTAATCTCATTATCATCTCCCTAAATCAATCACTACATCTGTGAATATTAACTCAATCCTGATGATACCAGATGCAATATTGCATCCTGAGTGAGGAAAAAGTTCCATGACACCTCAGTGGGCCTGCAAACACTCAAAGTAAGCTACAAATTCACTGGTTGTTAAGTGCCTTCAAGTCAGTTCCTACCCATAGCGATTTTATATAGGGTTTCTGAGGAGCAGCTGGTGAGCTTGAACCACTGACCTTGTGGAGCAAACCGACTTTGCATTCCAGTGCATTACCCTATAGCACCATGACCTACTACATACCTGGTCTTACACAGCTAAATTTGTATCTTTCACATTCATAAGACCTAGATTGTTCTTAAACAAAATGAATGTGAGTAATCAGGGGGGTGTTTTTAAAGCCAAGCTATTACAACATTGGAGTCCTGGTGTGGCGCTGTGGGTTAATGCATTAGGCTACAAAGCTGTTTGAACTGCAAGGTCAATGGTTCAAGCTTACCAGCTGCTCCTTGGAAACCCTGTACAGGGCCGCTATGGGTCGGAATCAACTCAACGGCACTTAACAACAACAAATACAACATTATTGCAATTACAAGAGGTTTATTATAAAGGCTTTAGAATATAAGCAGTAGTTTAAAGTGTAACATTTTATTGATAAGATTGAAATACTAAATAACTAAAATCTAACTGCCTTGCACGTATCATTTCTTTAACGGAATATATAACATTCTATAATTGATTTAAAGCCTATAGTATATGGATTGGGTTGGGGAAAATAATGGTGGTGGTGGTGGTGGTTATGTGCCATAAAATCGATTCCAGCTCACAGTGACCCTGTACAGAGTTTCCGAGGCTGTAAATATATAAGGGAGGAGAAAGCCTCATCTTTCTACCGTGGAACAGCTGGTAGTTTCGAACTGCTGATGTTGAGATTAGCAGCCCAATTAGCGTAGTGGTTATGAATCCGGCTGAGAATCGCAAAGTCAGCAGGGAAAAGATTGTTTGGTCAAAACCCTAGCCAGTGGGGTGAGACACAGCCTCGAGATTCATGTCAGGGATTAAAAACCCGAGTGGAATGCCCACTCAGTATACTCGCTGGCCTGTTCCTGTATGTACGGCTATGCGCACACACCCTCTTGCAGGAGTGAATTTTGCTTTGCCAAGGTAATTTAGTCTCACCAAATGTCTTTTATGTGACATTGGAATTTATTTCTAACACGTGGAGTACCTTATCATTTAAAACCAGTAGAAATGAATCAATAAAGGGGGATAAAAACCTCAAAAGCCACTCATTTCGCATATGTAATACAAATTTTAAGATGAAATGATCCAAAAGTTGAATAGTTACTGTTACTTTTCAGTTAGACTCACTATGTGTCACACATGTGCCAAATAAGCCTTCCTGGAAAATAGTACTGTATCATTTTTATTTCATTTTATTTCATTTGATCCTCACAACTCTGTAGGAAAGGTTCCCTCTTACAGATGAATAGCAAAAAGCCTGCTGTAATCACAGTTTTAGAGATAATTGAATGTACAAAGAAACCAGAAGATTGATGAGTAAATTAGTATTTGTTGAATGAAATAATAAATAAATAAATAGCTATTTTTAATTAACAGAGAAAGATTTTTTTTTAAGAAATGAAAGTAAAACTTGCTATTTAATATAAACCTGACAAAAACGTTTATTTCCTATCTATCAATCTATCTTTCCATCTATCTTTCTATTGTGGTTTAAAAGAAATCAGGACTGCAAAGTGGTCAGGAGAAAAGATCCTAGGGGCAGATTGATCCAAAATGTGAATTCTTGCTCTGGTATTTAATTTATAGCCCTCTGTTTAACCATTTGCAAATTGATGCATATAAATATTACTCATGGCATTATTCCTTATCATGGCATTATTTTAAGGAATAAATGTGATGTTACATATGAACATGTTTAGCTCAAAGCTTAGAACCTTATAACCTCTTAGTAAATGTCAAAGTACAGTAAGTATAAAGAAATTTGGATAAATAGTAGAGAAAAGACAGGTAGAAAAGAACATATTGTTAAGTATATAAAATACACTAAACGTTTCCACCCCTGAGGGTGGTTTTAGTCAGCTCACAAGGATTCACATTTTGGGCAATTCTTTATCCTTCCTCTTTCCCGTAAATTTTTTGTAGCTTAAAAGATCCTTGGAGACCAAAAGGGTTACTTGGATCATGTCAAATCTCTGTGAGTCGGAATCCACACCAAAGGATTGAGGGTCTATGAACTCAACCTAGTGTGAATATACTGCATAAGTTAAGTATCTGAAAGCCCAGAATGTGAAATGAAGCCCTATGTGACAGAGAATTTTTTAAAAGTGAAATTAAACTCTCCTTTTAACTTAAAGATAATTTAAAGTCTCTTTCTAAGCAGAGAAATCAGATATATAGCAATTTGCCCTGAACAGTCATAGTTTGTACTTATTGGCTTGATGTTCTCGTTAAAAATTTCCTTGTCCATTCCCAAAAGTGTCATAGTTTGGATAATAAATTAAAAGGTCACCTCTAAGTCTAGAACTTTTACTTTTGTTTGTAATTTTTCTTCGGGATACTTTTCATAGTCATAAATCATAAGATAGGTGCTTTTTCATGAGAAATGCACAAATAAAATTACTTTGGTCATTCCATTTATTCATCTGTAATCCTATTCTAGCAGTTCCATCTTGGAAGACTGAAGACCAAGAATTTTAATTTAAATTCTTGCTTTTCATTAATTAAAAACAAAGACAAAATTATCATATAATTTGTATCCTTCATCTATCCACAACCACATAAACTTTGTTGTTGTTGTTATATGCTGTGGAGTCAGTTCCAACTCATAGCGACCCTGCATAGGGTTTCTGAGGCTGTACATCTTTACGGGAGTAGAAAGCCTCATCTTTCTCCCGCGGAACAGCTGGTAGTTTCGAACTGTTGACCTTGCGGCTCGCGGCCCAACTTGTAACCACTACACTTAGTGAACCTCAAATCTTACATAGCAAAGCAATGAGGATGGGCCTTGAATATTTTCTCAAAAAATTTTTTAAATATGCTACTTTTCTGCCTTTGCAACATTCTATACTTATTCTGGTTTGGTGCTGTGGGTGAATGCACCAGACTGCAAAGCCATTTGAATTGCAAGGTCGGTGGTTCAAGCTCACCAGCTGTTCCTCAGAAACCCTATACACGGTCGCTCAATGGCACTTCTTAACAACAACAACAACAACATACTTATGCACCTCCACTTGTCTGTCAATTTGTCATACTGTGGTGGCTTCTGTGCTGCTGTGATTCTGAAAGTTATGTTACTGGTATTTCAAATACTAGCAGGGTCACCCATGATGGACAGGTTTCAGCTGAGCTTCCAGACTAAAACAGACTAGGAAGAAGTAGAGAAAAACTATCCAAATACTTAGTCACTGAAAACCTTATGAATAGCAGTCAGTACCAGAATACTGAATATTGAAATATGACGAAGAGTGCACCAAAATATTGTCAGGTATAGTACCAGAAGGTGAGCACCACAGTTTGGAAGGCACTCAAAATGCAACTGGAGAAGAGCTGCCTCCTCAAAGTAGAGCTGACTGTGATGACTCAAATGGATAAGGCTTTCAGGACATTCATTTGCTGATAGAGCAAACTCAAAATGAAGAGAAACAGCTATAAATATCCATCAATAATCAGAACATGGAATATATGAAGTATGAATGTAGGAAAATTCAAAGTGTTAGTCAAAGAAAAGGGATGCATAAACATTGATATCCTAGGCATTAGTGAGCTGAAATGGGCTGGTCTTGGCCATTTTGAATCCAACAATCACTTGGTTTACTGTGCCAGGAATGATAAACTGAAGAGGAATGGTACATTCATTATCAAAAAGAACGCATCAAGATGTAGCTGAAAGTACATTGCTGTTTGTGTAAGATTATATCCATATGCCTACAAGGAAGACCAGTTAATACAACTATTATTCAAATTTATGCACCAAACACTAAAGCAAGTGATGATGAAATTGAAGAATTCTCCCAACTTCTTAAGTCTGAAATTGATCAAACATGCAATCAAGATATTTTGATAATTACTTGTGACTGGAATGCAAAGTTGGAAGCAAAGAGGAATGATCAGTAGTTGGAATATATGGCTTAGTGATAGAAAGGCTGCTGGAAATCAAATGAATTTTGCAAGACAAAGTAAAGTATTTTTTCATTGCATATATCTATTGTAAACAAAATAAAATATGACTATACACATGAACTTCACCAGTTGGAATACACAGAAATCAAATGAACTATATCTGTGGAAAGAGACAGTGGAAAAGACCCATATTGTCAGCCAAATCAAAATCAGAGCAGACTGTGGAACAGACCATCAATTGCTCGTGTGGAAGTTCAGGGTGAAACAGAAGAAAATTCTAACAAGTCCTTGAGAACCAAAACATGACCTTGAACACATTCCACTTGAATTTAGAGATGATCTCAAGAATGTATTTGATGCATTCGACAATAACAGATTAATATCAGAAGAGTTGTGGAATGACACCATACAGTAAGAAAGCAAAAGATCATTAAGAAGACAGGAAGGAAGGAAAAGACAAAAATGAATGTCAGAAGAGACTCTGAAATTTGCTATCCAGTATAGAGCTGCTAAAGCAAACGGAAGGAATGAGGCTGTAATAGAGCTGAACAGAGTTTCAAAGGGCACCTCAAGAAGACAAAGTCAAATATTGTGATGAAATGAGCAAAGATTTGGAATTAGAAAACCAAAATGGAAGAACACAATCAGCATTTCTCAACTGAAAGAACTGAAGAAAAAAATGCAAGCCTCAACTTGCAATATTAAAGAATTTAATTGGCAAAATATTGAATGATGCAGAAAGTATCAAAAGAAGATGGAAGTTATATACAGAGTCACTCTACTAAAAAGAAATGGTTGCTATTCAGCCATTCCAAGAGAGAGCATATGATCAAGATCTAATGATACTAAAGGAAAAAGTCCATGATGCACTGAAATTATTGGCAAAGAACAAAGAACTGTAGCCATAAGCTCTAACTAAAGTTTGAGCTACACAGGAGACTGGTGTGTAAAAATCTCCAGTTCTTGCCTCAGTCTTTTTAGTCTCCTGGTATAGCACTGTAGGATGACCAGTGGACTCAAACCCACCAGCTGCTCCCTGGAAACCTTTTACAGGGCAGGGTAGCGATGAGTTGTAATCAACTCAGCACTTAACAAAAACAACAACATCTATGCCTGTGGGGCAGCAGGACTATCAGCAGTCCAGTCTTTGAAGAGGATGGATGACTATAATCGTCCTTTAGCCCTGCATGTTGTGCCTGACTTCCCTATTTTATCTCTAACTTTTGCATGAAAGGCAGACAAAGGTGCTGTGTATGACTCCTTTTATTATTATTTTTAGCTCAGGTCATCTTTGAGATCTGAATCAAGTTGGAGTTCTTTTTATAAAGGGCAGATTCAAGGAAAGAAGCAGAGGCAATCTTGCCCGCCATGTACATCCCTTTGACTAATAAGTCCACACTGTCCTCAGTTAACTTGTGTCATCGACAAAGAGTAATATAGAACATCTGTCCTACAAATGTTCTTCTGAATCGTAGTTAATGGTTTCCCACCATCTGCATTGCCATAGAGAAACTGCTTGGAGAATTGTCAATTGTATTCTGATCAGAAGAATGTGGTCTGACTCATAGTCAAAAACATCCTGAAAACATTTTATTCTCTTCAGTATGCCTTTCGCTGAACTTGAATTAAGAAATTAATCAGATAGACAGTAACCACAGATTGACATTGAAAAATAGCCTTTCAGGCTCCATAAAATTCCTTCTTGATTGGGAAGAAAAGGAGGAGATTTATGTACTTAGAATTTATCAGAGAATATATTACTTAAAAGGACAGCTAGAAAGATAACTAATGTGATTGACAAAGAAATATATATAAAATAAATTACTCTCCTCCTATACCTTATTTATCAATGAATAGCGTGTCAAAGGCAACTTTGAAAAAAAATTAATAAGTATAACGCTTATACATTGGACATTTTTTTGTTACTGTTGGACTGAATGTTTGGAAAATATCTGCAGGGTTATTTGGTTTCTCTTTTCACCCTTTTCCCAGTTGAATTTGCTATGGTCAGAACTGAGAAAACTGAACTCAAACTAGCTTTCTTAATAGGATGGCATTTAGACAGCTACTTTACTTAGTGATCTTGTGTAGTTTAGTAGTAAAGCTGAAATAAGCCCTCTTCTTTAGCGGGAAATAAGATGGCATTCTGCTGAATGCTAGAATTTTATCACTTTGAGGGGGTAAAAAAAAGAAAGAAACTGCTTGAGAGACCTAAGAATATAAAAGCATTTGAGATCTCAGAAGGAGTTTAAATCAATGCACTGCCACAGTTACAGAGCAGATGAAAGAGCCTGCTGTCTCAATTGCCAGGAAATACTTAGAAACTCTCACTTTGATTTCTTCACGTAGTCCGTTACATTACTGCTAAATGCAATATATGGGGACTTCAGGACTTTGATGTTGTACAGCTCCAACAAATGGAAACTAATATTATAGAACAACTAAGATTTGGGGGTTTATGTGGATATACAAATAGATCCCCATCTAGCTCCCAATGTACTATGTATCTCCAGATGCTGCTTTTTTACCTGTATCTTTAAAAAATTATCATTTTGGTTTATTCATGAATTCTAAGCAGTGCTATGTTTATATCATATTCATAGGAGTTATTGTTTTTCTGAATTAATAGTCTACCAATTTTTTTATAACAATATTTGAAGTGTGGAAAATTTTTTTGTGCCTGCCAATCCTGGTCAGAACTCAATTCAGTGAGGAATTGCTGATGTCATGCCTTAGGGAAATCTGATGTTTCTAACTCATTGAGTGTGGACAGATGGAATTAACAACTACATTCCTATCCAAAGACTGCATTCCAGTTTAACTAGTAAACCTTGACGTGAATCATCAAATATGAAGATACTAATTTTTTAAAATCTGTTGGTTTTTATCATTATTAGTTACATAATACATTTGATATCATTTTGCAATGATGAGCTACTAATGAAAGTGCTGCTTTAATTATATAGAACTTAAGAAATTTAAGATTTTGAAATTTATGGAAATAAGATGAAAGCAGAGGTCAGAAGTCTTGAATCCAGTTTTGGGATCTACCACTTACTAACATTTTTAATTCTGGCAAGGTGTTTAATATTTAGTTTTGATTTTCTCATTTGAACCAAAACCAAACCATTTGCTGTCAAGTAGATTACAATTCATGTAAGAGCCCATGTGTTTCACCATAGAACTGTGTTCCATAGGGTTTTCAGGGGCTGTGATCACTCATAAGTAGATGGGCAGACAATGCTTTTTACTTCCTTATTTACCAAATGATTAACAACACCTTCTCTGTTTACCTCTTAGAACTGATCTGTGGACTAATAAGATGATAAATGAAAGGCAATACTATAGCAGAGAAAACTTGAGGTCAGACAGGAATGAGGAGACCAGCACTGCCTTTAACTAGCAGTGTGACCACGGTAGATCTTTTAAACTCTCTGAACTCCTCATCTCTTAAATGATAAGGTTGGTCTCTGAAATCTTAGTTAATTTTTAGTGGAAAATTATTTGATCTTATATGTCAACATGTTTGAAAACTATATATCATTACATAAACATTTCTGATTTTTTTTTATAGCACTCTGAAAATTATGAAGCTCTGTGTTGGTATTTTCAAAGTTGAAACAGTTCAGTCCTTTTATTAACGAGAAAATTTTACAGTTTGCGGTGGGGTAGAGAACCTTTAGGAATTGAAAGAAGAACCTTCCTTATTCAGTGTTTCCAATATGGACCAACTTCATGAATGATGCTTGAACCACATTTGGTTCCATAAGGTTGTTAGTAATGTAATTTGGAATGAAAAAAACAGTGAAGAAAAATTTCCATATTTGCTTAAATGTAGTTGTTGTTAAGTGCCTTTGAGTTGGTCCCAACTCATGGTGAGCCTGGTAGGGTTTTTAAGGAGTGCCTGGTGAGTTTGAACTGCTGACCTTGCATTATTCTGCAGTGTTGCAAGTGTAGTAAATTCCCAATATTCTTTTTTTGACGAATTTACGGAAACTTTGAAGCTCCTTTGAACTAAAATTGTAGGTATATATTTCAGTTTTATATAGGTTGGTGGCACATTTTAAGATCGGGAATTTAGTTTATTCACTTAAGTGAGAAGAAATAAAAAGAGAAAATTATGATGTTAGATTCATCTGAATTATGTCTAGTAGATCAACATGCTCCATTAAAAACATTATCAAGTTTAAAATGTTCATTTGAATAATGTGGTGCTCTATAGCTCAGAATCAAATGCTCGAGACTCAGAGTGTCCTGTTCCTATAGAAATCTTAATTGTCATCTTCTCAGAATTTTAAATAATAATTTGGATTTGATTTGATAGGTTCATCATAAATTATCTTTGACATTTCACAGAAAGTTGTCTTTAATTTTTTGTTTACAGGCAAAATATTGCGTTTTAACCTCTTCTTTGCATTTTAGATTCTAGATTACCTAATAATACTTCCTGAGGTTCATGCCATTATGTCAGTCTGCGTTTTGTAATACAGAACTTTTACCTGCATGATGTAATTTAATCTTCACAACAATAAAGTATTATCACCTAACTTTTATGTATTGGGAGAGAGTAAGGGGACTCAAGACACTAAGTGACTTGTCACACAGTTCACATGACTATTGAATGCTGGATCTCTGATAGAACTCTCTGACAACAACTCCAAAGCTATTTTTAAGATAATTACTAATGCTGATGAAAATATGATATAATGCCTTATTTTACTCAACCAAAAAATGATAAAAATTATTTTATACTACATAACTCATGTCCTATTATAATGAAATGTGCAAAGACCTGGAGTTAGAAAACCAAAAAGGAAGAGTATACTTAGAATTTCTCAAGCTAAAAGAACTAAAGAAAAAATATCAAGCCTCGACTCACAATATTGAAGATCTCTGTAGGGAAAATTCTGATTGATGCTCATTTCTTCCCAGTTCTGTGAATAAACTAAATACCAGACTTAAAACATCAAATGAAGATGGAAGGAATACATAGACTCACCCTACTAAAAAAGATTGGTTGATGTTCACTAATTGTAAGAGGTAGCATATGGTATGAAAGGAAGAAGTCAAAGCAACACTGAAGGCAGGAGCGAAAACAAGACTCCTGGAATTGACAGAATACAAATAGAAAATTTCAACTAGCTGGTATAACACCGAAGGCGCTCACTCGTCCATGTCAAGAAATCTGGAAAACAGCTACTTGTACAACCAATTGGAAGAGACCCATATTTGTGACCATCCCAAATAAAGGTGACAAATGGAATGTGGAAATCTTTGAACAATATCATTAATATCACTTGCAAGTAAAATTTTCTGGAGATAATTTAAAAATCCTTCCAATAGTACATTTACATGGAGCTGCCAAAAATTTAAGCCAGATTTAGAAGGGGATGTGGAATGACTGATATCATTGCTGATATCACATGGATCTTGGTTGAAAGCTGGGAATACCGGAAAGATGTTTAAGTGCTTCAATGACTATGAAATGTTTCAATGACTATGAAAAGGCATTTGACCTAGTGGTTCATTAAAAACAAAAAAGGAACTATTGATAACTTTGTAAAGAATGGGTATTCTAGAAAACTTAATTGTGTTCATGAGGAACCTGTACATTGACCAAGAGGCAGTCATTTGAATAGAATGAGCATATGATCAATGGTTAAAATCAGAAATGGAGTGTGCTCAGGGTTTTATCCTTCCACCATACTTATCCAGTCTGTATGCTGAGCAAAAAATCTGAGAAGTTGGATCATATGAAGAAGAATGTGGCATTAGGATTGGAGGACGACTTATTAACAACCTGTGATATATAGATAAAACAACCTTGCTTGCTATAAGTGAAGAGGACTTGATACTTACTGATGAAGATCAAACGCTACAGCCTTTAGTATAGATTGCTCTTCAATATAAAAAGAACAAAAGGTCTCACAACTGGACTAATAAACAACATCCTGATAAATGTAGAAAAAATTTTAATTGTCAAAGACTTCAATTTGCTTGAATCCACAATTGATGCTCATAGAAGAGAAATTAAATGACCTATAGCATTCACAAATTTACTACAAAAGACCTGTTTAAAGTACAAAGATGTAAGTTTGAGGACTGAGGTGTGCCTGACCCAAGCCATGGTATTTTCAGTTGCCTTATATGCATGTTGTCAATAAATAAGGAAGACTGAAGAAGAATTGATGCATTTGAATTATGGTGCTGATGAAGAATATTGAAAGTATCATGGACTTCTGAATGAAGAACAAATATATCTTGAAAGAAGTATAGCCATAATGCATCTCATAATCAAGGATGGCAAGACTTTGTCTCTTGTACTTTGAACATATTATCAGGAGTCCAGGGAAAAGGAAGGATGTAATGCTTGGAAAAGAGGAGGGTCAGCCAAAAAGAGGAAGACCCCCAACAAGATGAATTGGCACAGCAACAGCAACAATGGGCTCAAACATAACAAAAATTATAAAGATAGGATAGGTTAGGACAACATTTTGTTTTCCTGTGCCTAGGGTTGCTATGAGGCAGAACTGACTTGAAGACATGTTAACACCAACAATTCGTGTCCTGGTGATTTATTCAAATTGTGCAATTTGTTTTTGTTACCAACCTAGTTTACTAAGTTTTAGCCACTATTTTAAGTATTAAATAATCTTTTCTTTTATTATCCTATGTGCTAAGTATTGAATCTCCATATTTAAGTGAAGAAAGTTGCTCAGACTATACAGCTAACTTGAGGCTTGAAGTGAATTATGCCAGAGTTTTAAATGCGTGCTTCTAACATCCAGGCTATATTACTTAATGCCATAAAGACCGATAGAGTTTATTTTAACAATAGCATTTCAATTCCCTAAATTTTCCAGTTTTGAAGTCAGAATATTACTTTCCCTCCTGCCTAATTCATAGGTTTATTCTGAGTATTAAAAGTAATAATGCATGTAAAGGAGACTTTCAAAAATGTAAATCACCATAAACAGGCAACTTACTATTAATGTGGTTAATCTCTTTTAATGAGAAAGACATAGCACTCTAAAACCTTCTAGGCATTTGTACAGTGGCCATGCATAGATAAACTTCAATATAATGCACCTAATGTGAAAATTCAGGGCACTATGTCAGACCTCTTGGGGAGACTATTCAGTAGCAATGGGAGCTTTATTGCACACCTCAAATCGTGCTGCACAGGGGGCCACCACCTATTCAACTTCTGCATAAGGCTGGTCCTGCTGAGAATCGAGAGGTCCCTATTTAAAACAGCTCACTACAAGGATAGTCACACTTATAGAAATAATTAATGGTGGCAATGATCCTTGTAATGGCACCTGATGCCCTGCTGCGAAGAAAGATAAACCAGCCTTCACCATAAAGAACTTACAAATTATACTAAGCAAACATGTTAACAGCTATTAAGAGTCATAATCAGAGCTGTTAAACAAACAATTAAGAGATGTCATATAAAATGCACCTATTTAGGAATAGCAGCTACATGTTTGGAGTTTTAAAAAGCTGGAGATGAAGTCCACAGTGGAGAGTAAAGTTTAGACAACAACAGGCATCTTTCTGCATCATTCCATTTTCTCAACATTAAATCCCAAGGAAAAATGTCTTGCTCCCAATGATGTACTTGCATCCTAAAATTTGTTTTTCATCTTGTTACAATTTAATCGGAAAACTAGTCTTATGTCATCAAATGTGACTTTTTATTATAAACAGTGCCTGTTTGTAATGGCCTTGAAAATGTTGATATATTCTAATAGTAAAAAGCAAGAAGAATTTGTTTGTTTAGAAGAAATTTTCTTTACTTACAATGTTTCATGTTAAAGTGAGAGTCAACCCTGACCATGTGTGCTTAGTCACAAGCAACCCTGACCTTGCTGTTCTTAGTGCATCAAGTAGCCTCATCATCACCTGGGAACCTGTTAGCAATGCAGGATCTTGGACTCCATTCTAAACCAACAGAATCAGAATCTTCATATTAATAAAATCACTTGATGATTTATGTACATATTAAATTTGAGACTAAAATATAAATGTACAATGTTTCTATCATTAGTTGGTCTATCAGCAAAATTTATAGACTTAATTTTATTGGAAAGTAAAAATTAGATTGTCCACTTTAGGAAGGTACATAAATACTGTGGCATTTGCCAAATCATTAAGCATATCTGAAGTGGCCACCTCTAGAACCTATGTTAAGGGTGGCTGTTCCTTGGAAATTCTATACAGGGTCGCTATGAGTTGGAACTGATTCAACGGCACCAAATAATGGCAAGCATAGTACAATATGCCAGCCATTGCTCAATTGCCATCTTATACTCTGTCCACCTTCTTCAGGTTTTGTGTTCCCTTCGTATATAAAAATCAGTGACTGTCAAGTTGACTTAGACTCATGGAGACCCTGACAATGAGATTAGAACAGTAGGATGTTTCATGGCTGATCTTTCAAAAGTAACTCACCAGACCTTTCTTTTAAGGTATCTCTGCCTGGCCTGAAACCTCCAGCTTTTGGGTTAGTAGCTGATCCCATTACCCATTTGCACCACTTAGGGATGCCCCTTCATGTACAGTTCCCAATTATGTGGAACACTAACACTATAAAGAGTGTAGGAGATCATGTAAAATAAGGAATATTAGTCTTAAGTCCAACTATATTCTTTCCTACTTAAAATATACCAAGTCCACATTTTGATCACTTCTGCATTCTTTAGCTGAGTCTACGATATAAATTGAGCCAGACTGTAGATTAAAAGAATTAGTGGCCTTTGTGTCTTTTCACTAAAAATGCTGAGAGGACTAGAATTAATCTTTCTTATTTATACCTTTGGGATGTGACAAATGCACAGTTGCTTTGGCCTTTCTTTCATTAGGCAATTTATTAACTTTCTTACAGGTTTGGGCCCCTGGCGACTTCCAGTTGCATTGTGTTGATGCAGATCATACCTCTTTTCTCAGGACACTCAAGGATACACACTTTTGTTGTGGTCACATTGTCCTCCCAAGTGGTTCTCTAAGGCAGAGTAGTTTTTTACATATTCTCCCAGGCCCATTCACTCTGAATCAATATACCAAGGAGCTCCAAAAAGTTTGTGGGACATGGAATTAAAAAATCATGGAATTTTCTATTATCTTTTTGAAGCTTCCTCATACTATTGGCAGCATATTCATCTGTGCCCTATCTTCACAGCACAAAAACCGAAAACAAGCATGTTATCTTTGATTCTGACTTATATGGACCTAGAGGACACAGTAGAACTGTAATATTTATATCAGGAAGCAGAGTGCCCCATCTTATCCCATGGAGTTGCTAGTGAGTTTGAACTTCCAGCCTTTCAGTTAGCAACTGAGCGCTAAACAACTGCACCACCAGGGAAGTGCCAGTAATTAATGCTGGCTGTCTCCTCGTTGATGTCAGATCGATCTTGACTGAAAGCAAAGAATACCAGAAAAATGTTTAACTGTGCTTTATTGACTTTTGGATTATGAAAATTATGGATAATACTGTGAAGAATGGAAATTCCAAAACATGAGGAACGTGTGCATAGACCAAGAAGCAGTCATTGAAACAGAACAAGGGGACATTTGTTGTCAGGTGCCATTGAGTCAGTCCCAATGCATAGCAACCTGTGATAGGCATCTGTGATGTGCAGATGACACAGCTTTGCTTGCTAAAAGTGAAGAGGACTTGAAATACTTTCTGAAGATGATCAGTGTGGATTACACCTTAACATAAAGAAAACAAAAATCCTTACAACTGGACTGCTAAGCATCATCATGTAAACATAGAAAAGATTGAAGTTATCAATGATTTAATTTTACTTGGATTTATAGTCAACACTTAATGGAAGCAGCAGTTAAGAAATCAAAAAATATATTGCACTGAGAAAAGCTTATTCAAAAGACCTCTTTAAAGTGTTAAAAGAACAAATATGTCACTTTGAGGACTAAGGTATGCCTGATTCAAGTCATGGTGTTTTCAATCTCCTCATAAGCAAGTGAAAACTGGACAGTGAATAAGGAAGACTGGAGAAGAATTGATACTTTTGAATTGTGGTGTTGGTGAAGAATATCGACTATACTATTGACTGTCAAAAGAATGAACAAATCTGTCTTGGAAGTACAAGCAAGAATGCTCTTTGAAGTGAGGATATTAAGACTTTATCTTATGTACTTGTGACATGTTGCGAGAAAGGACCAATCCTTGGAGAAGGACACCAGGCTTGATAAAGTAGAAAGTCAGCATATGGCAGGAAGACCTTTAAGGAGATGGACTGTCACAATGATTACAACTATCAATTTAAACACAGCAACTATTTTGAGGATGGTACAGGGCTGGGGAGTGCTTCTTTCTGCTGTACAACTAACTATGAGCTGGAACAACATGTATACCTTGTAGAGTATTTCTCGATTCCTTTTAGCAGCAGGTTTTCACAACAATCATGAACATCCCTTAAAGTGCATAACACGATCTGATTCTCAAAATCTTATGTTAATATGATGATCTATTTTAAGATGATAGTAAAAGCTAGAATCTCACAGTGAACAAAGAGGATTAAGTAAAGCATCAGTTGACTTTTACAGTTTTCTTTTTTTAAATCCTGGGCAGGAAATTATAATGATGTTCTTTATAATTGTTCTGAAAAAAAAAAAACCAAAACCATCAACTCAAAGGAAGTTATAACAGGCCTAATTAATGCTCAAATTGTTCCTCCTGAGAAACAGATTTTTTATGTAATGTAAATGGGCTTCACAGGAAATATTCTTGTTCTTGTTCATGCTCTTTCCTACAGATTATTAACAAAAAGCACTTCAAAATAGGAAATGAAGGTTTTTGTGTTTCTGCTTTTGGTTTTGTACTACACAAATAAGAAGGTAAATAAAATACAAGAAAACTGATGGTTTTGTTTATTTAGCTGTCATTGTTAGGTGCCATCAAGTTGGTACCAACTCATAGCGATCTTATGCACAGCAGAACGAAACACTGCCCAAGCCTGGGCCAATCTCACTATTGTTGCCACACTTGAGTCCACCGATGCTGCCACTTGGCCAATTCATCTCATTGGGGGTCCTCCTCTTTTTCTCTGACCCTCTACTTTACCAAACATGATATCCTCCTTCAACAACTGGTCCCTCCTGATAATATGTCCAAAGCATGAGAGACGAAGTTTGTCCATCTTGGCCTCTAAGGAGCACGCTGGCTGCACTTCTACCAAAACGGATGTATTGGTTCTTTTGGCATCCCATGGCATTTTCAGTGTTCTCCTCCAACACCATAACTCAATGGCATCAATTATACAGTCTTCCTTATTCACTGTCCAGCTTTCTGTTTAAATAATAGTTATGTGTGGATTTAAGATATTTTCATTTTAAACATATGTTTGATTCATGGAATGGTTGAAGACAAATGTAATTTTAGATATATTAAAACACTTTCCCTTTTCAAAATCCATACCTACTCACACTAGTCTCCATGGTCATGAATCCTGTTATGCCACTGTCCTAACCATGTAACTTGGAGTATTTAACTTTTATAAAACTCAGTTTCTTTCATTTGTAAAATAGAATTGAAACTAAAACATACATCTTCTGAGAATCAAATGAGATAATATATTTTAAATGTGTTTAGTAGAATCATCTTTAAAAAGAATTCAAAACATGTTAGATATTAGATTGCTTTGTTTAATTTTTCATTCATAGAAGTGCCAAAGTTGACAAAAATTTAATGTAGAATAGTCATTCTGTTGTATTCTGAAATGTACAATGCCCATATATCTCTAAAACATAGCCACTTTTATCGTTTGAATGATAAAGTAGAGTGCACCAAGATTCATTGTAGCATTATTCACAATAGCCGAAAGGTGGAAACAATCCAAATATCCATTAAGAAATGAATGGATAAACAAAATGTAACATATGCACACAATGGAGTATTGTTTAGCCATAGAGAGAAATGAAGTTCTGATATATGCTATGGTATAGATAAACCACGAAACAAATATTATATGATCCCTCTCATTTGAAATATATAGAATAGGCAAATACATAAAGACAGAAAGTGTATAAGTGATTATCATGGGCTGGAGGGAAAGGGAATTACGGAATTTTTGCTTAATGGATGCAGACTGAGTTTTTGCTTGGGGTGATTGAAAGAGAGATTTGGGAAATCAGTAGGATGGTTGACCAACATTGTATACATCCATGACTCTACTGAGCTGTGGAGTTCTAGTGTGGCGATCTAGGAGAAGTACAGAATCACAAGGTTGGTTTGAACTGCAAGATCAGTCAGTGACTTAAACCCACCAGTCCTTCCTTGGAAACCCTACACAGGGTCACTATGAGTCAGAACTGATTCAACAGCACTTAACAACGACACTGAACTGTACACTTAAATAATTGGCTTAATTTTATGTTAAATATATTTTATGATGGTAATTTTTTAAAAGAAAATGAAATAGTAAAACCCTTGTGCTTAAACTCCTAAGTCCCCTGTTCATCTCACTGCAGTCTAACTTCTAGCAAGAGCAGTTACTCTGTTTCCATATCTCCAGTTCCTAGCTCTTCCTTCCCCCAGCCCACCCCAAAAGGTCTGTCGACTATAGTAGGGCTTCTCGCACTGTAAATGCAAAAGTCTTTCTTGTTTCTAAATCCAATGATCACTTTTCAGCTGTGAGCTACTGAAATTTCTTCAACATTTAACATCTTCTTTGATGCTCTGTTGGTAATCTGCTTAGTTTTTCCATGACCTTCTTTTGTCTTCCCTTTCAATGCTGGTGGTCCCAGAATTCCACACTTGAGCTTCTTTCAAACACACACCATAGAATCTCTTGGAGTTCTGGTGTGGCACTGAGGGTTAAACACACTGGACTGCCAGGTCAATTTGAATCGCAAGGTCAGCAGTTCAAGTTCCACAGCCATGACTTGGAAACCCTACACAGGGTCTATGATTTGGAACAACAATAACAATGGAGTCTCTTACTGTGGAATTTACTACCACTTATAGCTAAAAAAATCGGAGGTATATATTTTTTCTGTACTGTCTGCCTCTATCAACTTCACCTCCATTCAGTAACTTTTTAGTGTATTTTCAATAAATTCTCTCAATCGATGCTTACTGAGCAACAACTAGATACCAGGGAATAGGCTAGGCAAGAGGATTCCAATAAAATTTGCTTACTCAAGAGGCTTTAAGGGGCCTGGAAATATCATCAGATTCATTCTCCGATTATTATTAGGTATTTTCTTCATTTTCATTCACCTGAGACTTATTTTTTCATTATTGATTGGCAATTATTGGTGTGATGTTGTAGGAGAAGTACTGGATTTCTAACTGTAAGGTCAGGGGTTCAAACCAACCAGCCACTACTTGGCTCTATGCAGGGTGGCTATGAGTCAAAATTGACACTTAACAACAATAGGAATGAACAGGCACTCTCATATATGCTAGGTATTTGATGTTTGAGGAAATGTGTTACAAATTAATTTTGTTCTGCTTAGTTTTGACTATTTGGTTTGTTGCTTCTTAGAATTAATTTAGAAAGTAGAGGGGGAGGGATGCAGAATTAAAAATTGTAAATTTTGAATTTGAAGTGATATTGGGCCATCTGAGTGAAGTTGTTCTACTGGTAATTGTACATGTGGCTCCACAGTCTGCATCTGGTATCAGAACTGAAGAGGTATATTTGAATGTAATAAACATGGAACTGCTTATGGAACTACACATTCTTTAAATTCTAACTCGTCTTAGTTAGCTAATGCTGCTATAACAGAAATACTAAAAGTGAAGGACTTTAACAACCAGAATTTTTTTTTTCTCATAGCTTGTTGTTGCTATTGTTAAGTGCCTTCGAGTCAGTTCTGACTCATAGCAACCTTGTATAGGGTTTCCGAGGAGCCCTAGTGGTTGGTTTGAACTACTGACCTTGTAGTTAGCAGCACACTGCTTATCCTACAGTGCTACACCAGGACTCATAGTTTAAGAGGCTAGAAATCCAAATTCAGAGTGCTGGCTCTAGGAAAACTCTTTCCCTTTGTCAGCTCTGTACAAAGGTTCTTATCTCCTTTCAGCATCTGTAGGGCCAATATTCCTTGGCGACAATCTGCCTCTGCCCTGGATCTAGGATCTTCTTAGTGCAGGGACCCCAGGTGCAAAGGATGCACTCTACTGCCAGCTCTTCTATTTTGGTGGTAGTAGTTGTTGTTGTTAAGTGCCATTGAGCTGGTTCCGGCTCATAACAATCCTGTATAGGTTTCCAAGGAGTGGCTGGTAAACTTAAATGGCCAACCTTATGGTTCAATCTGACCTTGCATTGACCTACATTAACCTACAATGCCACACCAGGACTGCATTAACCTACAATGCCACACCGGGACTCCTGTCTAGGTCTGCTAGCTTCTCTCTCCTTTTATGTCTTAAAAGAGATTGACTGAAGATACAACCTAATCCTGTAGATTGCATCCGGCCTCATTAACATCATAGAAGTGTGGATTTATAACACAGGGAGGATAATTGCATCCAATTAGAACTGATCATATGAAATCACAATCATGGGGTAATCAGATTAGATTTTATTGTGGAGGTGAAAACTATATTTTAACCGCTAAACTACTGAGAATCATGGCCCAGCCAAGCTGACCCAAAATCTTAACTGTCACATAACTCAACTCTGAGCTACAAATGTAGAATATCAAGTATAGTTTTATTGGAAGAATCCTAAATTCTCTGATTTAACGTAAGCTCTAGAAATTTATCACTATTTTCTGACATATATTCATTCAAATTTAAAAGTGTCTGATACACTCTCTCTGAATTATCCATTCATTAATAATATTTATTGAGGACAGAATCCATGACTAACATTTGGCTTGTCATTGGAGATACTGTGTGATCAAGATAAATATGTGTTCTGCCCTCCTGACATTTCAGTCTAATTCAGGAGAGAGCTGTCAATCAAATAATCATACAATAACTATAATTAAAAGATACTACATGTAAAAGAAGAGTGCTGGTGTGGCACTATCGATTAAAGCACTGGACCACAACGTCAGTTTGAACCCTAAGATTGGTAGTTCAAACTCAGCAGCCACTCCTCAAAAACCCTATACAGGGTTGCTATAAGTCAGAACCAACTCCATGGCACTTTATAACAACAACAACAACAACAACATGTGTAAAATAAGTCTCTATCCTAGTCTGGGTTCTTGAAGACCTACATGTAGGAGTGGTATGGCTGAGCACTTGAAGACTGAAAACTGGGTAAAAATTACTTAGGTTTAGAGGGAATTGGCCTTGAAAGCAGTAAAAAGGACAAGGGGAAAGATGTTAAGGGGAGAAAAAAAAAATCTTGTCCAATGTGAGGAAAACCTGAATGCTGGAACATAGTGAACAAAAAGGAAAATATAGCAGATGAGTGTATAAGTGTCAGGCAGGGGTAAATGAGGTTGAGTGAACTGGATGGGATGAACATTTATTGCATCACAATTTAACTGCCTCCACTGCCAAGGACTAAGGAGCTCTGTTGGTGTAGTGGTTACAAATCGAGCTGTGAACCGTAAGGTCAGCAGTTCACAACTACCAGCTGTTCTGCAGGAGAAAGATGAAGCTTTCTACTCCTGTAAAGATTTACAGCCTTGGAAACCCTGTACAGGGTTGCTATGGGTCGGAATCAACTCAACAGCATTTAACAACAATAGCTGCCAAGGACTGCTTTCCGTCATAACATGCTCATTCAGTAACACTGAATGTGACTCCATGACAGTGGAATCTATTGGGTTTAAGTTTTTAAGTCTTCATTTTTGTTAGGTGTCTGGGATTCAGCCTCTGATTCACAGAAACCCTATGCACAACAGACTGAAACACTGCCCGGTCCTATGCCAAGCTCACAATCATTGTTATGTTTGAGCCCATTGCTGCTGCCATGTGCCAGTCCATCTTGTTGGAGGCCTTCCTCTTTTTTGCTGGACTTTATCAAGCATGATGTCCTTCTCCAGCGACTGGTCCCACCTGACAAAGTGGCCTAAGTATGAGATACGAAGTCTCGCTGTCCTGGATTTTAAAGAGCATTTTGGCTGTACTTCTTCCAACACTGATTTGTTTGTTATTGTAGTAGTCCATGGTACTTTTACTTTTCTTCTCTAACACCATAACTCAAATGCATCAATTCTTCTATGGTCTTCTTTATTCATTGTCCAGCTTTCACATGCATATAAAGCTATTTAAAATACCATGACTTGGGTCAGGCACACCTTAGTCCACACACTGACATTTTTGCTTTTGAACACTTTAAAGAGGTCTTGTGCAGCAAATTTGCCTAATACACTATGTGGTTTGATTTCTTAACTGTTTTCTCTAGAAATGTTGATAGTGGCTCTAAGCAAAGTGAAGTCTTTGACAATTTCAATCATTTCTCCATTTATTGTGATGTTATTTTGGTCCAGTGGTGAGGATTTTTGTTTTCATTTTCAGTAAGCAAGTCTGTATCATCTGCATATATCTATATCATGGGTTGTTAAGGAGACTTCCTCCAGCCCTGAAGCCACATTCTTCTTCATATAACCTAGCTTCTCAGTTTATTTGCTCAGGCTACAGATTAAATAAGTATGGTAAAGAGTAAAATACACTGAACATATTTTTGGTGTAAAACTTGGTACAATTTAGCATACATACATCATCACACCAAGCTTAGTACATTTTAGCAGTGTACCAAGCATCACCAAGCAATGTACCAATCACCCCCAAAAGCTTCCCCTTACCCAATACCCCACCATCTTGGTTGAGTAAATGTTGGAGAATTAATCTTGGTCATATGTTTGCTTAGTTGCTCCATCTTTTCTAGGTCTGCAGCGCTGTTCAGAATCAGGATTTCACTGTCATCAAAGACTACTGCACTGGCCTCAAAGCCCTGCTTTATCTGAAAAGCATTGAAGAACTGCAGGACTGGGATGGACAGAGTCCAACCACGGAGCGTCACCAGAAAGGGAAACCAGTTCCACGTATTGCTGAACTCACTGGAAAGGTATATGCTCACCTCTCCT
Organism: Chrysochloris asiatica; assembly: GCF_000296735.1. Lineage (NCBI taxonomy): Eukaryota > Metazoa > Chordata > Mammalia > Afrosoricida > Chrysochloridae > Chrysochloris > Chrysochloris asiatica. The sequence goes on from NW_006408520.1 coordinate 12,487,602, forward strand.
CTGTTATTCCCAGGAAATGTACCCTGTCCACTATTATCCCAGGTATTGCTTGCTCACTCACAGTGCTCACTGGCAGAGGAAACACAGTGTTGTTGGGTTTGATTTCTACAGAAGAGTCATTCTGAAGGATGTTTGATTACCACCATATGGTGGGTCTGTGAGTTACATTTTTATAAAACCAATATAACATGGGTCATAAAAAAAAAAAAAAAACAACAACGAATTTTTGCGAAAAAGAAAAAAGATTGAAGTGTATAGTGTAAAGTACCTCCAAGTTCTTGCTTGCTGTGGTGATGACAGGCATGCTTTTCAGTGGGAGGCTGGAGATTTCTTTATTCTCTAACAAGCTCTGGAAATTATAACATTACCTTTCTATTTTCAAGACAATCAAATCACTGGAGTCCTGAATAATATGATGATGGTTTTAAAATTAAATTCTCATCAGTATCTTTTGTAACTGCCTCTGCTATGTGGTTAAACCTGGACTCAAAGGTTATGTCCCAACTTTCTCACTAACTGCTATTTTGAGAGAAATATACACTATATTTACATTTTGTATAATACAGTGATTTTAGCAACCCCTTTCTAAAACAACATTCAGCATTTTGCCTTTGTATTTCCTTTGTATTGTTCTAAATAGACAACCATTGTCAGAAGACATTTCTGAGTCTTGAAAGAGGGGAGGAAAAAATTACAATTCTTAGTCTTGTCACCACATCAATAATTAACTTTAAAAAGAGAGAGAGAGGGAGAAAGGCAGTATAAAAAGATTCTTTTAGGAAGCATTTAATAATTCAAATGAATCTTAACTTGAAACAGGTCACATGAAAAAGAATGGAAAACAAAAACCCTGAGTATTCTTCATTGGATGGCTGGATTAGGGACTCAGAAAGAATAAGAGAAACATCATATACCTGACTTTCATTTGACTGCATGTAGTGGAAAATATCATTGTCCTTTTACTAGCAAAGTAAAGGCTTCCTGAAGAATAATGTGTATGACTGTAGGTCCAGTAATGAAAAACAAAAGGAGAAAGAAATCAAATCTTTCAGTGTGGGTTCCAGGAAAATATGATGAATGACTCCAGGAGTGGCAATCAAACAGAAAGGCTGGGTGACATTAATATTTATAATATTGTAATTAGCAAGACTGTGCTTAAGCAGCATTATTACTCTAACTAATCATATTATCATAAACTGAATCTGCAGTATTTAGACAGTGAGTGGTCTTGCCTTTATCAATGGCCATCAATATTCAAAGGTTTATCATAACTAAAAAAAATCATTAATGACTTTACACTCTTTTCATGTAAATACCTCAAGGACATTGTTTATAACATGATAGGGATTGTCTCAGATTTGGGTGGTTGTCATGTGAGCTGAAATTTAAGTGGCTGCAGTGCACTGGGCTGTTTTGTCTTAAAGGAACTTTCCCATTAATTTCTGAAAACTTTGTGTACATCAAATATTTTTGCTTTGTTGATTTATGAAAAATAAGATGCAAAAGGGAAGCCACAAGGTGGAAGCAGGATAACTTTGGTTGAAAGTAAGGCTGATGATCTTGTCTGTTTACCTTTACCCAATTCATAGTAAAAAGTTAAAAAAAAAAACAAATAAAAGTATTTTATAAATGATAAGCTTCAAAAAAAAAAAACCAAACATATAATCAAATAAAAGACAGATAGTAAAGGGGATACGCGTGTTAACGACATAAATGGAAATTGATTTTCAGATACTTTGAATCTGGATACAGACTTTTCTTTACTTTGATTGGTGCAGTCAGCCCAGTCTTTACCATAATCATAAGTGAAATTGTCAGCATTATCATTAAAAAACAAAACAGACTCTGCCCATGTGATTGTATTAGTGATTCATTTTTCAAGCTAAGTTCAGGAAGGAGCAGATGGTCTGGTAATAGATCTGTGCTCCTGGATTCTCTAGTGCTGACTGACATGACTAAAACAATAGATGAATATCCCCTTCAGGTTAATATCCCTAATAGTGAATCAAAGCACTCTTGATCCAAGGTACAGGTGGCTTCCTAATTGTTCCTTCTGACTGTCACTGTTGCATATGTGTGTGTATCTTTGAAAACAACTCATGTTCTCATTAGCTAAATAATAAGATACTTGTCTTTATAGTTCTTATATGCTGTATTAAAAATAAGAGCTGATGGACTCCCTCTTTACAATGACTATATCAACACATGCCTAGTCCCTTTACATAGCCTAGAGGTATTTGGAAAGGCCAATTATTATTCGGTCTTTTGCTTACACAATTGAGCTTTAAAAAGTTTGTGGGAAAATAGAATAAAAAAATACTGTCATTTTTCCGTAAACTTTTTGAAGCCTCCTTGTAGTTCAGGCTAGATTATTCACAAGAAACATTCAGAAGAAGCAATTATGATGCATGTTACAAGATGTTGAGAAAATGAAACTCTTGATATGGAAACAAAGATTTGGATAAATTATTCACTTAATCCTTTTCGTAAGAGTGTATTTAATATATTCTTCCTGTCCTTTGTAAAATAAAAAAAGCTGCCTGATAGTGTAACAGTTAAGCCTTGGCTGCTAAATGAAAGGCCAGTGGTTTGAACCCACCAGCCACGCTGAGGGAGAAAAGACCTGGAAATCAGCTGGCATCGAGATTACAACCTAGGAAACCCTATTGTTTTGTTGTTGTTGTTGTTATGTGCCATCGAGTTGGTCCCGAGTCATACGTACCATGTATAGGATTCCCCAGGAGTGACTGGTGAGTTTAACCATTGGCCTCATGTTTCGAACTGACCTTGTGGTCGAGTGCTTATCCTACAATGCCATGTGGAACAATTATTCTGTCCTATGGTGTTGGTGTGAGTCAGAATCGATTTGATGGCATTCAACAACAGCAGCACTATGGTTACCTTATTTATTGATTGAATTTCCCAATATTTCTTCAGATGGCTTCAGAAGGAAAAGAAATTGGACAATTGAAGTTTGCTCTGATTTGATGGTACAAGTAGGCTAAATCCGTGCCTACAAGAATAAGAGCAAATCTCATAGGAAGAGCAAACAATAGTTTTGTAAAACCACAAAAGTGTTGATTTCTAATTACTGGGACATTAGTTGACACTGTAGGAAAAGCACTGGACTACTAAGCACAAGGTCAGCAGTTCAAATGTACTAGCTTCTCCTTGGGAGAAAGATCATAAGGCTTTATAGTCTCAGAAACCCTGTGTCCTGTAGGGTTGCTGTGGTTCAGAACTGACTTGATGAGAGTGGGCTTGGTTTGGCTTTTACTTAAGAATCAGGTGACATGCTTGTGAAAAATATAGATTCCCCAGGAACCATCTGTGAAGACACTGATTCGAAAGGTCATACGTAGGTCCAGGAATCTGTGTGTTCACCTCATGATTATAATGCAGTGATCTAGAGCACACACTATGAAGGATTGAGGAAGGAAATCATAGTAGAAAAGTCAAAGAAAAAGAAGTTACCAGTGAGCAGATTGTAAGCATATCTTCATGTATGTGTCTTGCTGCTGCTGCTGCTGCTACTACTGCATACGATTTACTTGATTCCAGCTCACAGCCACCCTGTATAGGGTTTCCAAGCCTAGAGATATGTATGGGCACAAAAAGCCTCATCTTTCTCCTGCAGAGCAACTGGTGGATTCTAACTGCTGACCTGTGGTTAGTAGTCCAATGTGTTACCCACTACGTTACCAGGGCTCCTTGATGTAGATGACTTCTTGTTGTTAAGTGCCTCCAAGTTGCATCTAACCCATAGGGACACTGGTTAGAGTTTCTGAAGAGTGGCTGCTAAGTTCAAACTGCCGACCTTGCGGTTCAGACTCACCTTGCAGCCCAGTGCCTTATCCCACAGCATCGCACCAGGACTCTAATGTAGGTGCTTAGCAATGCATAATTTCGAGCTGGAAGAAAAATGAAAAAAACAGAGTAGCAGGGTTGGATATTCAGAGGGCACCTTACTGGGTTCTAAATGACCAGAATATCAAAATAGCCAATGAGGAGCCGGAGTCAGAGAATTGTGTCCCAGTTGGATCAAAGCCATATAAGCAAGAACTGTGGCAATCAAGATTTTTCTATCAAAGACATTCTATCCCAAGTCTGCACAGACAGTCAACACTGAGGAAACCTGTAAGGATGAGGAAGCAGAAGGCTGTACAGTAGTATCATTATAAAAGAAGAACCTCAGTAGTAAAACAGCCTGTTATTTAAAACTCAGTTACCTAAATGTCTCCTTTTTCTTTCTGAGAAACTAGTATATAAACATGAACAGTCTCAGAAACCCTACACAGAGCCCATAAGAGTCTGAACCAACTTGACAGCACTTAACAACAGTAACAACAAAAGATGACATGCGGACGTATGGGAGAGTGCAGTAGTTACCAGCAAACTTCAGAGCAAAACTGCCAGATTTAAGTGATGCTTCATTACTTAGACAGTTAGTTAATCTCTCTAAACCTCTTTCTAAGACTGTAAAATATAATGAGTCAGAATACAGGCCCAGAATCTCTCAACCAACAATTCTGAAATCCAGAAAAGCCACAAAACCAAATGTTTTCTCATTACTCATTTGGCAACAAAGCTCACCTGAAATGATGTGAGGCTATTTATAATTTGTATTTATTCCTCTTAGAGTGAATGTTTATTGTTGTTATTGTTGTTGTTAAGTGCTGTCAAGTTGATTCTGACTCATAGTGACCCTGTATAGAGCTTCCAAAAAAGGGTTGATGTATCTGCACCAATTATCTTGCAGTTCTAACCAAATTTCAGTCCAGTGCTTATCCTCCAGCACCACACCAGGACTCCAGAGTGAAAATTTACTGTATTTCAATATTCACTGCACCAACACAGACATTTGGTTCTGGGGTGCTACCCAGAACCTTGCTGGAGTCCTGGTGTGGCACTGTAGGACATATACTGGACTGCATCTGCAAGGTAGTGGTTCAAATCCACCAGACGCTCTTCAGAAACCCTATAGAGGATTGCTATGAGTTGGAACCAACTCGATGGCACCAAACAACAACCCCACCCCTTGCTATGGAGGTTATGTGAAATGTGGAACATGTACCATACTTTTCTAAAATCCCAAATAAAAACAATGCTAAAATCTGATATACATCTGGCACCAGTGGTTATAGATAACAGATTATATGGTAATAGTCCAGTGCTTATAAGATAAAAATATAACTGTTTGTAATTGCAAAAATATTTTTGTTTGGAAATTCTGTTTTAGGACTGGGAACAAAGTATATATTTTAATGATATTGGAAAATAAATATTTATATTTGCCATTTTTAATTTTGAAAAATAAGAATTGTGTTTAGGGTTTTTTGCTTGAGAAACAAAACAAGTTATAAATGCCGATGTTAGTATAGAGCATTTTGCAAAGAAGGTAATGTCTTCAATATTCTGTGCTTGGTGTAAGTTTGGAACTCCTAAACTAGAACCTTTGCTAGGAAAACAGCTTAGATAAAAAAAAACTGCATATTACTGCATATTGTACATACTTCTTTACATGGTGTCCCTACACCTGGAATGTCTCTCCAGTTGATTTAAGGGAAATGCTCAAGCATCACCTTCTCTTTTAATGATTCCCTGACTTGTAAAACAAAATTAATTTCTGCTTTCCTTCCTGAATCCCAATTGCAGCAGGTATCGTGAAGCATTTGATTTGTACCATGTCTATTTCCTTGACTGGTCAGTAAGTTCCTACTTATTTCATTCACTTGTTGCAACTCCTCAGACATCCATTGATGCATAGTAAAGACTTAGTAAATGTTGGTTGACTATGTGAAGGAATGAATGACTAAATGAATGTTCTAAGACCCTAGTTAAGTGCTGGTATTCAGAATCAGTAACCATTATTGTTGTTAAGTGCAATAGAGTCAGTTCTGACTCATAGCGACCTGTATAGGGTTACTGAGGAGTAGCTGGTGAATTTGAACCACTGACCTTGTGGTTAATAGTCCAGTGCTTATCCTATAGAGCCATTCCAGGACTCCTAGTAGTCATTAGTAGTCATTAATAATCATTAAGCTTATTCAAAACATTCATTTTTCTATTACATCAGAAGTGAAAATAATTTGAAAAAAAAGAGAATTTTTTTTTTTTTTTACTTTAAATATTCTGTTTGTGTATGAATATAGTTTACTAAGATGATATGGGAAACAACCAAAGGGTAAAAATAGGAGGTAGGCAGGTGAATACCCTCTAGTCCTCCTTGGTAGGCAAATGAATCTAGAAAATACATTTTTTGAGAGCCTATATCACGTATCTCTGGTAGCGTAGTGGTTATGAATCGGGCTGCGAACCTTAACAAGCCGCTTCGCGGGAGAAAGATGAGGCTTTCTACTCCCGTCAAGATTTGCAGTCTTGGAAACCCTGTACAGGGTCACTATGGATCGGAATCGACTCGACGACACTTAACAACAACAACAATATCACATATTGTGTTCCTAACACGTCTACCATGTAGTAGCAACAGCATGGTAGCTGAATTATTAAATAAATATATAGATCAATCCTTCATTCATTTTTTTTTTTTAAACTGGTGAAGTTTTTTCTTAAATCCACAGAAGTAAAAACCATATTGTGAAGGGCTGGGGTTGGGGAGGGGGGTGGGCAGGGCCACCAGGGAGTGGAAGCCAGACCACCAGGAGGCAGGGGAGAGGAAAGAAACAGGTTAAAGCAGACCCAGACCAGGCTGGCCATGGGGGTGCCAACCTCAGAGGCCATCACTGGGGCATCCGGGGCCCCCAAGCCAGCACCAGGCAGGCTCAGCGGTGGGGGCTCAACCAGCACAGCTGAGAACTTTGTGTCCCCAAAAGCTTCATTCATGCGCATCTTGAAAAAGCACTGAAGGACGATGATGGACTGCACATCCGCCTTGTCCTCTGTCAGCTTATTGAACTGTTTAAACATGTGGCCCACGTCCTGGGCAAACTGCTGCAGGGAGCTGTAGGGTGGTGACAGCTTCTCTTGTAGGCTCTCTTAGGTGAGAGCGTGGGTCACCGCCCGCCTCCGGGCCACATGGAACCCTCCTCGCACACTCGTAGGCCTCCCTGGGGGATCAGACCCTGCTTGCCTGGAGGCTTTTCCCACCTCCAGGTTGGCTGTATCTCAACCCTCGGTTCGTTCACAGGCAATTCAGAGATCCGTGGGACCCGCCAGCCTAAGTGTGCTCACCTTTAAAATCCAAGCATCACCAACAAAACTTCCATCATGGTTGATGAGCTTTCATTCTACCGAGTTCCAGAAGATCAATCTAAGTATGTGGAGGAGCCAAGAACCCTACTTGAGGAAAACATTTCACAGCTCCAACACTTTTGCGAGCCATATACAAGTTGGTGTCAGGAAAAGCACTTCTACACTTAGCCCAAGATGTAGAGTATTGCTCAGTGGAGAGTAGACAGCAATGAATATCTCAAAAATGCACCTCCTGGATTTTTCCCAAGACTCGCTGTTATTGGGTTTGCTGGCCTTGTTGGACTGCTTTTCTCTAGAGGCTCAAAAATCAAGAAGTTGGTATATCCACTTGGTTTCATGGGAATAGCTGCCTCTGTGTATTATCCACAACAAGGCATCAGCTTTGCCCGTGTCAGTGGCGGAATATTATATATGAATGGGGTTTGCAAGGATACATAGTTGTAGAAGATTTGTGGAAGAACTTTCAAAAGCCAGGAAATGTGAAGAACCCACATGAAAATAAGTAGTATACGCCTTGCTCTGATCATTTTAATTAGTTATAGGTAAACATTGGAAACTCCATACAGTAAGTCAGTATTTCTACAGAAAAATGGCAGAGTCATTTCACGTTTGTGAATTCTTCTATGTCCTTCCTCTTCCTCCGGGAAAACTGGATCACTTTCAGTTCTCCTATAGCCCTTTGTTCCTATAGCTAGCATTGCACTTCCCACATTATGTTTTCTTTTTATAAAAACCACATCATCTCTTTGTTAGTCTTCCTGTCCATCTCTCAGCTCACTATGATCATCTTGAAATCATATCTGATTTATACTTGATTTTTCAAGCACCTAGGACAATGTTATATGTTTATAGAATTCAATTATACAAACTGTCTCTGGTGTCCTTACATATCAAGAAAAAATAAACTCAATTTATAACTAAAATTCTAGCTAGGCACTTTCAGGAACAGCAGTCGTTTTAGAAGAAAACAATAAACATGCCAAATTATTTTCAGTAGGTATTAAAATATGATAAAATATGTATCAGTGATATATTAGCAATTTAACATAATCTATACTCATTAAAAAGCTTTCACTAGACAATCAATTACTTATATGCAAGTTCAGACGGAAGCTGAAATAAATTAGAACAAGTCCACAAGAGGCAAAATATGACCTTTAACACATCCCACCTGAACGTAGGGATCATCTCAAGAACAGATTTGATGCATTAGACACTAATGACCTAAAACCAAAAGAGTTGTGGGGTGCCAACAAGAACACCACATAAAGAAAGCTAAAGGTCATTAAGAAGAAAAGAAAGATGGAAAATAACAAAATGGATGTCTGAGAGACTGTTAAACTTGCTCCCTAGTATAGAGATACTAAATCAAATGGAAGAAATGAGGAGTTAAAAGAGCTAAACAGAAAATTTCAAAGGGCAGCTTGAGAAGACAAAGTCAAGTATCGTAATGAAATGTGCAAAAACCTGAAGTTAGAAAACCATGAGTGAAAAACATGCTCAGCATTTCTCAATATTAAAAAAACTGAAGAAAAATTCAAGCCTTGAATTGTAATATTGAAAGATTTCATGGGCAAGATATTGAATGATGCAGAAAGCATCCAAAGAAGATGGAAGGAATAAAAAGTCAATGGTCAATGGTCAATGATTTTTAAGGTTGTAATTCTTTAGCGTAGTGGCTACAAATCGGGCTGCGAACCTTAAGGTCAGCGGTTCGAAACTACCAGCCTCTACGCGGGAGAAAGATGAAGCTTTCTACTCCCGTAAAGATTTACATTCTCGGAAACCCTGTACAGGGTCGCTATGGGTCGAAACCGACTCGACGGCACTTAACAACAACAACAACAACAATTCTTTATAGAAACAGAAAGCCTCATCTTTCTCCTGCAGAGAGGCTGGTCAATTTGAAACAATGTCCCTGCAGTTATCGGCCTATAATGCTTAGCCCACAATGCCACCAGGGCTCGAATGTAGATGTTCAGCTATGTATTTGTTATGTAACACAGAGAACAAAGCAATGTTTAAAGAAGAATATATAAAATCAACAGCATGACCACTAGAAAAACAAGACAATGTAATTTCCTGTCCATCACAATTTTAAAAGTTTTGTATCTTCCATGTTATCTGGCCTCAAGTAGAGTTAATATGCTTTTTATTTTTTTTAAACTGAAGGTATAATTTACATAGAGAAAAATTCTAAGATTTAAATAGACCATTTGAAAAAGTTTTTTTGCTTTTTTGTTTGTTTTTAAATGTTTTCTTGTGAATTACATAATAGTTTACACGGGAGAACATTAACTTTACCTTCATCCTATCTTATATCAATTCATTGCCATGGTTACAATCCCCTCCATGCATCATCAGCCAACCAAAGGATATACCCAGCAAGCCTGCCCCCCTTGTCATCAGCACACAGCCCCTCTCCCTCTCTGGGTCTAGAGTCACCATCCATTTCATCTCTCCACGTCATTGTCTCTGCCTCCATCTCTGGCATCACTGTTTATCTGGGTAGGGTCCCACACTCCACTCTTCTGCCTGGATAGTCCCAGGGACCTCCGTTCCTGGACTGCAAAGTCAGCCACTCTCCTCCATTTGCTATAAAATGTCTATCTTTACATTTCCAACCCTCTCAGTGAGTCCTGATAGTAATTATTCACTATTGTACCACATGAGTGGTATCCCCATCTCCTTTCATCAGCCCCGGCCAGACTGACTGGATACTACTCAGTGGAGATTCTACCTTCCTCCATGCCCTCTGGATCTAGGCTCCCTCTTGAAAGCTTGTAGCCAGTCACTTCTTACTTTTGTAGCCTTCCTATCTTGGGTAGCCAATGTCCAACTTGTCAATCCCTGTCTACTGTGTGTATCAAGGGGGTGGGAATGATCCTCGCTGTAAAGATTTGTTTCCTCTTTTGAGCTACTGCATCCATAGATGTAGGTCAAGTTCATCAAATTGTATCAGATTACTCTTTTTTTTCCCCCTTCTTTCTTCTTCTAGTTGAGCTTGATCATCCAGCCATTGAAGCCAGGTCAAGTGGGTATTATCTGCAAGTGTGTTCTTGTGCATATACCCTCTCTTCTTATCAGCTGGATGCTACATTCTCCAATCTGGTCCTCTGTGGCTATGTCACTGACTCTGGGCCCAACAATTTGAAAAGTTTTGACAATGCATACACCATGGAACTCTTATTTCCAGCAAAATAATGAATGTTACTAACACCTCAGATTATTCTCTTAAGACCTTTCCAGTCATTTTATATTCCCTTCCTACTACCACCAGAAGCACTTGTTATTCTGATTTATAGGTGTGGCTCTGTGGGATAATGCACTGGACAGCAAGGTCCATTTGAACCGCAAGGCTGGCGGTTCAAATTCATCAACTGCTCCTCAGAAACCCTATACGTGGCCACTATGAGTTGGAACTGACTTGATGGCACTTAACAGCAACAACAACTTCACCATAGATGAGTTTTTCCATGTTAAGAAAACTCATATAGATGGAATTTCACTACAAATCAGAATTGACTTGATGGCACTTCACAAGTACATTTAGTTTTGTGAGGGAGTTTTCCAAAGTGGTTGTACCAGTTAATAAGAAATTATGTAGTTTACTGTTTCATTGTTGCTGGGAATATAAATAGCAAAACACAGACCAATTCAAGTTTCAATATGTACAATTCAGTGATATTCATATGTTATCCAAGTTCTGCAACCATTCTTGTCCTTCTTATTCTGAGTTGTTCCTCCATTAACCTAAAACTCAACTCTCCCTAAGTTCCTCTCTCATTTTTCCAGTTGCTGTTGTCTTATATAAATAGTTTATATTGTTGTTAACATTATTATTGGTTGCCTTTGAATTGACTCCGACTCATAACAACCCCTATGTACAAGAGAATGAAACACTGCTCCAGTTGTCCACCATCCTCATAATTGTTGTTAGGGCTAAGCCTGTTGCTGCTGCCATTTTGTCATCCAACTCCTTGGGGGTCTTCCTCTTTTTCTATGATTCTTCCCTTTGCCAAACATATTGTTCCTGTTCAGGGAATGGTGCTTCCTGACAACATGTCAGTTTATGAGAAATGAAGTGTCATCATCCTGACTTCCAAAGAGCATTCCAGCTGTACATCCTCCAAGATAGATTTGTTTACTCTTCTGGCAGTTCAGATCCAAGAAAATTTAAGTCTTTGAAAATTTCAACCCTATTTCTATTTATCATGATGCCATTTATAGATCCAGTTTTGAGGATTTTTGTTTCATTTACATTGAGGCACAATGCATACTGAGGGTTGTAGTCTTTGATCTTCATCAGTAAAAATTTTAAGTGGTCTTCCCTTCCAGTAAGCAAGATAGTATCATCTGCATATACAACAGGTTGTTAATGAGTCTTCCTCCAATCCTAATGCCAAATTCTTCTTTATATAATTGAACTTCTCAGACTGTTTGCTCAACATACAGATTGAATAGATAGGTTGAAAGGATACGACCATGATGCATACCTTTCCTGATTTGAAGCCATTACGTATCCCTTTTTTCTGTTCTAAAGACTGTCTCTTGATCTACATACAGTTTCTTCATGAACACAATAAAGTGTTCTGGAATACCCATTCTTTGCAATATTATCTATAGTTTCTCATGATCCACACAATCGAAAGCCTTTGCATAGTCAATAAAGCACAAGTAACCTTCTTTCTACAGTTCTCTGCTTTCAGTCAAGATCCACCTGATGTCAGCAATGATATTCCTCATTTCACAACCTCTTCTGAATCCTGCTTGAATTTCTGACAGTTCATTGTCAATGTACTGTTGCAACCATTTTTTAATATTCTTCAGCAGAAATGTACTTCCATATGATATTAATGATACTGTTAGATTATTTCCATTTTCTGTTGGTTCACCTCTCTTTGGAATGGGCACAAACACAGAACCTGTCCAGTCGGTTAGCCACATAACTGTCTGACAAATTTCTTGGCATATGTGAGTGCCTCCAGTGCTACAATAGTTTGCTGAAAGATTTCAACTTGTATTCCATCAATATCTGAAGCTTTGTTTTCCAGCAATGCCTGCAGTGCAGCTTAAATGTCTTCCTTCTGTACAATCGGTCTTTTATCACATGCAAACTCTAGAAATGGGTGAACATCAACTATTTCTTTTGGGTACAGTGACTGTGTATTCCTTCCATCTTCTTTTGATGCTTTCTATATCCTTCAATATTTTTCCCATGAAATCCTTCAATATTGAAAGTTGAGACTTGAATTTTTTTCTTCAGTTCTTTCAGCTTGAGAAATGCTGTGCATGTCCTTCCATTTTGGTTTTCTAACTACAGTTTTTGTATACTTCATTGATGCAATATACAACGTACTTTACTTTGTCTTCTTGAGCTTCCCTTTGATAACTTTGTTCATGTCTTTATTTCCACATTTCTTCCTTTTGCTTTAGCTTCTGTGTGCGCAATAACAAGTTTCAGAGTCTCTTCTGACAACAATTTTTGTCTTTTCTTTATTTTCTGTCTTCTTAATGACCTTTTACTTAATTCCTATATGATGTTCTTGATATCATCCCTCTGCCCCTTTAGTCTTCAGTCATTAGTGTCGAATGCATTCAATTTATTCTTGAGATAATCTGTAAATTCAAGAGTGACATGTTCCAGGTCATATTTTAGCTTTCGTGGGCATGTTTTAATTTTCTTCAGTTTCACCCTGAACTTGTGTATGGAACAATTGATGGTCTGTCTCACAGTCAGCCCCTAGCCTTGTTTTGGCTGATGAGACTGAATGTTTCTGTCCTCTCTTCCTGCAGCTGTAATCAGTTTGATTCACGTGTATTCCATCTAGTGAAGCCCACATGTATTGTCTTCTTTTATGCTATTTAAGAAAAATATTTGCAACGAATAAGTCATTGGTCTTGCAAAATTCTATCATGGGATCTCCAGCATAATTTCTATCACCAAGGTCATATTTTCCCACTACTGATCCTTCCTCTTTGTTTCCAACCTTTGCATTCCAATAACAATTAGTTATTAATGCATTTTGATTGTATGTTTAATCAATTTCAGACTGAAGAAGTTGGTAGAATTCCTCAAGTTCATCTTCACTGGCTTTAGTGGTTGATGCATAAATTTGAATGATGGTGGTATGAATTGTAGATATGTGGATAGTATCCTATCATACACCGCATATTACTTCAAAATAGATTGTGAAATGTTCTTTTTGATGATGAATATGACATTATTCCTCTTGAATTTCTCATTCCCAACTTAGTAAATCATAGGATTTCCAGATTTAAAATGGTCAATACCAGTTCATTTCAGCTCACTGATCCTAGGCACTAGTGAGCTGAAATGAACTGGTATTGACCATTATAAATCTGAAACTCCTATGATTTAATGTCTAAGATGGAGTTTTGATGTGGCATTGTAGGTTAACCTGCTGGAATGCAAGGTCGGTTTGAACAGTAAAGTCAGCAGTTCAAGCTCACCAGATGCTTCTAGGAAACCCTATACTTAGAACTGATCAAAGGCAGTAAACAACAATAGCAACAATGCCTAAGATATCAATCTTTATGTGTTTCATTTCATTTTTAATAACTGCCAATGTTCCTAGCGTCATACTTCATACATTTCATGCTCCAATTATGAATGGATATTTGCAACTCTTTCTCTTCATTTTGAGTTGTGTCCCATCAGCAAATGAAGGTCCCTAAAGTTTTGTTCATTCATATCATTATATGCAGCTCTACTTTAAGAAGGCAGTTCTTCTTGAGTAGTTTTTCGAATGGCTTCCAACCTGAGGAGTTCATCTTTCAGCACTACATCTTAAAATTTTCCACTGCTATTCATTAAGTTTTGTTCATTCATCATCAGTGTTTCGTTCTGCTGTGCATAAGCTCACTATGGGTCAGTACCAACTTACTCTCACCTAACAACAGTAACAACAACAACATTCATTAAGTTTACAGTGGCTTAACATTCTAAAGTGGTCTGCCTCTCTTTCTTCCTCATTTACATAGTTTACATGGTAGTGATTGTGTGCTGTGGAGTTGATTTTGACTCATATCAACCATGTATAGGATTTCTGAGGTTGTATATTCATGCAGGAGCAAAAAAAAAAAAAAACCTTGTATTTCTCCCATGGTGCACTGGTAGACTTGAACTGCTGACCTTACAGTTAGCAGCCCAATTTATAGCCCACTATGCTATCAGAGCTCCTTATAGTTTATATAGGGTCAAAAATAAATAATAAATTGTATGTAAATAGCTCTTGAAAGAGCATAACACTTAAGGCAAACATTTTTTTTTACCAGCTTTTTTTTTACAATAGCTAAATTGTTGGTTGGTGCTTAAAAAAATTTCAGGTGATATTTATTGTTTAAGTTTTAAGGATTATCTCAGGGCATTAGTTTCAGGTCTTGATCCATCTTCTATGGTTCCAGAAAGCCTGTAGTTCATGAATTGTACCATTTTACACTCCTACCGTCTGTGGATTAGTTAGTGTTTCAGTTCCTCTTCATCCTGGCCCACACGTGGTATCCCTAGTCTTTTTAATTTTGGCAAGTTTCATATGTATATATTGGTATTTTGTTATGGTTTTAATTATAAAGTCCTTTATAGCTAATGAGGTTGATAATTTCTTAAAGCCCTTATTGGCCATTCATGTCATTTATTACCAACTGTGCAAATATTTTGCCCAAATTTATCAAATTTGTTTTTTATTAAATTGTATTAGTTCTTTATATATTTTTTGGATAAAAATCCTTAAATGTAGAAAAACCATTTGACAAAATCCAATATCCATTCATAATAAAAATTCTAAAGAATCCTGGAATAGAATGAAACTTCTTCAATCTAATTAAAAGACATAAATTGTATAGCTAGCATCATGCTTAATAGTGAAAGAATAAATGATATTCTCCTAAGACCAAGAATTAAGTGAGAATGTCCACTCTCACCACTTCTATTTAGTATTGTATGGGTGGTCCTAAACAATGCAGTAAGAACACAAATAGAAATAAAATGGCATCTAGAATGAAAACGAAGAACTAAAATTGTCTTTATTTTTAGATAGTAAGATTGTGCACATAGAAAATATAAAGAACTTCTGAAAATACTGTTAAAATCTGTAGGTGAACATGGAAACACTTCATGATTCAAAGGCAATACAGATATCTGCCACTTAATCTACAATGTTGTTGTTAAGTGCCTTCAACTCAGTTCTTACTCATAATGACTCTGTGTAGGGTTTCCAAGGAGTTGCTGGTGGGTTTGGACCATCGACCTTGTGGTTCACAGTCAAGTGCTTATCCTGCAGTGTCCCATCAGGACCTACACAACCTTCTGTGAAGTAGGATATTATGTAATTTGGATGTTGTGCAAACATATATATGTTAGTCTATGTTTGATACACATGTATGTATATCAGCATAATCCCCATGCAAGCTTCTCTAGTTCTCTGTTAGCTCCTGGAGCTTCAGGTTTTGCAAATTTTTACCTACAATTGGCTGTCTTTGCTCACACAGCACTCTCTGAGAAGCCAGGGGAGCATGGAGGAATCAGAAACCAAGAGGTATGGAACAGAGCTGCCACAGCGCAATGTCTACCCGCAGGCACCAGCCTTCAAAGTGAATAGGCAGGGCCCATGCCAGTGGCAGCTTTAGAAGCTGTGGCAGCTGACCTGGGGCCTCTAATGCCATAAACTCAGCACCAGCCTTGCCTCTTTGTCCCCTTGCAAGCAAGTCCTTCCTCCTTGCTCCCCAGATATATATGCTGTTGTACATATGAGGTTGACTGTTACTCTAACAGATGTTACAAAAGTCAGTTGTATTTCTATATGAATAATTGAAGCAATGAGCAACTATAAGATAACATTTAAAAATATTATTTAAAATAGCAAATAAGTACAAAATACTTAGGAACTATTCTATACAGTACCTGCATGCTGAAAGCTACAAAGTATTGCTGAAGAAAATTAAAGAAAGTTTAAATCAATGGGGAGCCATGCTAAAATGTCAAATCACCCCAAATTGATCTATAGATTTATCACAATTCCAATCATAATCCCAAGAATTTGACAGCTTGGCTCGAAATTTTGCTTTGGAATTAAAAGTAGCTAGAATTGCAAAACACTTTGGAAAAAAAAGAAGAAGAACATTAGAAGATTTGTACTACCTTCCTTCAAACAGTGTGTTTTGATGCCAGCATAGATAAATAGATCAATGGAATAGAATAGAGTCCAGAAATAGACCCATACATACACACTCAATTGATTTTTGACAAAACTGTCAAAGTAATCCAATGAAGAAAGGAAAGACCTTTCAACATATGGTGCTGGAATTAATGGTTATGTTGTTGTTGTTAAGTGCCATCAAGTTAGTTCTGACTCATAGTTACCCTGAATAGAATTTCTGAGAAGCGGCTGGTGGATTTGAACCGCCAACCTTGCAGTCCAGGGACAATACCTACCTCAGCACAGGCACAGAAGCAATTTAAAATAGATCATAAATCTAAAAGTAAAAGCTAAGACTATAGAATTTTAGAGGAAATAAAGATAAGTGTCCTTGTGACCCTGAGATACAGAAAAACTTCTTAGAACATAAAAATCACTAAATATAAAAGAAAAAAACCTGATAAATTACTCTGACCAAATACAAAAACTTTTCATGAAGTTAACCAATTAAAACAATTAAATCTCAAGTCACAGAATGGGAGAAAATAACCATAATAGATGTATCTAACAAAAAATGTTGTGACTTTGATAATCATATATAATGGTTTTAAAATGTTAAATGGAATATTTTGAAATGATTTCATTGTATCAATGAAAATTCCATAGTAATATGTTTGTCTGTAGGCTCTTATGGCTACCTATCATCCATATCTAATACTTCCCCCACCCCCACCCCCCTTGTTCTAGTCTCTAATGACCTCTTGCAGAACTAGGTCAAGAATAGGATAGGAAATAGGGAGATGAAAGCCTTTTTCTTTTACTATGATCCTGTAGTGCTTGTCCATTCTACCTTATCTCATTGTAGCTTTGTCCCTGCAGTTGCTCTCCCTATAGCTGCCAGATGGTTGCATTATAATGTTAGAGAAATTCCAAATGACATTTTACAAATCTATCAGTTATCTGCATAGTGATTGAAATAGTAAATTTTAATGAGTGATTTGTTATTTGTCCTAAAATAGGCAGAAGGGAGAGTGCTACTAACTTTGCCAAATCAGAAGTAAGAACAATATCATAATTTAACAAGAATTGTTAGGGGAGGGACTGGTAGAAGCCTCTCGTGTAATAGAAAGCAATTGTATTGCTTATAACCATGAATAGTTTGTGCCCCTAGGAGCCTTCCCATTTTGATTCTTTCTATGCCAGGGGTAAGTTGGTTCATCTCACAGGGAAACTGATCACTTGGTAGTGGCTGTCCAGTGTATTATATACAGGGAGATTGTTAAGAAGACAAAATTTAGCAGAGATGGTGTGATCAATTCCCAATGTCTACATGGGCATGGAACAAGATGTTACAACACATGGCCTTTCTACTTGCTTGTCTATGTGGAACACATACATATGCCTGGTCTAGGAATTTGAGCAGCAACTGAGATTCTGAATTTCAACTGTTTCTTTCCAATCCTCCAGTGTAAGCCAGAAATAAAATGTAAACCAAACAACATTTTCATTGTTTTACTATAGTCTCCCATCAGTTCCTTCCCTTTGTCCATCAATGCTTTTTTAAAAAACTTCTTTCTTTTCTTTACCTTACCACATAAAATTGATATATCATTGCCAATCACAGATGTAATTATTTCCTTGGTCACTTTCATAAAAATAAGTGGTGGAGATTATTCTTCATACTTCATCAAGTGTAATACTTTAATCAGAATGTACCTTATTAATATTAATTATATACTTAAAACTTGTGTAAAAGTGCTATACATCTTCAACACAACATATCCACGTTAATTCTGATATTACTTATGGGTAAGGAAAAAAAAATTAGGATTTTTCTTGTCCTATGAGGGTTGAGAATTTAAAAGAAACCAGTACTATAACATGTAAATTACTATTTCAATTAAAACCTTAATCTTGAACTCATCCCTACTGTCCACCTTTCCCCTTCATGAACTCTACCAAGTCACTGGGTATTTAATGCAAATCAGTTTTATTTTTTTTCTAATCTTGATTTTATAGAGAAAAGCAGAATATCTCTCTGTAATTGTGAGCCATGCCCCTAAAACTCTCTATGTAGTTTGTTGCATCTTTGTTTAAGCCTACCTGCCCATCTGAAAAATCAAATAATAGATTGAAGGTAGAATTTTCTGGCAATTATAAAAGTCAAAGGAACTATTTTGATAACAAAAGGAGGACAACAAAAATTTACATTATATTAAGTTTTATACCAATTGATCCTGAAATTTCAGGGGAAAAAAAACCTATATAAATATATGTCAGTTATGTTAAATAAAAATGTAAGATTTTATTTATGAAAAGAAAAGGAAACTAAAACTAGTTTGGGATTTTGTTAGTTTTTCTTGTGGTAGTTTTTTAGCTTACAATTGCCATGAATGATAATTGCTATTGAATAGCTAGCTTTTTCAAAACCCAGGGTGTGTGTGAATGATAGGGTTGTTGTTGTTGTTAAGTGCTGTCAAGTTGATTCTGACCCTTAGCACCCCTGTACAGGGTTTCTGAAGTGCTGCTGATGAGCTTGAACTGTTGACCTTGCAGTTCAACCAACTTTGCAGTCCAGTGCATTAACCCACAGTGCCACACCAGGAATCCGAATGATAAGGTAAAAGATAGGGTAGGAGATCTTCAGTTGCACTAAATCAGAGATTGTTGTAGTTGTTAAGTGCTGTTGAGGTTGAGTCAGTTCTGACCCGTAATGACCCTGAATAGGCTTTCCTAGGAGCGGATGGTTAGCTTCAACTGCCAGCCTTACAGTTCAAATCAACTTTGCAGCCAAGCAGATTAACCTGCAGCACCACACTAGGACTCCAAATCAGGGATGGGGAACCTTTTTTCTGCCAAATTTGTAACATCATTCGCAGACCATAAAGAATTCTCAATTTCAAAATTAGCCTGTTAGATTTGATCAAATGTTTAATTAACTCAACTTAAAGTAATGGCTGAAGTCCTGGTATGGCACTGTGGGCTAATACATCAGACAACAAAGCCATTTGAACTGCAAGGTCGCTGATTCAAGCTCACCAGCTGCTCCTTGGAAACCCTATACAGGGTCACTATGGGTCAGAATCAACTCAACGACACTTAACAACAACAACAACAACAAATTAATGGCTGGAACTAAGGTTGCATTGGCAAGACCAGACCAAATGATTTTGCCTGTGGGCTGGATGTTCCCCACCCTTGCACTAAATAATTGGCAATTTCTCAATTAGCCAAATTAGTTTAGATGTCCAAACGCAATATCCTTCTCTTTCTTTCTTTTCCTGAGGACCTTGATAATGCTGATTTGTTACTTATTTAATTAACTACTTAATTCCCTAATATCCACTCTACATTTTGTTGCATAGATCTTTGAGAATACTATTAATGTATCAAACACATAGCCCTATATGTTGAAGTTGTCAAAGAATTCACTTTGCTGGCATCAACCATCAATACTCAGGGAACCAACAGTCATGAAATCAAACGACATATTGCATTAAGCAAATCTGCTGCACAAGACCTCTTTAAAATATTCAAGAGCAAAGATGTCCATTTAAGGACAAATGTGCGCCTGACCCAAGCCATGGTATTTTCAATAACCTCATATGCATGCAAAAGTTGGACAGTGAATAAGGAAGACCACAGAAGAGTTGATACTTTTGAGTTATGGTGTTGGAGGAGAATATCAAAAGTACCATGGACCGCCAAAAGAGCAAATCAATCTGTGTTTGGAGAAGTACAACCAGAATGCTCCTTGGAAGCCAGGATGGTTAGACTTCCTCTCTCATAATTTGGACATATTATCAGGATGGACCTGTCCCTAGAGAAGGATATCATGTTTGGTAAAGTGCAGAGTGGAAGAAAAATAAGAAGACTCCCAATAAGATGAATTGGCCCAGAGTCAGCAGCAATGGCCTTAAGTGCAGCTATGATTGTGAGGTAGGCACAGGACCAGGCAGTGTTTCGTTCTGTTGTACATAGGATTATTATGAGTTGGTATCAACTTGATGGCATCTAACAACAACAACATACTGGTTCTGTGCATCATAGTCACAAGTAACCCTAGATATGGCAGAGAAGATGTAACTACAACTTTCACAGATAACGCGTCTATGCTACACAGAGAATCCTGTGATTTGCAGCTTCAGGCACTGTTTGTGAAGCTGCCTCTGAGATTCAAACTCACCCTGAAAACTTAGCTTATAGATAGATGTTCATATGAAATTGACCAGGCTGCTGTGCATCGTTCTCAGTAAACCACATCAAAACCATGCCTCTTGATGATGTGTTTCCATACATCTTTAAAATGTTTCACTTGACTTCTTTGTGTACAATTTTATCCTATTTCATCTCAACCTCTAAAAGTTTCTCTAGGTCCCCTGATAGTGGTTGTTTTCTGAAAATACCCTGTCCAACAGAGCTGTAGAAAGTCACTCATCACTTCAGATATCAAGCCATTTAGCTTCCAGACCCTAAATATTAACCCCCCGCCTTTTTTTTTTAACCATTTAATATCAGTCCTAAGTAAAACTGATAAAAGTAAACATGTCACTTTTGGTAATCCAGACATCCTAGGAAAATAGAAGAATTACTCTATAAGACCATCTACTCTGTTTATGCCTTAGTAGTAAACATTGCTTGTGCTCACTAATTTTTCTTGGTCTTTGACCATTCTGGGTTGTGAGAAGGAAAACTCCCTGTCTCCTTGATGTTCCATGTGACTAGATGATTTGCTTTAGTTATTAAGGTAGTCAATGAAACATGAATGGAATGTGTTGTGTGTCTCTTTAGATGCTAAGGAGATGCAACAGAATGCTTGGCTGCAAACATAAAGCTTGGTGGTTTGAACCCATCCAGAAGTCACTGGAGAAAGACTTGGTGCTTTGCTCCCATTAAAGAGGAAAGCATAGACAATTCTATGTGCAGTTTTACCCGGTCACACGGGATCACTATGGGTCGGAATCTACTCAATGGTATTTAACAATAACTGCAGCATTTAAGTGCTAGTGTGTACTTCTCCATATTCCCTTCCTTTTCTATAGCCAGACACTGGAGTCTCATACTGAAATAACGGCAGCATAAAAGGATAGGCACAATTGCTGAAACACTGGAAATAGGACAACCACAGATACAGCTAAGTTCTTGTAGTAAGAGCTGAACCATGATTGCATTAAGCCACTAAGACTTAGAGTTGATTATTACCTGTTGTTGTTTTTAAGGGTAGTTGAGTTGATTCCAACACATAGTGACCCTGTATAGGGTTTCCAGGGAGCAGATGGCAGGTTTGAACCGCCAAACTTTATGAGGACTAACTTAGTATTCCAGATAATATATATCTATTGCCAGAGAGTTGATGATTCTGTAGTCCTATGCAAAATTGTAAAGTGGAGGGGCTCATCTACATTGAACTTCATCAACTTTCTTCACCTCTCCCATCTGTTGGCAGCTAGTGCCATATGCAGTTTTCACTTGTATCACTCAACCCTTGCCTGAACTCTTGGTCAAGTGCCCTCAGCTCCCAGATAGTTTTCCAACACAGATAGAATATTTATTCTCCTATTGTTCCTGATTTTAAATAGTTTATTTGGTGGATATCCAACAATTGGCCTAATCCAGCCGAGGTAGCCTATCAGTGTGTGCCTTGTTCACAGCTTTTTTTTCCTGCTAGCAGTATGACCCTGAAAAACTTTCTCTCAGATTCCATTTCCTCATCTGAAAACTTGGAATAATAATATATGTCATAGGATTGTTTTGAGAAGTAAATCCTATGATCGGAAATTCATCTTCCCTTCACAGCTCATGTTCTAGAAAAAGTCACTCCACTCACTGTGTTTAGTTCCTTACCTGCTTTTCTGTCTTTAATAGATTAAAATAAGATGTCTGTTACCGTCTCCAAAGTCACTAAAACCAATCTTGCATCGCTGCATCTAAGCCCCCTTCCTAGCTAGCAGAGGGGATCCTCCAGTGGCTGTGCTGGCAGGACAGGGAAAAGAAAAAGTTAACCAAAGCCACATATCTGATCCAATGTGGTGATTTCTGTCCATGCGTTTAATATTACTTCTACTTTTAGTCCTCTGGATTACACTTCCCTCCTGGAGGTGGGAACTTATCCTCCCTACGTCCCATAGGAAGAAGCAGCAATTGTGGCCATACAGCCAAGCTACAACATAATACTCCACCACTTAGACAAGAGCCAACAACATTTGCTACGCATTATGGATGAAAAGGGAAGGCCATTTCCTGATCATATTAATAAAAATAAAACCAATATGACCAATAAGAAACAATCAACGTTATCGAAGCATGTCCAAAAACAGAAAAGGGGAGCTGACGCAAATGAACTGGAGACAGACAAACGCTTTATAGAGGAGGAGGAGTGCCTCTAGATATGCCTGAGAGTGAATTCAGAAGAATGATA
>NW_006408520.1:12511128-12525754 GCF_000296735.1 Chrysochloris asiatica
ATCCAGCAAAACTATCAATCAAATATGATGGTTTGATCAAGCACCGACTTTCTCACACTCTCCATGCGTGGGTGAGCTGCACTCAGCCCATTTTTATTGGGATATCAAGCCAAAGCAGGAAAACTTGGGGCAGGGGGAAGCTAGGTCGCCTCTTGCCCTTTCCCCACCCACCTGGAGACACCGCTTTCTGAACAGGCCGGCCCTGGCTCACCCTCTAAACTCTGCAGTCACAGGAGTGACCCACAGACCCGCGGACCCGCAGGCAAAAGTTTCAAAATACGCTTCTTTCTTTATCCTTACTAGCATGATTTCTCAAAAATGTAAGTTCAGGAGACTTTATGATAGTTTAAAAGTCATGGGACTGGTATATGAAAGTTTCCTTTGTGAGATCCCACTCGTTTTTTCATGGAGCCTGGTCCCTACCTTACTTCCCCGGCTGACCTGCCATACTGGAAGCCTCTTCTATGATTTTTAAAACACTCTTTTATCCTGCTCTAACATTTACTTTTAATCAAGCATGCATTTGTGCTAATATAAGCCAGACATTACAAATGGAAAAAATTAATAATAATATAGTGATGCTTTCAAAAGAATCACAGACTAGTATGTCAATTAGATATGGAACTATTTGTAATATAGTATGACTATTGAAAGGAAAGAGATATGCACAGGGTACTCAAGAGAGAGATAAGCTAAAGACGGTTTTCCAGAATAATCAGGAACTTAAGGTCTAGTTGTTTATGTTATTTAGTGCTGTCTTGTCATCCCAACTCATAGCAACTCTGCACAGCGTTTCCGAGGAATGTCTGGTGGATTTGAACTGTTGACCTTGCATTTGAAACCGACCTTCCAGTCAAGTGCTTATGTAGCACCACACTAGGACTCCTAAAATCTAGTGATGATGTTGTTGAGTGCCGTTGAGTTGGTCTGCTTCATAGTGACCCTGTATCTGTTAGACACTGGTATTGTCTTGTCTGTAGCTCTCACATTACTGTACAGACTCTTCTGACCCATGAATTCAATTTTGTCCTTCATGTCACTATCATCCCAATCTGTCCTTTCCTCACGACCTTCCTTCTGGACCCTACACACCCTTATATTCCGATTCCTGGTGAACTTTGCCTCCCAAGAGCCAAGTTCAATGCTCTTTCCTCAACCTAGGAATAAAACAACAGTAGTGATTATCTCTGACAATTATATAAGCACTTTATAATTTACAAAGCACTTTGGCATACATTATCTCACCAGCTGCTTGTTTAATGTAATAGCAGCAGTGGGCAAAAACTGTGTCACTGCCGACAGCTCTTTCCTGACCTTGGTATACCAGCCCCACCTACTAAAAACATGGGAGCAGATGGATGAGAGCTGATTAGAGGCTAGAAGCTGACCTTGTGTAGGGACCAGGGGAGTGTGACAGCAGTAGTTGCCACCTCTACCTTCTCCATCTCTTTGGGGGCAATAGAGCAAGCCAGAGGTTTCGTGGCAGAATGTGGGAGGCTGCATTGAGCATCCAGGCTTCTCATGGCCTGCCTAAGCTCAGGCTGAGGGCGGCAGGCATCAGCATGTAGGAGGTTAAGCACTTATCAACTCTCCCCCCCGCCCTACTCCTCTGATTTCTCATTTTGCACATGCATTAACTCTCGTTTTGAAAGTTTCAGTGGGTTAATTAAATTCTTCTAGTGTTGATGCTAAGAAAGCTGAAACATTTTCAACTGAGATTGACACTACTCAAGACATAGGCTTCACTGATGTTTGTTCAGTAACACTCCAATATGTCACTGGATTGCTGAGAGAACATCTGAGAGCTCTAATGAGCTAAAAGTCAAGTACAGGGGAAAATGTGTTCCAGAATGCTGCAGATGTTCTCAAATCAAATCATATTTCTGTGAAATGCCATATAGAATATTCAGCTGTTGAAGGATGCAACATGTAAAAAATATTTAGGCTGAATTATATGGGTTTTGTTTTTTTTTTTACTTTTAAATCAATTAATAAGAGATGTACTTGATTCTAATGAGCTTCAATAATGATTTCCCTAGGCTTTTCCTAGGCATTAAGTAATTGAGGTAGAATTTAAGCCCTAGAAAAGGCAATGAAAAAAAGAAAACAAAGAAGAATAGAAGACCAGGCACTCCATGAGCCTACACCTGTTCCTTTATTCCTCGTTTATAAATTTGGCATAGAAGTTGAACAGACTTAAGTTGAATTAATTCACCAATACTCTGATAGTTCTGTCCGTGACTTTTTGTTTGATAATAGTTTTTCTTCCTGTCCTGGGTAAACCAGATGGAACCTAAGTAGGAGGAAGTCAAGAATGTTTTACTAAATTTATCTTTTTTCAGTGGTTAACTTCATTATGCCTTTAATTCTAGAAGACTCATAAATAAAAGTAATTTGGACAGCAAAATGTGTGTCCAAACGTAAGTGAAGCCTACATTTTAGTACTGTCAATCTTAGTTGAAAAAAAAAATTAAGTGTTTTATGAAAAAAGATCAAAATGGATGTCAAAAAAGACTCATAAAGTTGCTCTTAGATATAGAATAGCTAAATCAAAAGGAAGAAACTATGAAGCAAAAGTAATGAACTGAAAACTTCAAAGGGTGGTTCAAGAATACACAGTAAAATATAATGAAATGTGCAAAGATCTGGAGTTAGAAAACCAAAAGGGAAGAACACATTCTGAATTACTGGAGCGGAAAAAAATGGAAAATAAAATTAAGGTTCAAGTTGAAATACTGAAAACTTGCATGGGCAAAGTACTAAATGACATAAACCAAAAGCAAAACCACTGCCATTTAATCAATTCCTACTCATAACTACTCTATATACCCCTTCGAAGTTTCTAGATGGTAAATCTTTATGGAAGCAGACAGCCTTTAACTCAGGAAACAGCTAGTGGGTTTGAACTTCCAACTTTGTATTTAGTAGTGCAATGTCTAACTCACAGAGCTCCTGAAGGCATTGGCAAAAAATTCCAGAAACTGAACGTATTTTGAAAGACAGGTACCTGGTCAACTGACTGGAAGATATCCATATGTGTACTCATTCAAAAGAAAGATGATCAAGCAGAATGCAGAAATAAATATTGAGTAAAATCATTAATACCACACACAAATAAAATTTAGCTGAAGATAACTAAAAAATGATTATAGCAGCAAATCAACTGAGAACTGCCCAATTCAAGAAAGATTGAGAAGAAAATGTTGAATGAGAAATATTAGACTCTGAAACTTGTTCTAAGGCAAATGCAAGAAAGAGAAGGTAAAAGAACTGAACAGAAAATTCCAAAGGGTAGCTTGAGAAGACTTAGTCAAATATTTTAATGAAATGTGTAAAGACCTAGTGTTAGAAAACCAAAAGGGAAGAACACGTTCAGCATTTCTCAAGCTGTTCAGAAGTGAAGAAAAAATTCAAACCTTAACTTGCAATACTGAAAGACTTCATGGGCAAGATATTGAGTGACGCAGAAAGTATCAAAAGAAAATGGAAGGTATATACACAGTCACTGTATCAAAAAGAAATAGTATTCAACCATTTCAAGAGTTACCACATGATCAGTAACTGATGGAACTGAAGGAAGAAGTACAAGGTTCACTGAAGTCATTGGCAAAGAACAAGTCTCTGGAAATTGATGGAATAAAAATGGAAATCTTTCGACAAATTTATGCAGCACTGGAAGTACTCACTAATCTCTGCCGAGAAATTTGGAAGACAACAACCTGGCTAACTGGTTGAAAGAGATTCATACCTGTGCTCATTCCAAAGAGGTGACCAATAGAATATAGAAATCATTAGACAATATCATTAATATCACATGCAGGTAGAATTTTTCTAAAGATAATTAAAAAATGGATACACCTGTACATTGACAGGGAACAGCTGGAGGTTCAAGCCTGTTTCAGATGAGGCTATGGAACAAGGGAAATCATTGCTGACACCAGAGAGTACCAGAAAACTGTTTACCTGTGTTTTGTTGACTATGCAAAGGCTTTTGACTGTGTGGATCTTGACAAGCTATGGATAAAATTGTGAAGAATGGGGTGTTCCAGAACACTTAATTGTGCTTATGAGGACCTTGTACATTAGCCAAGAGGCAGTCATTTGTATAGAACAAGGGAACACTGAATGGTTTCAAAGCAGGAAATGTGTATGCCAGAGTTGTATTCTTTCACCATATTTATTCAATCTGTATGCTGAGCAAATAATCCAAGAATATGGATTATATGAAGAAGAATGTGGCATTAGGATTGAAGGAAGACTCATTAACAACTGATTAATAATGATATGCAGTTGATACAACACTTAAAGGATTTAGTGATGAAGATCAAAGACTATAACTTTCAATATATTTGCACCTCAGTGTAAAGAAAATAAAAATCCTGGAACTAAAAATAATATCATCATAAACAGAGAAAAGATTGAAGTTTCCAAAGACTTCATTTTGCTTGGACCCAATATCACACCATGGAAGCAACAAGTCAAGAAATCAAATGACATATTGCATTAAGAAAATCTTCTGTACAAGACCACTTTAAAGTATTGAAGAGCAAAAATATCAGTTTAAGGACTAAGGTTTACCTGATCCAAGCCATGGTATTTTCAATAGGCTCATATGCATGCGATGGTTGGACAATAAATAGGAAGACCATAGAAGAATTGATGCATTTGAGTTATTGTGTTGGAGAAGAATACTAAAAGTCTAATAGACTTACAGAAGAACAAACAAATCTGTCTTTTTGAAGTACAGTGAAAATGCTCCTTAGAAGACAGGATGACAAGACTTCCTCTCTCATACTCTGGACATATTATCAGCAGGGAGCAGTCCTGGAAGGAGGACAGCATGCTTGGTAAAGTGGAAAGTGAGTGAAGAGTGTGGAAAACTCAATTGATATTGATTGGCACAGTGACAATGGCAGTGGGCTCAAGTGTAACAATGATTATGAGGATGGCACAGGATGATGCAGTGTTTCGTTCTCTTGTGCATAGTATTTCTATGAGTCAGACCAAACTCAATGGCACCTAACAACAATAGCAACAACAATGTCAGATGGATCTTGGCCTAACATTTCGAATATGAGAACGATGCATTCCTGTGCTTTATTAATTATGTAAAAGCATTCGACCATGTGGATCATAGTAAATTATGAGTGATATTGTGAGCTTTGGGAATTCTACAGTTAATTGTGCCCGTGTGTAATCTGTATGATGGGACTTCAAAATGTTTATGGAAAAATGGATGTAAAAGATAATGGAATTCTTCCAGGAACTTGTGGAAGTCCTCTCTAGAGCTTATCATTCAAACAGAACAAAGGGGCACCACATGACATAAAATCAGGAAAGGTATGTGTCAAGTTATATCCTTTCACCATATTTATGCCATCTGTTGTTGTTGTTAAGTGCCATCGAGTCGGGTCCGACCCATAGCGACTCTGTACAGGGTTTCCGAGGATGTAAATCTTTACGGGAGTAGAAAGCCTCATCTTTCTCCCGTGGAGCGGCTGATAGTTTCGAACCGTTGACCTTAAGGTTCACAGCCCGATTTGTAACCACTACGCTATGCCATCTGTAGGCTGAGCAAATAATGCAAGAAGCTGGATTATATGAAGAATGAGGCATCAGGATTGGAAGAAGACTTGTTAACTACCTGTGGTATGCAGATGACACAACCTTGCTTGCTAGAGCACTAAAATTACTTTTTGACAAAAATCAAAGCTTTTCATATGGATTACATTTCTACATAAAGTAAACAAAAATCCTCACAAGTGAATTACTAAGCAACATCATGATAATGGAGAAAACATTGAAGTGGTCTAGCATTTCATTTTGCAGATCCAAATCAATGAACATTCAAGCACCAGTCAAGAAATCAAGCGATATATTGCATTAGACAAATATGCTGCAAAAAACTCTTTAAGGTGCAGGCATGGCACTGTAGGATAAGCACTGGACTGTTAACCGCAAGGTCAGTGATTCAAATCTATCAGCTGCTCCTCAGAAACCCTATCTAGGCATCATTATGAGTTGCAACTGACTCAATGACACCGAACAACAACAGTAACAAAGTAAGTGTTAAAGAGTAAAGATGTCACTTTGATGACTAAGGTGCACCTGACCAAGTCATGGGCTTTTCAATCACCTTATATGCATGCAAAAGCTGGGCACTAACTAGAGAAGAACTAAGTAGAATTCATGCCTTTGAATTATGATGTAGGCAAAGAAAATTATATATGCCATTAACTCCCAGAAGAACAAACAAATCTATCTTGGAAGAAGTACAGCCAGAATGTTCCTAAAAAGTGAAGATGAGGAGACTTTGTTTAGTGGATATGTTATCCAGAGGGTGCAATCCCCGGAGAAGGATTTCATGCTTAGCAAAGTAGAGGTTCACAATGAAAAAGGAAGACCATTAATGGAATGGATTGATACAGTGGCTTCATCATTGGGCTACAATATAGAAAGATAATGAGGATGGCACATAACCTGCCTTTAGTTCTCTTGTACATATGTCTGCTATTAGTCAGAACCAACTCAACTGCACCAATTACAACACCATCAATTTATCATGCAAATGGACTTGTATATCACCATAGTTTAGGTAACCTGGTCTGTGATTGAGAACAACATTTACTTAACTGCAGCCCAGCACTAGGTAAAGACTGTAAACCTGACTAAGGAAAAACAACAGAAAACTCCAAGAGACACCAGTTCACACCCACTCTGAAAAGCTAAATTTAAAAGCTCAATAACATCAAATTGTTGACCAGAATATGGAGCAACTAGACCACTTTTACTTTCTAATAGAAATATAATGATATACCACTTTAGACAACTCTGGCATTTTAAAAATAAGATCCAGAAATTCACTTCTAGCTATTTAGCTAATATATATAAAGGCATATCCATAATGTTTGGGATGGATGAATCTCAAAAATACTATGTTTAGGGTAATAAACCAGAGAGACAAAAGAATACCTATTAAATAATTCCAGTTATATAAAGTTGTAAGTAGAAAACTGATCCATGTTATTAGAAATTAAAACTATGATAGTAGAGATTGGAAATTCTCTGGAATTATAAAAATGTCCTGAATCACACTTGGGGTGATATAAGACATGGACATATAACTCTCCAAACTATACACTTTCAATCATGCATTTTATTATATGTAAAGGAACATAAATACATTAATATTTAAAAGAAAGTAAACAATTTACTCTGAAGAAACTAGAGTATAAGCATTCAGTAATATTTTAGAAATAAAATAAGATATATCATCTAAGAAAAACTAAAAACAGTTTGTGTACAAATTACTTTTAATAAGGTAGCCTTTGGGAACTGAAAACGTTTATGAAGTTAACCACTGAGGGGGGAAAAAATAACTGGTACCTAGATAAAAATCTTGGCTGGAAACCGGCTTAAGGAAAATGGATGGCTGGGGGCATAAACAAATGTATTTCACTCTGCCAACTTGCCAATAGCTGGGTGTAGAATTGGAATACTTTAGGCCTTGCCCATTAGGGAAGCTGGTTGGCACATAGAAGGAGAAGAGACACATCAGGTTCCTTGAGGATGAGGGCAGGTAGTGGATGTGACATCACAATTTAAATGAGAAATTGCTTCTTAAAGATGGAAAATTTGATTAGCTCCTTTGGTAGGTCTTCAACTTGCTTTGCTTTGTAGGATCAGCCAGTGCCTACAACCTCTGTTAACAAAAGCCAGCCTTGCCCAAGGACAAAGCTTCCAGAGCAGAAAATCCTTAAACTGATTACTGATGGAGTGTTACCTGCAGGGTTGGACTTCTTTGCCTTAATGTCCTAGGTATCCTTACACAAACAAACCCACTGGGATATTTTCCTGGATATTTTAAGCCAAATGCATTTCTAATGCTCTTATATATGTATTGACATTTTGTCCTGTACTAATATTATTTTTAATGGGTAATAAAATTATAACATTCATAGAATTAAAGACCAAACACCTGAGGTTGGATTTCTTTTCACTCAGGACTTGTACATTTTGTCGGGAATTGTTGTTTCAGAGTTATAAAGAATTTAAAACTATGTTTTGATTTGGGACTTTTTTTTCCTTCAAGTTTTAGCTTTGGTGCCTCCTTAATATATCACCTAGTGTGGCACTGTGGGTTAATGCACTGGACTGCAAGATCTGTTTGAACTACAGGTTGACAATTCAAGCTCACTAACAGCTCATCAGGGTCATTGTGAGTAGGAACCAACTCAACAGCGCTAAACAACAACAAAAAATTTACCTTTGTGTAGTGCTATAGGATTAGCAGTGGGTGCTAACCAAAAAGTCAGTAGTTCAAACCCACCAATCACTCTTCAGAAACCTTATGTAGGGCCACTATGAGTTAGAGCTGAATTGACAGCACTTAACAATTATTACCTAATATATATCACCTATATAAAGGAGCTCTGGTAGTGAAGTGGTTACGAATCGAGCCCGCAAGGTCAGCAGTTCGAAACTACCAGCTGTTCCACGGGAGAAAGATGAGGCTTTCTACTCCAGTAAATGTTTACAGCCTTGGAAACCCTGTACAGGGTTGCTATGGTCAGAACCGACTCAACGGCACTCAACAATAACAACAAATATATTACCTAAATTACTGGAAATAAGTATCATATGTCTTTTCTGGACTCATAATTTTTTAAGAGATTCAAATCTTTGTGTTAGTTAGAACTTACTTTACTTATTTCTGCCTAGTTGAGAAATTTTAATTTGAGTAGGGATTTTATTCACTTGTGCATATTATGGCATTGTACAATTAAAAACTGGACTGATCACTACAAGATCCAAAGTTCAAACTCACCAGCTGCTCCTTGGAAACCCTATACAGAGTCGCTATGAGTCAGAACTGACTTGACAGCACTTAACAGTAACAACAACATCCATTCAAAAATACTGAGTATCTGTTACATGTCAGTCACTGTGGCAGATTATCAAGATCAAGTGATGAATAAGATAAACCTCTTATCATGCAAGTATGATCATCGAAAGAGCAATTGCAAAACTAAGTAGTCATAAAGTTACTATGGAGTTGATTCAATTTCAACTTATGGCAACCCCGTGCTCCATAGGGTTTCTGAAGTAGATATCAAGGCCTTTCTTCTCAAGAACTTCTTTCTAGGTAAACTCAAAAATATCAACCTTTCTGGTACTAATCTTAAGTGTTAACCTTTGCACCGGAGAGCCCTTAAATATTGTTGTTGCTAGGTGCCATCAAGTCGATACCAACTCATAGCGACCCTATGTACAACAGAATGAAATATTGCCCATTTCTGGGCCAACCTCACAATTGTTACCACACTTGAGCCTATTGATGCTGCCACTTGGCCAATCCACCTCACTGGAGGTCTTCCTCTTTTTCTCTGACTCTCCACCTTACCAAACATGATATCCTTCTTCAGCGACTGGTCCCTCCTGACAATATATCCAAGTATAAGAGTTGAAGTTTGGCAGTCTTGGCTTCCAAGGAGCACTCTGGCTGCACTTCATTACATAATGGTAAATACATACACACACACATACATTTTACAAAGGTGGAAACTAAGCTTGAAGAGATTCAATTATATAGTGGTAGAAGCAAGATGGAAATCAATTTATGTCTATTATAAAAACTGTACCTTTAACCAGTCTATATCTCCTCTCAACATAAGTGCTATTATAATATCAGAATCATGAAAACTGAAAGGAACAAGTGTCCATTTCAGCCCAAAAGATCAGGAACAATCAGGAAAGGACAGATGTCCTGAGTCTTGAGGGATGAAAACAGTATAAGCTTTATGTAAATGCCCTCATTAATTCCAATGTACAGGCAATGACTGTGGCCAAGTGATCATTGTGGAAATTGCTACATTTTAATTTAGAGTAAAGACCAAGTTGCAAATCTCTTAGATAATTAATTCCATCTCCTGATAGGGCATAAGCCTCATTCTTAGTTTGTGCTCTTAGGTGCTGTTGTCTTTTAAATCCTAGCAAATCTTTTGTGAGTTTTGCTTTAACATTTCCTTCATCTGTGACAAGAAGATTCTATTAGCAACCCTGGCACCTTCCATTAAAGTCTACAACTTCCAACTGCCAGGAAAGGATAATGAAGTGATAAATTTAATTTGCTACCAAAATATGTAAGACAGAGATGTAAGTGAATTTATAGTGTAAGCTATGTCTTTCCTCCTAGCATTAACAAAAGTTTTATGGCAGGTTATCAAAATCAGTGCAAAAAATAAATTTATATAAATTTCCACACACAGAAATCAGATTTATAACTGCATGAAATCATTTCTTTCCCTCCTCATCTTAGGCTCATCAAAGTCTAATACAATACACGTTTAAGTGTTTTATTACCTGAAGGATAGCATATAATTGTTAACCAAGCTAAGAAATTCATTAATATTTGCAATGTTGAACCGATAAAATCTGGAGAATATGAATCCCCTTCTTCTTCTTGGGTTAAAAGACTTATTTAAAGGCTATAAGGAAAAATGACAATATCTACCTACTGATGGTGACCATATGGTTGACAATATGAAACACAAAATCCACATTCCCTCTAGTAATTTTCTTATACCCTGTCTAAATGTTAGCAACTCTCACCTCAAGAATTCCATAGTTCCAGTTAACTTTAACTTACAGGGTTTTGCCATTAGTACCAGTGTTATTATTCCATCAGACCAAGGATACAAATGACCTGCGCCCACTGAATGCACACCAGAACAAGTTCTGCTTCTACCATTTAGTGACATATGCATTCATCTTATAAAATGAACAAAGTTGTTACTATCAGCATGTGTCTTAATCTAGCTTTTATAGAGAAGCAAAAACCAGTGAAATATATATATGTATGTGTGTGTGTATATATATATATGGTGAAGTTTGTTATTAAGGAAATACTTTTCAATTGTAGAATCCCAGGTCCCCAGCGGAAGAGAGCCAGAGCTTTCCTATGTGTCCATTATATTGAGAGCATGTCACACCCCCAAGGAAACATCCTTTCAATTGATTGGCTGCTCATAGTCAATTGCCATAGACTTAATTATACTTGTATTAGGTTTCACCACTATGGGAATAAGTTCATCTCAACTTCTAAACCACTGGAAATACTGGCCTAGTCAAGCAGACACCGAACCCTAACTATTACAGAAGGAGTACAGGGTTACTTGCCTAAAGAAAAGTAGACTTAATAATTCTGATGATGATAATAAAAATAAAAGTACCTTCATTTAGTCATTATGTGATATGTTTTTGTGGGTTTTATATGTTATCTAGCTAATTTCTTGTAACACTCCATATAAAGTAAGACTCATTCATCTCTTTTTAACTGTTGAGAAAAGGAAGGCTCAGAAGGGATAGACACATCATAGTTTGGGTGTTGGGAAGGGCAATATGCAAGAGGGGGGAGGGGGATGGAAGAACAAGGTAGATAGGGGAACACGTAGGAAGGTTTGCATGGGCTAAATGGGTCAGAGGTAAATAGTGATGAATGCTCAAACTTGAAATAACAGGGCTTTGTGATACAGGGATCAAGGTATATTCTGAATGGGTAAAAGAGGGGAAATAATGTTAAGATCCTTAACTGCCTCGTGAATATTGGTTTCCCTTTCCTACTATTGCAAAATAAACACTTGAGTGGGATTGAAAGGAATATCGGGAAACATGATTACAGAAAGTTTGTAAGCCCATCTTCAGCCTGTAACTGATTGGAATACATAATAGAGGTTCCAGAACTTGCCCAGTAAAATAGGCTTCTTGTATGGGACCTTAGGTAGGATCCTGAGTCCTATACAGAACCTTCTAAAGTGTGACATTCCCACTTGAAACGATACGCAGACCAGCATGGATCATCTAGAGGAGCAGAAGATACTTCTTGAAAGAAAGACCAGCAGGAAAAACTCAAAAACAAAAATGACAGTCTGAATGGCTATTACAAGAACAAGCAAGTTGTTTACAGAGGAGCCATGGAGGCAAGCAATCACTTTCCTTCAGGACAAACCCCCTCTAAGACTGAAACTTAAAGGGAACACACCAGCAGGCATGTAAGCTTGCTGGTGACCACTTTGGTCTACTGGTGAATGGAAGTGGGGGAAAGGCAGCAATGAAGATTTGGACTGAGTTCAACCACATTCCATAGGCTTCTGTTGAACCAGAGATGAGAGAGAGAAGAGGAAGGGCTGCTTGGTTCAAAGTAGGATGAGACCTGCGAACTCCTAAGCTCATGGACAAAGATAGAGCCATGGAGGGCTAGAGCTGAGAGTGAAACTTCCACCTAATATGAAGTGAGGGGAGATACACAAGAACATCCAAACTTGTAGATAACATCCATTTGACTTAACCTCAATGGCTTGATGATCAGAACTAGACTAGAGGAATCTAGGAAAAAAAATTATTTGATAAAGGAAATATGTGTAAATTACTACAATTTGATGAACTTGACCGATACTTACGGATGTAGTAGCTCAAAATACCAGCTGAGAGGGAAGGAATCTTCACATTAAGGATCAATTCTGACTCCTCTGGGCACAGGGTTGATAAGGAAGGGTGACTTAGACATTGGCTACCTAGTACTTAGACATTGGCGGGGGTGGGGTAGGGGCGGGGGTGGGGGGAGACAATAAAGGCACCAAGTGACTGGCTTCCAAGTTTTCAAGAAGGAGTTTTGTTTCAGAGTGTGTGGGGGAAGTAGAACCCACACTGAATAGTTTCATCTTGTCTAGTTGGGTCTGGTAAAGGAGATGGGATAAGATTCTCATGATTCAATAGTGAATAATTGTTACCATGACTAATTGCGAATGTCACAATTGTAAAGGTAGAAGTTTTGTAACTAAAGAGGGGGGAGGGAGTAGTTAATCTTAAAGTCCAGAAGACCTTAGTACCATCAAGGGAGAAGAGCATGAGCAGAATGTGTGACCCTATCCAGAGAAGCAGTGACACCAGAGATGGAGGCAGAGATGACGACATGGAGAGATACAGCAGCTGAGGACTCTAGACTCATGGTAAGAGAAAGACTGCGTGCTGGCAGCCAGGAGCTGGTGTCCAGGAGGCAGGCTTGCAGAGTGTACCCTTTGGTTGTTTAAATGATTATATATTCCTGAGTATTTTTGTGTACTTTCCTCCCCCTCCCCGAAAAACAAACAAACAAACAACAACAACAACAAAAAAAACACACCAGAGTGAATAGAAGCAATTACTATTGAATGATACGCATGGAGAAGATTGTAATCATTGCAATGAAATGAAATGTGTTAGGATGAGTGTAAAACTAATGTCCTTCCATGTAAACTATCACTCAATTCACAATAATAACTTTATAAAAGAAAAGAAAGTTGTCTAAATCTCATGCTCACAAGACCAGAGGCAATATTGGTGTTCATATCTGTATCTCACAAAACCTGCATAGTTGATTATTATACTTTAATGCCTCTGTTTGTCATCTGTGCATTAAGGACCATTGGTTCTGCAACTTTGATTTGATTGTGAGATTGCAAATAACCATTTAGGATTGTGTTAGTCTATGGACAAGACAATGAACTTTCCACTTCTCCCTCAGTGACTTGCGGCAGATACTTGTACAGACACTTGTATGCACGTCTTAATACTAAGGGCATTCCTCCCCAAGAATTTTGTCTTGGAAATAAATAGATGGTTCAACTAAAATACAGTATAAGGAGTGTGCTGATGTGTAGATGTTTTGAGTTGGAAAGAAAAGAATAAATGCTGATGGCCTTAACCGCTTCAGTAAATATTGCCTTTTGAAACTACCAAGTTAAAATGATAATGATTGGACTATTTCTTAAGAAAGTAAATGTAAATTTGTAAAATGGTTACAGGTGACATAAATTCAGTAGAACTACTCAACTCCTATTTTGTATCTATTTTCTCAGCTTAAGGAAAAAAAAAAAAAAACTCTTTAATCTGAAACAAGCTGAATAAAAATCATTAAAAGAAAATTGAAGCCCTGTTTCTACATGAGCTATTATAGGTATATAGTATGCTATTGGAGTCCTGGTGTGGTGCTATGGGTTAATGCTCCAGACTGCAAAGCTGTTTGAACTGCAAGGTTGGCAGTTCAAGCTCACCAGCTGCTCCTTGAAAACCCTATACAGGGTCACTATGGGTCAGAACCGACCCGACAGCACATAACACCAACAATAAGTAGATTGTTGTTGTTGTTAAGTGCCATCCAGTCTATTTCAACTCAAAGCAACTCTGCATAGGGTTGCTGAGGGTGTAAAGCTTTGCAGGAGCAGAAGGTCTCATCTTTATTACATGGAGCAGCTGGTGGACTCTTATCTGCTGACCTTCAGGTTAGTAGTCCAGTTCTTATTGTAATTTAAGTCTCTTGTTTTTAAGCGCTATGTTCTAACTCATAGCAACACCATATAGGGTTAAATCTTCATGGGAGCAGAAAACCACCGACTTTGTGGTTCAAACTGACCTTGCAGTACAGAGCTTTACCCCACAGCACCACACCAGGACTCTGTTGTTGTTGTTGTTGTTAAGTGCCTTCGAGTCGGAGCCGACCCATAGCGACCCTGTACAGGGTTTCCGAGGGTGTAAATCCTTACGGGAGTAGAAAGCCTCATCTTTCTCCCGCGGAGCGGCTGGTAGTTTC
>NW_006408520.1:12535819-12537949 GCF_000296735.1 Chrysochloris asiatica
GCTGTGCATGGGGTCGCTATGAGTCAGTTCTGACTCGATGGCACCTGACAACAGCAACAACAACAATTGCTGCCATTATGTTTGTTTTTTTGTGGTGCTGTTGCTTTCTTTGTTCTGTGTGTCTTCCTTTGCTGAGTTGATGTTTTTTTGCATTCTTTCTTGTGAGTTTCCTCATAGTTTTAATGTTTCCATGTTCTTCTTGGATTTTCATTTTCTTGGTATGTTGTGAAGTGTTAATTTTCTTTGAGGTTACCTTATAATCCATTAATTTTTCCCTCCATTTAGTGCAGTCTATTTTATCCTGTAATCTACCTGACCTTGTCACCATCTGGATTTCTTCTCCTAGTTGTGTACCTACTTTTACATTGTAATTGTTTTGATCATAGATTGACAACCCAGATTCTCTGAGTTCGTTCTTATAGTTTTGTTCTGTTCTCGACTCTTCCTTCTGTCAGTTTAATTCTGGGAGGTGGTGCCCCATCTGTCAACATCTGGTTGTGGTGTGCACTTGTTGGTTCTCAGTGCACAGAACTCCCTTTAGGATGTTTGGTAGCGCAGGGTTGGTTTTGGCAAAATTTCTTAGCTTCTGTTTATCCTGGAATATTTTGATTACACCATCATATTTGATTGATATCTTTGATGGATAAAGGATTCTTGGTTGGCAGTTTTTTTCTTTCAGGTTTTTATATATCTCTTCCCATTGCCTTCTTGCTTGCTTGGTTTCTGTTGAGAGATCCGAGTTTAATCTGACTTGTTTGCCCTTGTATGTAACACTTCTGTTTTCCCTAGCTGCTTTCAGGATTGTCTCTTTATCTTTGATTTTGGAGAGCTTGGTTATGATTGACATGTCTTGGTGATTTTCTTTTGGAGTCTAACCTTCCTGGTGTTCATTGAGTTTCTTGAATGTTTATATTTTCACTTTTCAGGATGTTAGAGAAATTTTCTTCCACGTTTCTTCAACTGTTTCATCTGTAGACTTGTGTGATTCTTCTTGTCTGGAATGCTGATAATTCTTAAGTTATTCCTCTTCATGTTGTCCAACATGAATCTTAGACCTTCTTCAGATTTTGTTATCCTTTTTTTTTCCTGTTTGCTCTTATATCTTAGTGGTATTGAGAAATTTGTCTTCCAGCTTAGTGGTTCTGCTTTCCATCTCTTGTATTCTACTCCTTTGCCCATTCAAAGTATTGTCTATTTCTGATATTCTATTATTAATCGTTTGTACCTCTTTCTGTAGGTTTTGAATTATTTCCAATGCTGTATCTACCTTATTTGATTGTTCCTGTAGTGCTTTTCTGACTTCTTCCTTATTTTTCTCAACATCATTGTAAAGTGTTTTGAGTCATTTTATAATCATTTTTCTGAATTCCTTCTCAGGCATTTCCAAGGCCTGCCCTCCTTCCAGAATGTAGTCCAGGTCTATCTCTAGGTCAATTGTCTCAGACATTTAACTTGTTTCTGGAAATATGCTGATATTGTCTTCTGCTTTTGCTTCTTTGACATGTTTAGTGTTTATCTGTGGCCTTAATACTTAATTGAGTATGTATTTTGGTATTTTTTATACTCTCTGATTGCTTCCAGGTAGATGTGATCAGAATGTGGACTCCCCTTTTCACTCTTCTTATTACTTAGCTCAGAGTAAATTTCACAGGTGTTATCTGCTTCCCTGGTATATGGCAGTTGGTATTGGTTCTTGCCTGGGTTTTGGTGTTTTACAGAATGTGATTGTAGCTTGACTATATGGCAGCATTTGCTGTCTCTTCTTGGGAGAGAATGAGTTCCCCAAAGGTAGAAGGGGAGCATAAAACAACAAAACAGCAACAGCAAACAACAACAAGAAAACACCAAAACAACAACAAAGCTAGACTGGATACTGTAGTCTATAATTGCAGAAAAGGAACAGGAGGGAGAAAAGAAGAAGAAAAAAAAAAAATCTGTAGCCTAATATGAGTATGACTTTAATGTCCTCTTTCAGCTTTTTGCCTTCAAAGCTGCCTAAGAGATTTCAAGTTGCCACTGTTGGTTGTTATGCTGTACCTCAGGATTTAATTTAATTTTTGGCCTGTTTTATTTTTAAATAAAAATATTTTTTTCCCTCTCTACACCAGTTGTTCTTACCTTTCCCGTATT
>NW_006408520.1:12538049-12544309 GCF_000296735.1 Chrysochloris asiatica
GTGTTTATGCTATGGAGCCACCATACTTCCATTGTGAATATTGTTGATAGTTAAAGTTGGTCCCTTAGGAAATAACACATTGTGGGATTTTTTTCTTTTTGTTTTTAGAAGTTAATTCGAAAAATGGGAAAGTTAACAGTGTCCCTTTAAATTGCTTATCCAAAACAATGCACATGTGTAAAGGGAGGAAGAGTGAAAGCTTAACAAACAATTCAGGTCAAATGTACCAAAATTCCCCCTTTTCATAGATTTCTAGGCCATAGTTGGAGTCCTAGTATAGCACTGTAGGATTAGCACTGGACTGCTAACTGCAATGTCAGAAGTTCAAACCCATCAGACGCTTATCGGAAACCCTAAACAGGGTCACTGTGAGTTGGAACCAAGGCACGTAAAACACCAACAAGGCAATAGATAGCAATTATTAACTTTTACTAAATATCCAGTTGTTGGGCTAAGTGCTTTGCTGCAGTTATCTCATTTATCCCTCACAGCAACCCTGTGAAGTAGGTCTTCCTGATATTTCTGCTTTACATATAAGGATACAGGCAAGAGTAGTAAGTGATTGTACTGGGATTTGAACCCAGATAACAGGAAATTGAATCTCTGGTATGGTGTTGTAGGAAAGCACTTGACCCCAAGGTTGGTTTGAACCAAAAGGCTGGTAGTTCAAACTCCCCATCTGCTCCTCAGAAACCCTAAATAAGGTCGTTATGAGGTGAAATGGACTTGAAGACAGGCAACAATAACAACAGGAAATTAGAACCCAAATACCTTATCAGTCTGAATGTCTCTGGATTAATTTCCAGAAGATTCGGAAATGCAGGTGGTAAAAATGGCTTGCACCCAACTACTAACCTAAAGGTTGGCAGATCGCATCCCCTAGCAACACGGTGAAGAAAGACCTGGCACTCTGCTTCTGTAACAATTATAATCAAGAAAACTCTGTAAGGCAGTTCTACTCTTTAACACACAAGGGTGGTCATGAATCAGAATTAACTCAATGAAATAAGGTTTGGTTTTAGTTTGTTTGATAGATTACCCTTATAACCTGCTGAACTCCAGGGAGTAGGATTACATAACCAGACCGATATTAGTTAAACCTCCTGACATTCATACTTGCTTAAGAAAGCTTAACTTAGTGTTTGGATCTTCAGAGTTCTCAGATTTACTATCAGATTCTGTGACTATATGATGGAAAGAAAGAGGTTTTGGACTTACTGACTTTTATGAATAGCTGTCATTCAAACTTGAAGGTATTGCTCTCTCACATGGTAATATTTTATTAAAATAATATGTTTATGAAATATTGAATGAAACTAACAAAATTCAGAAAGAAAAACTAGAAGTTTTCCAGAGATTGGTAATGAAAAGCTACAGATAAGAACATTTTAGCCATTTGGGATTTTTAGTCAGTTGAGACATATTATACCTTTAAATAGAGTATTGGTGTGGTACTGTAGCAAATTACTGAACTGTATCACAAGGTGGGCAGTTCAAATCAACCAGCTGTTCCTTGGAAACCCTATACAGGATCACTATAAGTCAGAACAGACTCAATGACACTTAGCAACAACAGCAACATATCTGTAACAGGCCTGTCTTGTTATTAAAATTATTAATAAAGATACATTTTTTAAAATAATTCAACCTATTTAAGATAATTAATAGCTTGCGAGTACTATATTAAACTTAATATAAAAGCTAAAAATCAATTGGGCTGCTTTAAATGAGCATTTGTTAGTAATTCATTTCAGAGGGTGTACCTGAAAATATACAAGTCGTTCAGATTATTGAGATTTCTCCATAGACATTTATAGACTATTGAGAGAGCTATATTCTCTCTGGATATAATTTGATCTCAGCTACACAGTCATCGTCTCATTCTATCTGTGTCTATCAGGAATCTTTCATTAGTTGCTTACTGATCTTACTCTAGAGACCCAAAGCAATTATGCCCAAGAATTGTACAGTGTCAAGAAGTGGTAACTTACAGGAAGAGAATAATATGTGCTTTAATTTTTAAATCTAATACCAAGACACCAAATAAATTCTGAGACTATATAAATATGATACAGATCTTTCACAGAACATTATTTATTCTTCCTTCTCTGGCCAAAATGATTCTAACTTTTAATCAACTCTAAGACTTCTGAAAAATATAAATTATCAGTTAGACATCTGCAGAAAGGCAAAAAAAAAAAAAAAATCTACCGGAAAAGAGATGATATAGAAATCTGTTTATGAAGAATCTCATGTAAAGCATAATTTCATATTTTTAGAAAGCTGAATTCTTGCTATCAAAAATACTCCCATTTCCTGATTTGGCACTAATAATCTTCTGAAATGATTGAAAACATGAGTAGTAGTAATAATAATAAAACTACTGAAAACATAAGGGAGATTTCCCAAAAGCTTAAATATGCCTTATTAGAATAATATTAATGTCCTGCATTAAATTCTGCTTTTTAAAAACTTTGAAGCAAAAGAATGGTCAATATGGTAAATTTGGGATCCCTGATGATGGATGTCTGGAGCATTCATAACATAAAAGGTAATTCCTGGCATATAAAAGAATTTGTTCCTCAGATTTGGTAGAAAGGGAAAAATAGGAAGTAGGTGTATAGGTTGGTCAGCTGCCTGGATATGAGGAGACAAGAAAAATAAACCATCAGTAAAAATAAACCATCAGAAAATTCTAAGAGGAAAGTGGATAATTGTTTTCCCATTTAAAAAAAGCCTCAGTTTTACTATTCATCTTTTTTACCCTACAACTTTTCATTAAAGGAGCCTTGGTAGTGTAGTGGCTTACGAGTTGGACTGCTAATTCAAGGTCAGCAGTTGAAAGCTGCTCTGCAGAAGAAAGATGAGATGTTCTCTTAAGGTAAAGATTTACAGCCTTGACTTGATAGCATACCACCACCACCACCACCACCACCACTCTTTATTAAAAGCCAAACTCTATGGATCAGAAGCAAGTGAATACAAGTTACCCCCTCTAAAACAAGCGCCATTCTGTTAGCTTCTGTTATTGTTCATAGCATCCAGTTTGTGAACTTCAGTGAAAGGATGATTTCATTTAGGTAATCACTTTAAGTGGAGTCCTGGTGCAACACTGTAGGATAAGCACTGGATTGCTAACCAGAAGGTCGGCAGTTCAAACATACCACTTGTTCCTATATGGGGTCACTGTGATCAGATTCAAGGACCTCTGGTAGCAATGATATCTCTCGTACCATGGCCTCTTCTGAATCCAGCTTGAACCTCTGGAAGTTCTCTGTCAATATATGCTTGTAGCTGTTTCTGTATTACTTTTAGTAAAACTTTACTCACATAAGATATCAAAGAGATTGTCTGATGATTCCCACATTCCATTGGGTCACCTCTCTTAGGAATGCG
Source organism: Chrysochloris asiatica (assembly GCF_000296735.1). Taxonomy (NCBI): domain Eukaryota; kingdom Metazoa; phylum Chordata; class Mammalia; order Afrosoricida; family Chrysochloridae; genus Chrysochloris; species Chrysochloris asiatica. The sequence continues at coordinate 12,541,446 of NW_006408520.1, forward strand.
GACAAATAAGTATCTCTTCCAATCAGTTGGCCAGATAGTTGTCTTCCAAATTTCTTGGCATAGATGAGTGAATGCCTCTTGTGCCGCCTCACTTTCTTGAAAGATTTTAATTTTTATTCCATCAATTTCTGGTGCCTTTTTCTTTGCCAGTTCCTTCAATGCACCTTGGACTTTCTCCTTCAGTATCATTGGGTCTACATCATATGTTGTTGTTAAGTGCCATCATATTAGTTTTGATTCTTGAGGAGCAATTGGTAGGTTTGAACCACTGAACTTGCACTTAGTCCAGTGTTTATCATAGAGCACCACACCAGGGGTCCAGAATTCTTTATCAAGGGTTTTTATTCTATTGGATGGAGCCCTGTTGGCATGGTGAGTTACACATTGGACTACTAACCCCAAGGTCAGCAGTTTGAATCCACCAGCTGCTCTGCAAGATATAGGAGACTTTCTGCTCCTGTACAGATTTACAGCCTTGGAAACCCAATGTAGGGTCACTATGAGTCAGAATCTACTAGATAGCAAGACTTTGGTTTTTTGTTTTTAATTTATTGAAGTATCAATACTGTTATTTCTTTTACCTGTATCAGTATGGTAGAATAATGGCAGATTGCCCCACAAAATGTCCCGGCTGTTTTCTGTGACAGTTTCTAGCATTAAAAATGAAAGCACTCAAAGACTATAGTATGTATAGTTGAGTCGTTTGAAATGTGCCCTGAAGCTGTATAGAAAATATGCTTTATTTAAGCAAAAATCTTTGGAGAAATTAATTGACATGAGCCAGAAATTGTTCAGCTAATTTAATCACTAATCTGCTGTTGTTTTTAAATTGCATGAGATACATGAAGAAGTCTGTCTGCCTCAAAGTCAGTCAATTCAAGATATGAGTGCAGTATGGAATTTAGACTACTGTAAGATAAAATGCTTGCTTGAAATTATGTAGATTTTTCTTGGACAGAAGTGAGGGAGAGATTAGGCAAATTATTAAACATGCTAATTCACATTTGAGGGTGTTTTGCCAAGTTAGCTAAGGCTATTCTGAAGCTATGTGAAGAATTGAGAACAAACAGTGACCAGGCTCAAATTTCTGTTTTCCAAATTTGTTAAGAACTGTACTTTGAAAGAAAGAACGAAGGAAATGAAAGCAGTAACTAAAGTAAAGCTTTTATTCAGGTATCAAATTATTAAATCCCAATAATGGCTTAGTCTCTAGCAGATTAAGTAAATAATTTAGGTAGTACCCTACCAATTTACTGCTGACCAATTCTATTTGTACGACTGTCATGTTCTCTTTGAAATTCAGATATTCAAAATATGCAACCTTAAAGAAAACTTCAAGCATTGATGAAATTGTAATTGGTTTTAAACCTTGGGAGCTACTTGGACATGATGTTGTTATTGTTAAGTGAAGTCCAGTGGATTTGGACTCTAAAAGCGATCCAGTATAGGGTTTCCAAGGAGTATAGGGTTTTTGCTTAGCTTATATTACCACAACCAATGCCCAGTGGGGCCATGATGTTGTTGTTGTTGTTGTTGTTAAGTGCAGTTGAGTTGGTTTGATTCATAATGACCCTGTGTAGGGTTTCCAAGTAGGGACTGGCAAATGTGAACTGCCAGCTTTGTGGCTCAAACCAACCTTGTGGTGTATTGCTTATCTTATAGCACCACACTGAAGAGGTAAATCTCATACAATCTTTTGCTTGTAGTAAAGAGTTGGTTTATCTCTCAGAATCAGAAATCCATCATTTAGCCTTCAAAATTCTTCTGGATCCCATAATCTCTCTTTTGTGAGGTAATATATTAAAAAGGCATCCGGTTTCAATATTATAATTGAGTTGAGCATATATAACTAACCTTCTATTATGAGTGGCTTAGGGAAAACATTCAGTCTTGCATTGTAAGTGCAGCTTCCAAGCACCTTATTCCAATACTTTAAAGAATTTAAAAGAAAAGTTGTCTTTGTTGTGGTTATATTTTTCTTTCTCACCTAGATATGTAAAATATGTGTCCACTTTAACTGCATGCTCTTTAAATAGAAATGGTCAAAAAATTATCTTGGATAGTCGTGTGCGCTGTTGCATATTAATTGTGCAGAAATTAGTAAAATTGCAAGATTATACATTTATAACTGTTGATTTGCACAATGATCTCTTGACCCAGGTTGTAAAATGGCATTTCTCCCTCAGCCTAATGGTGTCAGTAAGAAAAAAAAAAAAGTCCTTTGTCTTTCTTTATAGTGGAAGGAAGGAAAAGAGAATGGGAAAAGGAGAGGTAGGGATAAAGGGAAGGAGAGAGGTAAGAAAGAAGGAAAAAAGGGAGTAGGGAAAGAAGGTGAAATCTTAGGATTTATTTGAGAAGTAGCATACAACTAAATAAAATGCATTCCTAACTCATTCTGGTTATATTCTCATTTTTCCATATGCCCTTTGCTATAGTTGTCTCCAAACATACTACAAATTCACAGTCCCCCAGTTTTCCCCCTACTTACCCCATACGTAATAATAAAATCTTGCATATCTTCAAAAGTTAGTATGTATAGAATTTGCTCAGTTTAAGCTTTCATCATCGGCTTCTGAAATCTGTGAATGCAATGTCCTTCATCAGATTTGGAGCATATTCAGCCATTATTATTTCAAATAATTTTCTGCTCCATTTGTTCTTTCTTTCTTTTTTTTTTTTTAAATGTTTCATTGTGAATTATGTGATAGTTTACATGGGAGAACATTAGCTTTACATTCATTCTGTTGTATGTCATTTCAATGCCATGGTTACAATCCCCTCCATGCATCATCAACCAACCAGAGGGTATACCCTACAAGCCTGCCCCCCTGGTCATCAGCACACAGCCCCTCTCCCTCTTTTTG
>NW_006408520.1:12552494-12554282 GCF_000296735.1 Chrysochloris asiatica
AAAAAAAAAAAGAAAATCAGAACAAAGCAAAAGTGACAAAGTCTATTGTCCACCTTTGCTTGGAGGTTTCTGCGGCATTTTTCCATTACGTGTCTGCTCTCCCACTTAGTCTTGCCATTTGGTATCTCCCAAATTGTCGGCTCTGGGCTGCTGAGCCTGGAAGATTCAAAAGTATGCAATTTCTTACTTCTGCTACAAGTTCCGCTAACTACAAGCCTTCAAACTTTTAAAATATTCCTACCTATGTAGTTCCGAATTTTGGAGTTCTGCCCTAAATCTGCTTTGCCTGATATTCTCTGGTATTACTGACAGTGAACCTCACTGTGCCTCCACCCTAGCCGCTGTCAAGCCCCGCCTCTCCATTTGTTCTTATCTCTTTCCTTGGACTCATGTATTAAAACTTATGATGTTGTCTTACAGTTCCCTAGGACTCTGTTGATTTTTCCCCCAATCTTCTATTTTTGGATTTTTAGATTAGCTAATTTCAGTTATTCTCTCTTCAAGTTTACTGATTCTTCTTATGCCATCTCTATTAAGCTCTTAATTTCACCTATTGAATTTGTTATTTCAAATATTGCATTTTAATTGCAAACATTTCTTTTCAGAGTCGTTTTGTAGTTTCTCTCTCACTGCTGAGATTTCTTATATACTCATTCATTATAAGCCTATTATTCCTGTTTTCTCTGTGTGTATGTGTATATATATATATAGCATTGTCAGAAAATCAGTGTCAACTCATGTCAACTTCCAGGTGGGTCAAACTGCCAACCTTTTGTTTAAAAATCAAGTGCTTAACTATTTACACCACCCAAGGATTCCTACACTGACATATTAATTGCTTTTTAATCCTAGACTTCTAATTCCAACATCTGGGTTAGGTTAGGATTGATTTCCATTGATTATCTATCTCTTTAGAAAGACCACAATTTCTTGTTTTTTTCATGTGTTTGGTAATTTTGAATAGCCTCCTGGAAAATATGAAAGATTCTCAAATAGACTATGGTTTCTATTATGTGTCTCTTATTATAATTATTTTTGTTTGTTTCATTTTAGCAGATAGATAACTTGGCTAAATATATACTGTAGTACTCCCATAGTAACAGCAGTTGTTCCATTATTTTAACCTGCAAAAATATTTTCTTTTAGAAAGATCAGCATGAGACTGGTCCCCATGAGGTAGAGATTAAAGATATCCCAAATATCCAACTTTTCCAACATGTTATACTCTATGATCTTTGATATCAATCATTATTCCTGCCCTCCTTTAAATCCCAGATTTATGAAACATGCTGCAACTTCTCACAGAACTTTCAACTGTCAAAGGAAATGACTCACATAATTATGAAGGCTGGCAAATCCTAAATCCATAGTTCAAAAATCAATCTGGAGGATTCTCCTCACCCATGTAATTTCAGTTGCTGAGGAACACAAATAGGCAGGTCAGATGATTGGCTGTTGATGCATGAGGCTACGGGAGCTGGTGAATCAGATCAGGTGAAGGACCCAAAATGTCATGAACTGGAGATCAGACATAATGAGTCAGATGCAAAATCCGGGGCAAGGAAGTAAACGTTACCAAAACAGTCCTGTAAATTGGACTCAGACCAAACCCCCAAGGAAAACTAAGGGTTATGACTTAAGTCACACACTCTAGTAAGGTGTTGTTAAGTTTCGTCGAATTGGTTCTGACTCATTGCAACCCTGTATAGGGTTTATAGGGAGCAGCTGGTGAGTTTGAACCACCAACCTTGCAGTTTAAACTGACTTTATAGTCAAGTGCTTATCCAC
>NW_006408520.1:12554678-12556097 GCF_000296735.1 Chrysochloris asiatica
TTTTGCTACAAAACATCTACCTTTACATTTCCAACCCTCACAATCAGTCCTGATAACAATTATTCACTGCTGTGTCACAAGAGACCTATCTGCATTTCCTTTTATTAGACCCGTCAAGACAGATTGGATACTACTTGGAGATTTTACCTTTCTCCACACCTTCTGGATCTAGGTTACATCTTGAAAGCTTGTAAGCCAGTTACTTCTTGCCTTTGTAGCCCTCATTTTGGGTAGCCAATGTCCAAGTTGCCCATCCCTGTCTACTCTGTGTATGGAGGGGGTGGGAATGATCCTCACTATAAAGATTTGTTTCCTCTTTTGAGCTACTGCATCTATAGGTGTAGGTCAACTTCATCAAATTGTATCAGATTACTCTTTTTTCCCTCTTCTTTCTTCTTCTAGTTGAACTCTCATCATCCAGTAATTAAAGCCAGGTCAAGTGGGTATTATCTGCAAGTGTGGGTGTCCTTATGCATGTACCCTCTCTTCTTATCAGCTGGATGCTTCACTCTCCACTCTAGTCCTCTGTGGCTATGTCACTTACTCCTGGCTCAAGAATCCCCAGGTCTTTTCACAAAAATGGCCAACCAGGTCTCCACCTGGGTTCACAGGTGTCTATTGAACACTGTAGGGCTTAGCTTGCAGCTTCATAGTGGTTTTTCCCTCACTTCCCCTTATTGGTGGCAAACGTGGTCACCAATCAGAGAATGTATTCCCATTGAGTCTTAGTCTTGGAAGGAGGTTTGCCTGAGGAGACCCGACCACTTGCCTTGAACAAGCAACTAGCTTGTTCTTGTAGTAAACAGTCGGACTGACTATATTGTTTTGTATTTTTCCTGTTGGTCATCCTTTCAAGAAGTATCTTCTGTACTTCTAGCCGCTCCAAGCTGGTCTGCTTGTCCTTTCAAGTGGAAATTTCCCACCTCTGAAGAGTCTGGATGCTGTTCAGGATTCTACCTATGGTCTTATGTAATGCAAAGGCTTTGCAGGTAGCTTCCTTCACTGGGCACATTGTAGCCCCATTTTAGGTATTCCAATCAGTTATTGGCAGAAGATGGACTTAAAATCTTTCTATGGTTATATTTCTGGCTATTCCTTCTTCTCCCCCTCAAGTGTCTATTTTATAATTGTATGCCAGGGAAACCAAGATTCAAAAGACAGCCAAGCATCTTAACATTATTTCACCCCTTTTGCTCATTCCAACCATGTCTCAATCCCTGTATCCCAGAGCCCTGTTGTTCCAAGCTTGTGCATACATCATTATTTCCTCTGTCCCACTTCACCTATGCAAACCTGCCTAATTGTTTTCCGGTCTGCTTTGTTCTTCCATTCCCCTCCCCCTTCTTGTGTATTGGCCCCCTCTCTAGCACCCAAACTATCCTGTGTCTATTCCCTACCCCGTGCTCCATCTTCCCCTCC
>NW_006408520.1:12563882-12568394 GCF_000296735.1 Chrysochloris asiatica
TTGACTCATGTTGTTGTTGTTGTTATGTGCTGTGGAATCGGTTCCAACTCATAGCGACCCTGTACAGGGTTTCCGAGGCTGTAAATCTTTACCGGAGCAGAAAGCCTCATCTTTCTCCCACGGAACAGCTGGTAGTTTCGAACTGCTGACCTTGCAGTTCACAGTCCGATTCGTAACCACTACGCTACCAGAGTTCTGACTCATAGAGACCCTGTATAGGGTTTCCTAAACTCTGCTTCCTCAATCACTAAGACTGTGGATTTCCCTATTAGTTTTGGCCTTACTAAGTGGTAATACCTGAGTCTGCCTTCAAGGGGTGGGAGTGGAGGTGGGGGTGGAGAATGATGTTATTCTAATCTCTTAAGTATCATCTTTCAGCTTGTGCCTTCTTTTGGACATTCGTCAGTACCTTCAGATAGTGAGGATCTTTGTTGTTGTCTTTGTGTATGTTGTTATTTGTTTTGTTTTATCCTTAGTTTATGGTAGTTACCTACAGGAGGGTCCAACACAAAGTATAAAATTAGAATGCTCCAGAAATAATCTATAGTATATTAGGAATATGAAGAATAGTCGTAAAAAGAATACTCGCTTAGATATAAAACTTTATCAAATTACAAATTTGTACAATTTGAAGACTTAAATTTTTTTGCCTGTTGTTTTTAAATTCTTATTCTATGGATTGCCATCTCTAAATCAGAGGAATGGAGTCACTGGTTGTGAGCAACTTGACATGATTTGTAGACGCACAATAGCCCTAGGGAACTGGACTTAGTATTGCTCACTTTTAAGTTAATAAAGAGAAAACCCTACAATCAAATGCAGTGAAGGGTATAATTGGTGCAATACTGCTTGCTACCAGTGTACTTTTCAGGGTCATTTTTGTTAACTGAAGAATGAAGTAAAACACTTTTAAGCACCCGATACTTCAGTAAGAATATATATGGTTACCCTGAGCAGCCAAGTTCAAATATGTGCTATCTGATTATTATAGAAGCACCTTTCTGACACTTCTTATTGTAACGAATCGTATTCTCAAGTTGCAGATATACATCACTGGAAATCAAGCCATGTCTAGAAAATACATCACTGTTAGCACCATGTACCATTAAGGGTGAATAAAAGTGTCAAAAATAAAGGAGAGCTTATACGCATATTACAGATATGGGAATGCTTGTACAACTTGAAAATATATCCATCAAGAGGTGTGGCAGTTTCCATAGAAAGTGAAATATTTCAGAAGTATATTTAACTTGATACACCTTTCTCTGCCATGGGATACACATTTTCTGAACCTGGAGAAATTTCAAGTCTCCTTTATTTTCTGCCTTATATGCTTTGGCTAATGCCTTGTAATTGTACCTTCTCCATTCAGTCATCATAGGAATGAGAACAACTTTGTTGTCCTGAATAAATAAGTGACTTAATAACAGAAAACTACAGATAGGAATAACTAAGTATTTGTGTAACTCAGGGATAAGTAATAACGCCAATCTTACTCAAGGAATAAAATCCCACTTATCTGTATACTCATGTGGGATAAAGGTAAAATAATGATAATACACTGAAAAAGACACTCAGGCTCTGTAAATGAGTAGAAATGATGAGGGATTTTGTTTTGTTTTGTTTTTATTGTGAATTAAGTGATAGTTTACATGGGAGAATGTCCATTTTACACTCCTCCTATCATATTTCATTTCATTGCAGTGATTACAATCCCCTCCATGCATCACCATTCAACAGTATTTGCTTCTATTTCCTCTGTGTTTTTTGGGGGGGTGGGGGATGGGTATACACAAAAACAAAAACACTCAGGAGTCTATAATCATTTAAACAAGCAAAGGACACACTCTGCAAGCCTGCCTCCTGGCCACCAGCTCACAGCCTTTCTCTTTCCATGAGTCTAGAGTCCTCAGCTGCTCTATTTCTCCATGTCATCATCTCCACTTCCATCTCTGGTGTTGTTTCTTCTCTGGATAGGGTTCCCCATTCCACTCATGCTCTTCTCCCTTGATGGTCCTAGAGTCCTCTGTTTCTGGACTGTAAGATTAGCTACTCCTCTCTTTATGTTACAAAACTTCTACCTCTAAAGTTGTGACCATTGTAATTAATCATGATAACAATGACTCACTATTGAATCATAAGAATCTTATCCCCAGCTCCTTTCACCAGACCTGTCTATACAAGACGAAAAATATTTGATGAGATGTATTTGAAGATAACCAACATTAGGAAACATAGTTTAGCACCAAGAAGAAATTAGGAAAGAAGCCTGCAAGGATTGTGCTTCCCAAGAGCAGAAACTTAGAATTCAAAGAAGTTATAAAACAAGTTCTTGTCTCCCTCTTAGGTTATGGAGATGAGATCCTTTCTCTTATCAAAGACCAAAGACATACATTCATATCAAATAACCACCATCTCAAAAAAAATCTCCATGTATAAATATATTTATGCTGTTGTTAGTGCTCTTTAGACTTAGTGACACTATATGACAGAGTAAAACTACCCCTTAGAGTCCTCTAGGAATAAATCTTTACAGAGCAGATCATCAAATACTTTCTCCCATGGAGGCTCTGATAGATTTGAACCACCAAGTTTTTGGTTAGAAGCTGAGTGCTTAAATCATTGCACAATCAGGGCTCATTAAAAAGATGTGTATTTTCTTTAAATCTCTTTTTTGCTGTTGTTTATTTAATCTGTTGCATGAATTGGAGTATTTGGATCATTGCTGCTCAGAATGTGCCACCTGACCAAGCAGCTGTGGTATCACCAGAAGCTTGTTGGAAACACAGAATCTCAGGCCCTCCACCAGACCTACTGCACTACAATTGGCATTTTCACAAGATCCCTAGGTTATTGAAATGTATGTACAGTTTTAAAGTACAGTAGAAACAATACAAAAAATGAAAACGAGATGTAAGAAACACTTCATAGTCTTATTTTGTGACAGCACTGGAAAGTAAGGTAAAAAAAAATATTAAGAACATTTGTAGATGGCTATAATTTGGGAGATACTTTCGATTCTCAGAAAAGACAACTTGCACAAAAGAATCTAAAGAGACCTTAAATAAGAAAGGAGAACATAAATGAAACATGGGTAAATGTAAGGTGTGAACCTGTGAAATAATAGTTCCAAATAAGATACTTAATATACACAATTTAGAAAGTGTATTGTCAGGAGACTTAGAACTGGGATGAAAGTGAAGAAAAAATTATAGTAAAATCAGTCTTTCAGTATGTTCGGATAATGAAAACAACTAATGCAATTTAGAACCTGCTACCCAGAGACAAATCATGGAAGAGGCAAATAATGTTTCATTTCTATTGACTCAGGTAAAAATTCAGACAGAATATTTGGACACAAAAGCAGAAAGGCTCAGGCTTTTTACAGGATCCAGAGCACAACAGGTAATAATAGTTGATAGTTAAGGGATCTTTATAAAGACACACAGAGATAATAAATAAATATAGATAAATATATGCATGCACACATGCACACACATACACACACATATATAAATTTATGTTGTTTAAATGATAAGTCTAAGATCACACTTAGAACATGTGGAAATATGAAAAACCTTTTAAGAGACATGTAATTTGAAATATAGTAATGAAATCACACACACACAACATTAATACATATCTTCATATTTAATAGTGCCCATTCAGACCACATAAACATTCTCCCAAAGAGGTAATGATCTAATCTCTGCTAACCCCCCACCTGTTACCAGATCTTGAGAAAAGTCCAAGTGGTCAAATATATTCTAGAGTACTCTGTTTACACAGTGATCTCCAGACAAAACAAATCAGTTTACTAGGATGAGGCTCCCTACATTGTAAATTACCTAGACATGTGTTCCTGATACTCACCATGTTCTTCTGGGGCCATAGAGCCAGCTTCAACTTACATGGCATGGTGTCACTCACAGTCACAGTAGTGATGGGAGGGGAATGTAGATTAAGATTTTAATCTGCTTTCCCCCACCTGAAACTAAATCCTGTTTTATGGATCACAATTCTGCTACTTAGGATCTATATTGATTCTGTATAGATAGAAAAGCAATGGGAAACGATATGAAGGTGTTATCAGTTATAATTAGTTTAAATGGCAGAGCATACTACAGGTCTGCACTGCTAAAGAATACTTTCACAATGTGCACATCAGTACTTAAAGCACTAATAGATAAATGGCTGATTACAAAAGACTTTCTCATATTTCAGAAGCCTTCACCATAGGGTTCCTTTTCAAAACTGAACTCCTCTAGTCTTTTAAAGTGTTTTACAGATCATTAACTACATACATGGCAGAGGGGCAATGAGAAAGGATTTCTTAATTTAATGAACTAGGAAATGCTAAAATTGAGGACAGATAAAAATAAGACAACTTGTATTTAAAACTCTACTTTATCAGTATGAAAACACAACAATGAAACCATTTAAAAATAAAGAAGTCCATTTCTTAGGTGTGCTATACCTGAGACAGTAGCAACTTGACCAAAAGGCTGATGG
>NW_006408520.1:12569759-12571727 GCF_000296735.1 Chrysochloris asiatica
AAGAAGAATGAAGTCCTTGACAACTTCAATCTTTTCTCCGTTGATAAGAATGTTGTTTATTGGTCCAGTGGTGAAGATTTTTGTTTTCTTTATATTGAAATGCAATCCATACCAAAGTCTGGATTTTGATCTTCATTAGTAAATATTCATATTATATATGCTAATATATGTTAAATGTATATCTGTTGTTCTTGTTAAGTGCTGTACAGTTAATTCTGACTCATAGCTACCCTGCATAGAGTTTTCAAGCAGTGGTTAGTGGGTTTGGACTACCTATCTTGAAGTTAGCAGTCCAGTGCTTATTCTACAGTACTATACCAAGGACAAATATTAAATGTGTATTTGTATATATGTATAATTACACAAGAGGGCTTCAAAAAGTCCATGGAATAATTCCATTATCTTTTAATTCCAATTTTCCACAATCTTTTTGAAGCCTCCTTGTATATAAACATATATTATAATATATAATATTATGTATTGTTAATTGCTGTTGAACTAGTTCCAATGCATAGCAACACTTTATGGGGTTTCCAAAGCTTTAAATCTTTCTGGGAGTAGAAAGACTTATCTTCCTTCTACAATATGTTATATATTAATAACTATTAATGCATACCTGTATTAATAGGACTGTATGTAATAGGACTCCTGGTATGGTGCTGTAGGATCAGCATTGGACTGTGAACCACAAGGTCAGCAGTTTGAACGCACCAGCTGCTCCACGAAAACCCTATACAAGCTTGCTATAAGTTGGACCTGACTTGACAACACATAACAATATATATGTGATATTTACAATATTAATAAATATTTTTACTATATTAATTATGTATGATAATTCTATAATAATATGCATTGATGTTAAGTTGGTTGCCATCAACTTGGTTCCAACTCATAACAACACTGCATAAGGTTTTTGAGGAGTGGCTGGTGGGCTTGAACTGCCAACCTTGTAGTTACCAGTCCAGTGCTTATTCTATAGTACCACACAATGACTCTACTATACAATTATATGCATAATATATACTATTATTTATTAATGTTTATTAGATATATGTCCATGTATGTAATGAGCATGATATAAAACCATCATTTAATAGAAACATTGATATCTATTGAATATGTACATCTGTGGATGTGTCTATTTGTTAGTCAGTCATTACCTGATATAATTAAAGTTTGAGACATAATTCAAACTCCTTACCTTTGTATTTTACACCTCAGTTTAATATTGATATTGACTTTGATATAAAACTTACTCTTCTGAATACAATATAGTACATCTATACATTGACTTCCAGCTCATAAATCTTACTTAGAGATAGTTTAGCCCATGAAATAAATCAGCCACATTCCTCAAGATATTGGCTGAAATTGCAGTGTATTTTTCCACCAGAAGTGTTGAAAATACTTCCTATGAAGTAAGTGAATTAACAGAAAGAGTTTCCTGGAACTATCAGTATGCATGTTCTCAACTGCATTTCAATTGGAAGTCAGGAAAACATCATAATCATTATTGTATCCATAAGATTAAACCAGGCTAGGAAAAGTTAGTACTTCAATAAGTATATTGTTAAATTAATCCACTTCTTTTTGATGGAAAAGACTGAAGAGGGCTTAACCAATAGTACTAGACTAATTCAGATCATTTAGTATTTCAAAACTTTTCCATGAATTAACTAACTGAATTCTTCTGTACAATTGTAGAGTATGCTCATTAGTATGTTATTAATCTACAATTCATTCCATTGCTTCAATAATTGTTAAACATAGAAAAATAAAATGAAAAGAACAGGAATTTTAAAATCTGCATTATGACTCTACTAGTAGGTACTCACAGTCTCAGATAATCTTTTAAGCCTCAAATGTTTCATCTAGAAAATGGAGATAATTAAATCTTCCATGTTAAGAAGAATCAAAAAATATAATATGTGCTTATGAAAGGTCTTAAATGAAGACTGTATATAT
>NW_006408520.1:12573182-12585901 GCF_000296735.1 Chrysochloris asiatica
AGCCAATCATACTGTCATTTTTGTTTTGGGTGGCTTGAGAATTTTAATCAACTTTTATAAAAGACAAATTCATTAGTTTTTTACATAATCTCCTTGCTTTTCAATACACTTTGTCCATATGTTGAAAAGCCTTTTTATCCCCTTATTTAAAAAATGTTTTAGGCTGAGCTGGGAGCTATGAATGCACCACTGTCTTCACTTCTTCACCAGAGGTGAATCGTCATCTTAGAAGTGCTGCTTTCAGGGGACCAAACAGGTGAAAGTCTTATAGAACAAGATCAAGTGCTTGAACATTTCAAAAGGAAGTTTTTGCATAGCATCAACAGTGTGGGAAGTGGTGTGTGAACATGTATTGTAATGTAAAAATCACAGCACCTTTGGATAGCTGTCCTCTGCCTTTAATCTGAAATTTAGTTGTCAGTTCTTCAGTGAGCATCTCATTGTTGATGTTTAAATTTTTTCCTGATAGTGTTCCAATACTGGCCCTTGAGAATCCCAGAAACTGTAAGCATCAATTTTTCAGCTGATGGTTGACTTTTGAACTTTTTTGGGGTCAGCAATTGAGGATATTTCGATTTCATACTCTGCTGTTTACGCTCAGGTTCATAGTGATGAATCCATGTGTCATCATCAGTAACGATTTTCTTTCTGTATCGGCCCAAATTTTGTTTTCAGATGTTCAAAAGCTTCTGTTTATGCTCTCCCATGAGTTGCTTTGGTACCCATCTCTCACAGACTTTTGTCATAGATTATTTCATAGTCAGAGTCAAGGCTGATTTGCAAATGATTTGCCACATAATCCACTGTCACTTATCTATTTGACAGAATCATTGCACATGTACATGCAAAGTTGTCATCAGTCATGGACGTGGATGGACATTTTTACTCACCCTCTTGTGTGAGTAGATGTATTATTTAGTGTTCATGTTATTAAATGCATTCAACAGAAGAGTGTTATGAGAATATAATGGCTTCTGGTTTGGGACATAAGATGGCTGGATTTGATATCAATATTAATTGTCTACGTGTGTGGCGCTGTGGGTTAATACATTGGCCTGCAAAGTTAGTTTGAACGACAAGATCAGTGGTTCAAGCCCATCAGCCATTCCTCATAAACCCTATACAGGGTTGCTATGGGTCAGAACCAACTTGACAGCACCTCACAACAACAACATATGTGTACTGACTGAACTTTGCTATTTAACTTACAGCAAGAGGCCATAATTCTAGAATTGTTTTATTCCATTATATCTATTACTTTATCAAATTGAATAATTGTCCTTCTAGTGATTCCAGGCCAGCAACAAAAGCAGGTGAACATAATACAGTGAAGATTGCTATGAAAAAAGTTTTTCATTATAATGTACCAGAATTCCAGGAAGATGTAATATACTCTATTTGTGTGTAGTTTCTTACAACCAGGCTTAGTACTATTTGAAGCCAAAGAACAAGATTACTAGTGAAAAATAACTTAACAACTCAGTCTTCTTGAATTGAATAGAAAATGGGGGAATAAAGGGCCTAAAAAGAGGCACACTATCAGACTCCATTAAGAAGTTAAGAAAGCAGATAATACAGGAATATTAGCTCCATAGCTTTATAATACAGGTAATACAGTAATGGCACTCCGTAGCTTGAGTCCCATTTAGAGTCTTATTTTACATAGGAGAAATAAATATCAATAAATATGCATTATCCTGAGAAAAGGGCTTTTTGATACTTGGAAAAAAGAGCTCAGTTATAAAAAAAAATTGCTGGGTTTGTTTGTTATATTTCTCATTGCCAAAGTAAATTATAACTTCATGGAAAGAATAATAACAGAAAGAGTACATAAATAATTCTTCATTCATTCATTTACTAATACAGTTGGCAAATGTTTATTAAGCACTTACTAAAAGGTAAAACAAATCTATGCTGAAAGATCAATCCAGAACGCTCCTCATAAGCAAGGATAGCAAGACTTTGGATTTTGGACATGCTATCAGGAGGAACCAGATCTTGAAGAAAGGTGCCATGCTTGATAAAGTAGAGATTCAGTAAAATAGAGGATGACTCTCAGTAAGATGGACTGACACAGTGACTACAACAATGTGTCCAACATATCAAAGATTATGAGAATGGTGCAGGACTAGGAAGTATTTCCTTCTGCAGCGTGTAGTGTCACTGTGATTTGGAATTGACTCTGTGGCACCTAACAACAAGATTAGTGAGGTATTGTTGTTGTTGTCAGGTGCCATCGAGTCGGAACTGACTCATAGCGACCCATGCACAGCAGAACGAAACAATGTCCGATCCTGGGCCAACCTCACTACCGCTGCCACACTTGAGTCCATCAATGATGCCACCTGGCCAATCCATCTCGTTAGAGGTCTTCCTCTTTTTTCTCTGACCCTCCACCTTACCCAGCATGACATCCTTCTCCAATGATTGTTTCCTCCAGACAATATGTCCAAAGTATGAGAGACGAAGCTTAGCCATCCTGGCCTCCAAGGAGCACTCTGGCTGCACTTCTTCCAAAACAGATCTATTGGTTCTTTTGGATGTCCATGGCACTTTCAGTATTCTCCTCCAACACCACAACTCAAAGGCATCAATTCTTCTACGATCTTCCTTATTCACTGTCCAGCCCTCGCATCCATATGAGGCTATTGAAAACACAATGGCCTGGGTCAGGCGCACCTTAGTCCTCAAGCTGACATCTCTGCTCTTCAATACTTTAAAAAGTTCCAGTGCAGCAGATTTGCCCAGTGCAATACATCGTCTGATCTCTTGACTGCTGCTTCTGCAAGTGTTGATAGTTGATACTATGCAACAAATATTATACTGTGCTAACCATGGTAGACTGGGTGGCTGCTCTTTTGGAAATTAGAGTCTGATTATGAAGAAAAACAAATTTAATTTAATTTAATTACAATTTACAATTGTTGTTATCTCTTCCCACAACTGTTGTCAGTTTGATTCCTATGTATTCCATCTGGTGTGTTCCCTGTACATAGTCAACTTTTTAGATAATTACAATTACTAAGTTATTGGCGACGGTGGTAGTGGTTGTGTGACACCAAGTCAGTTCCAACTCATAGTGATCCTGTGTAGGGTTTCTGAAGCTGTAAATCTTTATGGGAGCAGAAAGCCTCCTCTTTCTCCCACAGAGTGACTGGTATATTCAAACTACTGAACTAGTAGTTTGCAGGCTAGCTCATACTCTACTACACTACCAGGGCTCCTTGTTTAAGTCATTAGTCTTACAAAATCCAATCATGCAATCTCCAACGTCATTTCTATCACCGAGGTCATAAATTCCATCAAATTATATGCCCTCTTTGTTTCCAACCTTCACATTCCACTTACCAGTAATTATCAGTATATTTTGATTGCATATTTTACCAGCTTAACACTGAAAGAGTTGGTAGGATTCCTCAATTTCATCATCACTGGCTTTAGTAGTTAGTACATAAATTTGTATGACATTGGTATTAACTGGTCTTCCTTGTAAATATTATTCTATCACAGGCAACAGTGTACTTCAAGATAGATCTTGAAATATCCCACTAGTATCTGTTGAATATAAAAAACATGAAAGATACTGTACTGCAAATTTAGAGTGATGCTGGGGTTACCCCAAGAAATACCGTATAAATTAAGTGAAAGTTGAAACTTAAAATATCTATAAAACAAAACACTGAAAGAGATTTTATTTGTTGAGAAAAATCACAGAAGTGTTATCAAGTGTTTCTGATTATTTAATCACGAGGGTGACATCAGAAGGTAGGATTCCATTAGGGTGCCATTGCATTTTCACTGAACCTAGATATTACCAGGATTTCCACAGAACACACTTCCCAACATGTTGCAATCAAGAAGATTGCTCTAGTATTATTAAGATTCCATTTAGAAGATAGACATTATTGCGATGTTAAAGGGGAAAAAACACCTCTACTTCATTTCTGCAAAATGAAATAGAGCCATAAGTAACATAATTCTTAATATTTATCACCAAAGTTGAGAAATAAAACCAGAATATTAACTAATAGATTCAAATCTAATGCAATTAAAAGATAAAGTACCTGGTTGCACACAGCAGATCTGTGTGTGTTTAGCAGGTTACACAAACTATAGGCAAATGTGGATTTTTTTTTATATATAATATGGAAATCTTGTCTAGAAACTCTTCCTAGGGAAAGGTCTAGTTTCATTGCCAGACTTAAAAGCAAATGTCTCAAAGGAAAACACGCATGCATACACTCTTACACACACACACATACCGCACCACCACCACCACCAAACAGAAGACACTTGGGGATGGAAAGATATGCCAGTGCCCCAGAGACAGAGAGTTCTGGCAATGAAAAGCTTTGCTGGTCATGCATAACAGCTTTCAGACCCCAGACACTACATCCCAGGACATTTGTTACACTTTCAGGCTTCCTTGACTCTGGCTGTGAGCAGCACTTCTAGCCTGTATCTCTTGAGACACTGAATTCAGAGTTCAGTTTGCCTTTGCTTATCTCCTTTTCATGACCAAAAAGTGTTTATACGCTTTACTCTTGAAAGGTATGACTTTAGACCTAATCTCTGAAGAGATTAATGAAAAAATGATTATTGAGAAGGCTATAGAAAAGATTACTAGTTTAGCTAATAACAAGTCATGCAAACAGATGTTGCCCTTAACCTCTTGGCCCCTCCCTACTCTTTAAGTATAGCTTATGAGAGCTGTCACTTACACTTCATTCATTGTGCCTGAGAAAGTGCTCAGAAGGGTTGGACATGAAAACAAGCTGAGATATATGTGTAAATCTTAACTAGTTACCATTGAGTTGACTGTGATCCATGGCAACCCATGTGTGCCAGAGTAGAACTGTGCTCCACAGGGTTTTCTGTGACTAAGTTTCCAGAAGTAGAGTGCTAGCCCCTTCTTCTAAGGTGTCTCTGGGTGGACTTAAACCATCACATTTTCTGTTAACAGTCAAGTACATTAGACATTTGCACCACCCAGGGATCCCTCGTGTAAGTCTTATAGTGGAAATATTTCAAGTAAGAATGAGAGCACTTCAGGCAATCCAAACTTTATCCATTTCAAATATCAGTATATACCAATTTGCTGTCCCCAAAAATCACAATGAAAAAAATTTAAAATGTATATCAATATGCTACTTTCTTTATTCTCTCTCTCCTGCTTTATTACCAGAAACTGTCTCCTCCCAACTTCTCCCAATCTAACCTTTATATATCAATAGCAGTTTAGTTTTCCTAAACTTTTCTTTTCAGAGTCATCAATACCACTACTGGATTCATAAATTTAAGGAGTTCTTTGATCTGGCACTCAAGGTTTTTGTGATCTCAATGCAACCTATTTTGCCAGGCTTCCATTTGTTATTCATTTGTGCATATGTTATCTTTAAGTGGTCCCCAATTAAGCCCTGATCCTTCCCACCACATCCTCAGTATCTTGGCTCAGGAAAGGCAGCTCTTCTTACTATTATCTCTATTAAAGTTCTAGTAATTCTTCAAGGTACTGCCATCACCTATTGCAGGTAGCTTTGTATATTTCTCCCTATGAGATATGATATTTCTCACCTATGATCTAAGAAAGCACCTAATTGGTGCTTTTATATCTATATTAATGTTTGTTGTTGTTGTTGTTAAGTGCCGTTGAGTAGGGTCCGACCCATAGCGACCCTGTACAGGGTTTCCGAGGGTATAAATCTTTACAGGAGTAGAAAGCCTCATCTTTCTCCCGCGGAGCAGCTGGTAGTTTCGAACCGCTGACCTTAAGGTTTGCAGCCCAATTCATAACCACTATGCTACCAGAGCTCCTTTTTACTATGTGCATAATGAGCCTTATCCATATCTCATTATAAGCACGCTAATATCCAGACTTTTTTTTATCTCTGTGTTCCTTGTTGTACCTGTTGATCATCAACTTAGGTATTGAGTAAGTAGCTAGAAAAGATTGAATTCTTCTCCCAGTCCTGATATAACCTGCTAAAAGAATTGTACTTCTTGCCAGACTTTATGGAGAGTCCATTTGTCTGAAAAGAAAAAGAAAAAAAAAGAAAGAACAAAGTGAAAAGTTTAATATAGACTGGTGGGTTAATGTGTTGGATTACAAAGTCTGTTTGAACCACAAGGTTGGTGGTTCAAGCTCACCAGCTGCTCCTCAGAAACCCTATACAGGGTCGCTATGAGTCGGAACCAACTCGATGGCACTTAATAACAACAACAACAACAAAATGAAACTTACTGAACTGCCTTTGGTGATAGCCTATTTTTTGATATTTGCCAAGAATTTATGATGAGGATAATAAAAATAAGTCAGTTTGCCTGTGACAGTTCTTTTTTTCATATCTATAGTTGTAAGGAGCTCTGGTAGCGTAGTGGTTACGAATCGAGCTGCGAACCTTAAGGTCAGCGGTTCGAAACTACCAGCCGCTCTGCGGGAGAAAGATGAGGCTTTCTACTCCCGTAAGGATTTACACCCTCGGAAACCCTGTACAGGGTCGCTATGGGTCGGAACCGACTCGACGGCACTTAATAACAACAACAACATAATTGTATTATATAGTTGGATTCGCCCTTTAATTAAAAAAAAAAATCTGGTATGGATCATAGATTACATAATCACACTTCTTAAACCCATGGACAAGTGGAAAGAATAGCCCTATAAGTCATTATCATACTTGTAAACTGAACAATCTAGTATGGAAGCTTGGAAGTAAAATCCCACCCATTTATTCCCAAAGTTTCAGGTTAATCTAAAAAGCAAACCAAGTAATCTAAAAAGACAAACAGAAGGGCAAAACAAACAAATTAAAAACAAAAACAAAAAAAACGAGTTCCAAACACTAAGCTGTTTGAAGTAGGAAAGGATGAGACATAAGGCTCAGGAACATTGGGAGAGACATTCTTCTCCTTCTTTTTCCCTTTCCCTCCCAGGAATTCTTCATTAGACTCAATTTAAGCCTTGAGTTTGAGGTTTTGTATTCTCAGTTGGTAAGCACACCTATTAAAAAGCAATGTATTCACGTTAACTCCATGGTACCAGCAGATTCTGTGTATTCACCGTTAGCAGTGGACACCATGCCAGGAGAACCTGACTCCTGGTGCAAAGGATTAAAAAAAAAAAAAGGCAGAAAGAAAAACAAAATAAAAAACCACACATAATTCTTTTCTGTACTCTGTGGTTTGTTTTACTTAGGAAAACAGCCTGGTTATACCCCGCAGCACGCATTCATTACAGTGATCTTTGACTGGCAGATGCAGAGTAATAGGATGCATATTTTAGTGCTTATTATAAGGCCCTGTCCAAAAACAACTTGACAAATTTGTGATTTCGACAATATCTCATTTTGCTGGCTGCAGTGCTCTGTGATTGTCTGGCCCACGTGGCTTCCAGATTATGCATACCACCAATACTTCTCATTAAAATGGCCACAGTTCACCAGTTTCGGTAGCTTGGAACGAACTTGGAATGAATTATTATACAACAAAGAGGCTGCTGTCATGCAGAACAAAAGACAAGCAAAAGAGAGCTTTGGCTTAATGAGGCTAAGTGAGTGTCTCCCCTGCATCACAGCTACTTGACGGCCTTTGAGCATGGATTTTTCTCTCCACAGGCCAAAACCTTTGGTCTATTATTTTGTGTTTATGCACCTTGAGGCTAATATACATTTTAATATGCTGCACATGGAGAAAAAAAAATCAGCCATTAGATTAGAACATGTGCACTCCCTGTTAAATTAATGACAACCAAACATAGAGATAAATTTAGGTTTTCATATTTAATTATAGCACACTGCAGTACATTTAGCAAGGATAAATTGCACTATTATTATGCTTCATTTTTTTGACATCTTCTCCTATTAACCATGCACACTTGCCCCCCAACACCATCACCACCCTGTGCCACAATAACATCTTCCTACATTTCATAATTCTCTCAACATCATCCAATCTTAGCCACCACATTAAAAGGTTTACCATTTTGGGCATTAAATTTAGCAAGAGAACTAAAGCTTATTATCTTGGCACTTTTGTGAAATGAATAGGAATTTTATATGTAAGAAAAAAAGATAACTCATCAAATAATATTTCAGTTGTCATTCCTCCTGCATTCCTCACTGCATCATATTATAGTGACAGACTTAAGTTCACTGCTTTTCAAGCTACTAAAGGCACAAAGCATAGTATGTGATTTTGGATAGTCAATGTTTTGCTCTGACTCAAATGACCTATACATAAATAATCATAACAATCCTAAGAAAAACTCCAATAACCCTTTTACTCTTTGGAACTTCTCTCTGTTGATTTTAATCTATTTATTTCAGAAATGAGAACACTTCGAATAGCAAAAGTTGCAAGATAATAAGGATCCAGTGGCCTTGGTGGCAGTGGGGAGTCAAAAGTAGAGATTATGGATGTTGCTGTCCATTCACCCAAGACCGCCAAAGCAGAACACAATGTTAATAAAACAGAAATGTCAGAATGAACTTCTCATGGAGAATAGCTGAGTAACTTGTAGTTCTTTGTGTTTGGAGGCTGTGCCTTCCCTTCCCTCACTGAAGTATATTTGTCCCCATTACATCTAGAACATGTATTTAAGCTTACTTCATCTAACAGTTAATATAGTTCAATTGGTTGCCCAGAATGTAAAGGACTCTTATAAATTAAAAAGAAAAGGTTTTCCATGTATCTGCATGAAAAAGACATAGCCATTTCTTCCACTTTTAATTGAAAAAGTTATTTGAATTAATAAAGGTCTTTTTGTGTTGCTGGTGCTTGATGTTAGGCACCGTCGAGTTGGTACTGACTCAGCGATACTATGCACAATAGAACAAAATACTGCCCCATCCAATGCTAACCTTACAAGCATCTCTACTCTTGAGCCCATAGCTGTGGCCACTGTGCCAATCTGTCTTGTTTGAGGTCTGCTTCTTTTTCGCTGACCCTCCACTTTACCAAGCATAATGTCCTTCTCCAGAGACTGGTCCCTCCTGGTAACATGCCTGAAGTATGAGAGATAAAGTCTGACCATCCTGGCCTCCAAGGAGCATTCTGGCTGCACTTCTTCCAACATAGATCTGTTTGTCCTTTTGGCGGTCCATGGTACTTTTAGTATTCTCCTCCAACACCATAACTCAAATGTGTCAATTCTACATTCTTCCTTAAAGATTGCCTGACTTTCACATGCATATGAGGTTATTGAAAATGCTATGACTTTGGTCAGGTGCACCTTTGTCCTCAAACTGACATCCTTGATCTTGAACACTTTAAAGAGGCCTTGTGCAGCACATGTGCCTAATGCAATACATCGTTTGATTTCTTGACTGCTGCTTCCATGACTGTTGATGGTGGATACAAGAAAAATGAATTCATTGACTTCAATCTTTTCTCCATTGATATGGATGTTGTTTATTGTTACAATGATGAGGAGTTTTTGTTTTCTTGAAGTGCAAATCATGCTGAAGTCTGTTGTCTTTAATCATGAGGAACCTGTACATATATCAAGAAACCATTATTCAAACAGAGTAAGGGAACCCTGAATGGTTTAAAATTAGGAAAGGTGTTTGGCTGCATTTCATTTTTTTGCCATACTTAACCAATCTGTATACTGAGAAAATAATTCGAAAGAATGTATTATAAGAAGAAAAATGTGGCACCAGGGTTGGAGGAAGCCTCATTAACAACCAACAGTATGCAGGTAAAATAACCCTGCTTGCTGAAAGTGAAGAGGACTTAAAATACTTAACTGATGAAGATCAAAGACTACATATGGCTTGCACCTCAGTGTAAAGGAAAAACAGTCTTAATGTTACAGAATGATTTTTTTCCAGAGTCTTGAAGTCAAACAGGCACTGTGATTATCCTGGAGTTATCCTTTGTTAAGAAATTTGTTTCATGGCAAAGTATACTGAGGTTTGATGACTAGAGCATTATATCTAATAAAATTTACCATGTAAGAAAAGAAAGATCTGTAACTATGGGATGCAGCATACGTCCTGAATGGTGTCACTTAAGATCTTTGCTATTTTCCAAAAGATTGGTGGCTCACCCAGATACACCTCAGAAAGAAATCCTGGCAATCTACTTCTGAAAGATTTCAGCGATGGAAAACCCTATGGTGTGCTGTTTTACTCTGAAACACATGGACATGCCATGAATCAAAATATACTCAAACAGCATGTAGTTCTGAGCCATCAGTCAGCAGTTGCTGGTGGATAGCTATTCCTGACGCAAAAGAAAAGCAGCTCAAATTCTGATACAGTGTGATTTGAAAAACAGTATATGAGAAATGGGCATATACAGGTGGGTTGTGAGATTCATTTCAGAATGCTTTTTGGTTTAATGTTTGACTCCTCTCAGAAAGTTAAAGCATACTATAATGAATAGCTCAGTAATCCGGCAAAGTTGTTGTTGTTGGTTGTGTGTTGTGGAGTCAGTTCGGACTCACAGTAACCCTGCATAGTGTTTCCAAGGCTGTAAATCTTTTTGGAATCAGAAAGCCTCATTTTTCCCCACAGAGTTAATAGATTCGAACTGCTAACTTGAGCAGCCTGACTCTGAACCCACTCTACTCCCAAGACTCAAAATTTGCAATGTTGAAAAAGCACTAGTATGAATTTGTAAGTAAGTGCTTGATAAACTTGAATTCTGAAAATGTGTTTATGGAAAAAAATCCATGAAAACTATATTTACTGTTTCATAGAGGTTAGCATTAAGTCATTAGATAGCAGATTCCACCTAATTAGTACAGTCACTAGATAAAACTAAAACTCCTTACTAATTTTTTTTTTCCCCTTGACCAACATATTGAAATGTGTCTTAGCCTACACTCACTCATCCTTGAGGCTTCTTTTTATCTAGGGACAAGTGGTTCAGACATCTTGATCAGTAATGGTTAGTGATCATCAATTCACTTTTCTGGTTAATTCACTTGGCAGTTCAAAGAATTTTCTCAGTCTGGTAAAATGTTCTCAGCCCCAAATACCATACCAGGAGACATTTAAATGTGCCTAACGCAGATGCTAACACACCCCAGTTCTAATACAACCATTGAACAAGAAGGAAACAGCGTTAGTAGAATGAACATAGCCCCCTTTTTAATAGGTATAATACTTTTAAAATAATATATGTTGATCTTAATAAATGTTCACACTATTAAGTGAAAAAAGCAAGAAACCAAATTATATTAAAATGTAATTCAGATTTGTTCAAAAAACATGTATATGTAGATGGACTAAAGGTATGATGATTGCTGTATATTATTAACAAGCTTTTCTGAAAATAGAAATTCTGGGTGATTTTGATTTTCTTCCTTTGCCCTTATTATATCAATTTTGTATAGGATTGATGTTGAGAAAGAACAAATGGTACTTAAAATTAAAATAAATAGTAGCATGCATCTACAAAGACTATTTATCAAGTATTTCATCAAGATAGAAAGCACACATGTAAAAGAATTCGAAAGCTTAGAAAGCACACATGTAAAAGTATTCAAGACTATTTGTTAAAAAAACAAAGGAAAAAAGCCATTAAATGCTATAATTCTTTAGAGTTTAAAACTAAGTTAAAACTTAATTTAGCCAAGAATAAAAGCTGAGAAAAACTTGCTATTTTTCTTTTAAAACTAATAAGTCAATAAAGGGATTATTATGTAAACTTTTGTAAAAGGAGTAACAGTTTTCAAAGGTTCCTGCTGAAGAAGGAAAATCAAACCAATCTGAGAATGCTAAATCTGACTGACAGGATGCTTTCCTGAGAATTCGCTGTTTGAATAGAACTGTAAAAATCTCCGGAATCTTTCCTTTTTGTGTGTGTCTTTTTGTTTCTTCCTCTTTTAAAAGAAAACAAATCTGTGTGTATCTATAACTTTTTTTCCCGACCTGTATTAGTTGTTCAAGCTCACCAGCCGCTCCTCGGAAGCACTATACAGTGTTTCTGTGAGTCAGAACTGACTCGACAGCACATAACATCAACAACAACCTGGAGGAAGTTAGGTTCTCTAGATTCTTTTCTAAAGTTACATAGAACTTTCTTTAAAGACATTTATCAGAATTATCAGATTGTTCCTTCATACAGCACCCCAAAACACACGGCCATTGAGCTGATTCCTATGCATAGTGATCCTATACGCTACTCATACAGGGTCACTATGAGTCTGAACTGACTCAATGGCTCTTAACAACCGTCACAACCACAATACCATAGAGTTTCCAAGGCTGTATTCTATGGAAACAGACTGCCACATTTTTCTCAGGAAGAGCAGTTGGTGAGTTCTCCAGGCATCCTTTTGGTTAACAGCCAAGTGCTTTAGTCATTGCACCTTCAGTAATCCCTGTTTCTTCATCCACTTAGCACCTGAAATATTTACTGAAGTCCTGACGATATTTACTTGTGTCCACTGTGAAGTACAATTATTTGTGCCCAGAAATGGACCAGTGCTCTTTGAATTTAAATTGATATGAAGAATTATCTAATCTAAATTAACTTTGTTTTAATTTATTTTAATTCTATTAGCATCTGAACTGTTATCTTCTATACGCTGTATAGTGCTCAAGATATGAACCTAGAATGCCCCAAAATATAATTTAGCACATCCTGTTTCAAACCCCAGCCAAAGAGGAGTCCATAGGAATGCTCTAATTTGTTGTTTGACTTCAGCACACAGGAGCAGTTTTTAAATGTGACTTTAGAATCCCCTGGGTAGTTCTTTTTTTTTTTTT
>NW_006408520.1:12586401-12591176 GCF_000296735.1 Chrysochloris asiatica
GAGGTTATGGAGTCCTGGTGTGGCTTTATAGGATAAGCGCTGGATTGCTAGGCCTGTTTGAATCCCAAGGCCCAGCAGATCAAATCTGCCACTCCTTGGAAAACCTAATACAGAGTTGCTATATGGTCGGTGAGTTGGAATCAACTCACAGCACTTAAAAACAACAATTGGATAAGCACTGCAGCTATTTGGTAAATGAGTCAATCAATAACTTCTTACCCACCTTGACCATATGCTCTGTGATGCTGCAAAGGGCAATAACATAACATGGCACAGAAGTGTCTGGTCATCTATACCAGATAAGATTGATTGAGTAGGTACTGTATGCCAGACATTGTTCCAGGCACTTGTTAGTTGCCGTCAAGTCTGACTCACATTGTGTCCGCTGTGTGTATTGGGTGGCACTCTACCAGAACTCTATTGTACAATGTGAGGTGGCAATACATAGGGTTTTCATTGGCTAATTATCAGAAGTAGATCTGCAGTCCTTCTTCCCTCCCAGTATGTCGTCATTTGGAAACTCTACTTAAACCTGTGCACCAATAGTGACCCTGCTGATATTTGAAATACTGGTGACATATCTTACAACATCCTAACAACAGAGAAGCCACCAGAGTACAACAAACTGCTACACGATGGTAGTCTAGACAGTTGGGATATAGCAATTTGTAAAAAATCTCTTCCTCTTGGTACTTACATTCAAATAAGTGAGTTGTTTCGTGATGTTGGAAACAGAGATTCTGTCAGGAAGGGAAAGAAAAGCATAACACCTTTTTTAGGCTTAAGACAAATTGTCTTTTCTCTGGTCTCTTCTGTCAGCCTCTCAATTGTAACTGGTGATGGGGCAAGATCCTACACTTACAAAATAAATTTAGATTCATGTCTTGCTATATCTCACTAGTCTTGTTTATATGAAGAGGGATATTTATCAATGTTGTTTTTCATCTTTGGTACCTCTCATATTAAGAAACATCTTATAAATCCTATTTTTGTTGTTGTTAAGTGCCATAGAGTTGGTTCCGATTCATAGAGACCCACTATAGGGTTTCTGAGATTCGTCTGGTGAGCTTCAACCACCAACCTTGTAGTTCAAACCTGACTTGCTGTCTAGTGCATTAACCCGCAGCACCATATCCTATTACAATAGAAATATTAAAATTATTTTCAATGTCTGCTTTTGCTTTCAATCTGTTATTAGAAAATATTTTTAAAAATATAATGGACAAATATATATATATAGGACATATGTACACTTCCATTGGCTAAACCCAAGTTATATAGAGAGAAGTTTTAAATACTATAAAACCAATATTTTCAAAGCGAATAAATGAAACCCAGAGTTTGAGTTCAGTACTGTTTATTGTTCTACTGAATATCTGAAAGTTGTGGTTTATTGTTAAGTTTTTCTTAATTTTATTTTTCTTAAATGGATGTTTTTTAGAGTACTTGTACATTTAAAGAAAAACTAGTCTATAGCTCACGTTAGGGCTCACTCTTCGTGCTGAATCATCCTACTGGTTTTGACAAATGCTTATTAATACCATGTGGCCATAAAAGATTCATCTTATGAAGATTCGTTTTTGTTTTGTTTTGTTTTTTATTTATGACTTGTTCCTCTGAAGAAAGAAAATCACTTTGCGTATTTCTAAAAAATTCTTTTTGTTGGTTTCCAGTGTAATTGGGAAGGTACCACTCCAGCGTCATAAATAAGAGGAAGAAATCTAAAGCATTTCAACTTTGAGAGGTTGTTCATGAGTGCATGTCCACATCTGGCATAGTTGCACAGAATGGAACTCAGCAGAATTTCAGGTTTTCCAACTTGCAACTATTTCAGAAAATTATTCTACGCTTTGGCTAAATTTTACTACATCTACAAATCATCAGAAATATGAAGTGATGGCAGAGTTCACATTTTTCAAAAGGTGAAATTTCCAGTATTTCTAAAATATTTTAAAGTGGAATCACATTAAAATTAATCTATGATTAAATGTTTGCATGCTACCCCAAAGCCTTTGTTTTAAGAGTAGAATAGCCATATCCGCCCTATGTCTAGAATCAGCAAGAGCTGGTCACTGCTACTGCACAATAACCCATGAGCAGTCATACAGCCAGAAAAGCTCTTGGCACTCTAAATGCTTGGAAAATGCATTTTCTTAATTAGCAGACATCAACATGAGTGACTTCTCCAGAGACTCCCAATTAACGAAGCTTCTACACTAGCATCATTAATACTTCTCCCTTATTAATCCACATATTTTTTAAAACCAACAAAAATTCTCAACACTCTGTCACCCTAGAATTCTGCCTATATGAATGTTTACTGAGAGCAAACTGCTAAAGAATGAAGCTAATGCAGTTTATTAAGCAAATGATCTTAGATACAACACACAACGCAATTTCTCACCAGCTTACTAGCTCACAAGCTGATCACATTTTATTTCCTGCTGTCTCCAGTTACTTGTATTTATACCTCTAACTGGATGAACTCACCCTACCCCCTACTGTTTAGGAGCAATACTACCACAGCGTTGAATAACACAACACATCGTGGTATTCTCTAGAGATTTATTTCTGGCCATATGCTTTCTTTCAGAATGCTTGTTGAACAACATTGTTTGTCTCCCCTTGGTCACCAATGCCAGGATAAATCTGTGGAGTCATGCTGGCAAGAGAAATGGCCTCCAATTGCAACAACAAACAAATTCCTTATTACTGACCCTGCCATCTGTCCTGGTTTCCATATGCAACACTCACTTAGGAACAGGTTCCAGCCAGGCCAGGTTCAGTGCTTAGCCAACATCTACCAGTAGGGTCAGCCTGCATATCCAGATTGCATCTATGATGATAGATAGATAGATAGATAGATAGATAGATAGATAGATAGATAGATAGATAGATAGATAGATATAACATCCTTCATCTTGACGGTGGCTGATAAACACTGAAAACAAGAATCTTTGAAAGTTCACACTGGTGACAAGAGAGGTGTTCACTAAGTCTTGGATCAGGGATGAGAGCATAGTGGAGACAACACTTTCTTTGTTAAAAAGACAAGATGTAAACAATCATCTTTTGTGTTAAGGTGTGCACCCACCAAGACCACTCTGCTTATAAGTTGTTGCTGTTGTTAAGTGCCGTCAAGTCAGTTCCGACCCATAACAACCCTGTACAGGGTTTCCGAGGCTGTAAATCTTTACGGGAGCAGAAAGCCTCATCTTTCTCCAGTGGAACAGTTGGTAGTTTAGAACTGCTGACCTTAAGGTTTGCAGCCTGATTCATAACCACTACGCTACCAGAGCTTCTTCTGCTTATAAGTAGTGAATACAAAACAAGTATTACCTGGACGTTAATTGTCAGTCCTTAAGAAAAAATAACTATCTAGAATAGCCAGAGATAGTTCCAAGATGAAGTTATTTCCCAAAGGCTCATTTCACACAGGTAGATTATCCTATATATTCAGCTATTGTAGTCTCAATATAAATCAGTTTATCGCTGCTTGCAGCACAATTTAAGTCCTCAGAATATCATATTTGGTGACAAGTATAAAAAAGACAGTGCTCTTAAACCAGCAATACTAAAGTAAGTGTGCCAAGAGCACATTATGAAAAAACTGATAGAGATACAGAGCAGCAGAATGTCTGCCAAGAAGCACAATAAGAGAAATTGTCTTTTCCTGTTAATACCATTATGAGAAACCTTATGGAAAAGTTATTTTATTAAGTGTTTGTGTTATTAAAACCTATTCCCCTGTCTGAAATTTAATGCTACACAATGTACTAAATAGCCAGTCTTCAAGAGAGATGATAAACCTAGAAGAATTACATTACTACCCAAACTATTGGTCATTGTACAGTGATTTAAAATTTAACAGCCACATTAAACACTCAGCTGAATCAATAGTAATATTTTCAGTCTCTCCAAGGCAGAAGACTGAACTTGCTGAAAGCATTGTGGGATTGCATGACACAGTGAAGATACGTTTTAGTATTCCCAGAAGATCACAATCCTATGAAATCAGCTACAAATGATTCACAGGCATTACTTGGTACTTTGGAGTCCTGGTGTGGTGCTGTGTGTTAATGCGCTGGACTGCAAAGTCAGTTTGAACTACAAGGTCAACAGTTCAAGCTCACCAGCTGCTTCTCTGAAACCCTATACAGGGTCTCTATAGATCAGAACCAACTCAAAGGCTCTTCACAACAACAACAATTTGGTAGCATAGAAGTTAAAGCATTTGGCTGCTAACTGAAATGTCAATAGTTCAAACCCACCAACCACTCTAGGGGAGAAAAATGTGACCATCTGCTTCCATAAAAATTTATAACATTGGAAACTCTATGGGGCAGTTCTACTCTGTCCTATAGAATCATTGTGAGTTAGAAATTATTTTAGCATATAATTTTCCATTTAAGCACTCAACATGAAGTACTCTCAAAACCCTTGTTACCCTGAGAAGAATAAAGTATCAACAGCAATATTGACTTCATCATATTGTATAATTGTTGTTATTAGATGCCATTGAGTCAGTCACAGAGAACCTATGCCAAACAGAATGAAATACCATCCTCACAATCATGTTACACTTGAACACGTTGCTGATACCATTATGCTAATCCATCTCATTTGGGTTCTTTATCGCTGACACTCTACTTTACCAAGCATGATGTTCTTCACAGGGACTAGCCACTCCTGATAATATGTCTGAAGTATGGGAGAGAATGTCTCACCATCCTAGCTTCTAGGGAGCATTCTGGCAGTACTTCTTCCTTTCTTCT
>NW_006408520.1:12608173-12609382 GCF_000296735.1 Chrysochloris asiatica
TTGTTGGAAATTTTTTGATGACCTGATAAATTTCTTCTTTTGTTATGGGTCTTTCAAGTTTTCTACTTCACTCTGAGCAAGTTTAGGTAGGTCTTGTTTTCCTAAAAATGTATCCATCTCTTCTAAGTTTTCAAATTTGTTGGAGTACAACTCTTTATAGCAATCTGTTAGTATCCTTTTGATATCGATTGGTTCTGTTGTGACATCGCCCATGAGGCTTCTAATGAGAATTATTAGTCTCTTCTCCTTCTTCTCTTTTGTTAGATTTGCCAGTGGTTTGTCAATTGTATTAATCCTTTCAAAGAACCAGCTACTTGGTTCTTTCTTTAGTTTTTCTGTTTTCCATCTCATTTATTTCTGCTTTATCTTTATTATTTATTTTCTTTTGGTGACTCTAGGTTCCCTCTGTTGGTGTATTTCTAATTGTTGGAGATGCTTTGTTAATGTGTTAATTTTGTTTCTGTCCTCTTTTTGGAAATGTGCATTTATTGCAATAAATTATCCTCTTAGCACCACTTTTTCCATGTCCCATAGGTTTTGGCATGTTGTATTTTCATTCTAGTTTTTTTTTTTTTTCTAGGAACTTTCTGAATTCACTTTAATTTCTTCTTTTACCCAGTCGCTTTTCAGCAGTGTGTTAATCAGTTTCCCTGTATTCGACTTTATTTCCTTGGTCTTCTTATTATTGGTTTCTAGTTTCATAGCATTGTGGTCTGAAAAGATGCTTTGTAGTATTTTGATGTTTGTAAATTTTTGGAGACTTGCTCTGTGACCTAACACATGGTCATTTCTGGAGAATGTTCCATGTACACTGGAGAAGAATGTATATTGCACTGTTGTTGGGTTGAATGCTCTGTACACATCTTTGAGGTGAAGTGGTTGATTGTGTTGTTTAGCTCCTCTGTAACTTTGTCCAGTTTCTTTATGGTTGTTCTATCCCTTCTTGAAAGTGGCATAGTAAAATCTCCAACTATAATTGTAGATTTATCTATTTCTTCCTTCAATTCTAGTAAGGTTTGCTTCATATATGTTGGTGCTTTTTCATTGAGAGCATAGATATTTATTATGATTATGTCATCTTGCTCAATTGATCGTTTGATCATGAGATAGTATCCTTCTTTATCTCTTATCCTGGTTTTTGTCATAAAGTTTACTTTATCAGAGATTAGTATTGCCACTCCTGCTTGTTTATTATTGTTGCAGTTAGCT
>NW_006408520.1:12609811-12631409 GCF_000296735.1 Chrysochloris asiatica
AAGTTCATTTTCATGGTAAATTGTGAAGTGTTAATTTTCTTTGGGGTTACCTTATGGTCTATTAACTTTTCCCTCCATTTAAGACAGTCTATTGTATCCTGTAATGTACCTGACCTCCTCACCACCTGGATCTCTGTTCCTACATTTTTCCCTTCTTTGATGTTGTTATTATTTTGATCTTCGGTTGACCTCCTGTATCCTTTGAATTCATTGTTGTAATTTTGTTGTGTACTGGGCTCTACTATCTGTTGTCTGAGTTTCAGGTGGTATTGTCACATCTGTCAATCTATGGCTGTTGTCTGTTCTTGTTGGTTTTCAGTCCAAAGAACTCCCTTTAAGATGTTTTGAAATGCTGTACTGGCTTTGACAAAAATCTCTTAGCTTCTGTTTATTCTAGAATGTTTTGATTGCACCATCATATTTGATTGACATTTTTGTTGGATAGATGATTTTTGGTTGGCAGTTGTTTTCTTTTGGGATTTTGTGTATGTCTCACC
This sequence comes from Chrysochloris asiatica, assembly GCF_000296735.1. Lineage (NCBI taxonomy): Eukaryota > Metazoa > Chordata > Mammalia > Afrosoricida > Chrysochloridae > Chrysochloris > Chrysochloris asiatica. The sequence continues at coordinate 12,610,309 of NW_006408520.1, forward strand.
ATTGCCTTCTTGCCTGCATGGTTTTTACTGAATAGTCAGAGCTTAATCTGATTTGCTTGCCTTTGTAATTAGCATTTCTCTTTTCCCTGGCTCCTTTTAGGATTCTCTCCTTGTCTTTAATTTAGGAGAGCTTGATTGTAATACGTCTCGGTGATTTTCATTTTGGAGCTATCCAGGAAGGCCTGGGGTATGTTTGGCTTCTTGAATGTTTATCTTCTCATTTTTCAAGATGTTAGGGCTTTTCTTCCAGAAGCTCTTCCACTATCTCACTTGTGGAATTCTCTGATTCTTCCTGTTCTGGAATGCCAATAACTCTTAAGTTGTTTCTCTTCATGTTATCTAGTAGGAATTGTAGACTCTTTTGAGATTTTTTATCCTATTTTCTGCTTGCTCTTCTATCTTAGCAGTATTGAGAGATTTGTCTTCTAGCTTGCTGGCTCTGGTTTCCATCTCTTCAATTCTGCTCCTTTCCCCTTTCAGTGTATTGTCCATTTCTGATATTTTATTGTTAATCATTTGGACCTCTTTTTGCAGGTTTTGAATTATTTCCAGTGCTCTATTGATCTTGTTTGATTGCTCTTATAATACTTTCCTGACTTCTTCCTTGTTTTCCTCCACTCTTTTTGGGAGCATTTGTATTTGTTTCCATATCATTCTTCTGAATTCCTTCTCAGGCAAATACAAAACCTGCTCTTCCTCTTCTAGAAAGCCTTTTTCTGTCTCAAGCTCATTTGTCTCAGCTACTCTTTTCTGTTTTTGTGCATGTTTTGGTATCTTTTGTTTTGTTTTGTTATTTCCAGTAGTTGTATGGATTTTTAATACTTAAATTGATGTTTGTTGCTGTGTTATTAAGCTTACTGGGTGTCTCCTGGTGGATATGATCAGGAGATAGGCTTTCCTTTTCGCACATAATGCTTAGCAGCTGTTGTTGGCTCTTGTCTCAATGGTGGAATATTATGGAGTATGCTTGCAGCTTGGCTATATGGCCACGATTGCTGACTCTTCTTGGGTAACATAGGGAGAAAAAGCTCCCATCTCCAGGAATAATATGTGATCAAAAGGCCCCAAAGAAGAAGCAATATAAAAGAAGAAACAAGATCCTCCACTTTGAAACAAAAATAAAACTCAAGCTGACTGTCCAGTCACCTTGTTACACAGGCAGTGTGTGTGCACTGTAGAAGCCTCCAGTAGTGGGTGGGGTGTCCACTCTCTCAGGCCTCTCTTCTAGTCACCACCATAGAGGTGCACAGTTAGATATTGAGAAGTTAATGGGAGAAAGATTGTTTACTATTTTTGTCTCTGAAGGTCAGTTCAGTATCTGCATGTGCACAGCATAATTCTTGAAATAGTTGTATCTTTTTATGTTGGGGTTTTACAGATTGTTCATATGGTTTGTCTGTCAGGCCAAACCTGCTTTTTTTCTTGCTGGATAAGCAGAAGTAAAGGGTCCTGCACAAGTTCACTTTAGGGCTGGGGCCCACAGGCAGAAGTCAAAAGCAGTAACCAAAGAATTTGCCCTTGGTCCAGTGGGGCTCTTTTTCTCTGTGCTTTGGGAAATCAGTGGTCACAATGCTGGACTTTTTTTGGGGGTGCATACCCACCCATCTCTAGGCATCTGGAATGGGCAAAGAAGGCATGACAGGAAAAAGGAGCAAAAAAACTGTGTAGAACCCCCCTACACTTCCTTTTGCAAATGTTACTGCACTGCTTTTAGCTCTGGTTCCCTGTTCCGGCTGTAACCCCACCTCTGACCTCTGCCCGGCTAGATGACCACAGAGGGAGTCCCGATTTCTAAATTGCCATATTTTCCTTTATACCATGAATTTTACACCGCCGGTTGTGGGAAACTGATGCCCTGACACTTATGCTAGATCCAGAGGAGCTCTAGTGCTGTTCTTTGAGAACAGCATCTCTGGGTTTTCATCTCCTCCCCCCACAGAGCCTGTCCTACCTGACTCTGCTCTGCTGCCACCAAACCATAAGTCCCCAAGCTGGTAAGCTTAAGGTCAGCCGTTAAAAACTATTAGCATTCCAAGGGAGAAAGATGAGGTTTTTTATGCTCGTAAAATGCCTCAGGTCACTATGCATCAGAACTGACTTCATGGCACAGCATCACCACCACCACCACCCATGCTGGACAGCAAATTTCAGAGTCTCTTCTGAAATCTGTTTTGGTCTTTGCTTTCTTTCTTGTCTTCTTAATGACTTTGCTTTCTTTCAGTGTGATATTCTTGATGTCATCCCACAACTCTTGTGGTCTCCAGTTATTAGTTCCTAATGCATTAAATTTGTCTTTGAGATGATCTCTAAATTCAGATGGGATATGTTCAAAGTCATATTTTGACTCTTGTGGATTGTTTTAGTTTTCTTCAGATTCAGTATAAACTTGCATATGAGCAATTGACGGTGAGTTACACAGTCTGCCCTGACCTTGTTTTGCCTGATAATTTTCAGTTTTTCTACCAACTTTTCATACATATGTGGGAAATTTCTTTCTTGCATATACCATCTGGTGATATCTATATGCATAGTCACCTTTTATGTTGTTTTAGAAAGGTATTTACAATGAAGAAGTTATTGGTCTTGCGAAATTCTATCATGTGATCTTCAGCATCATTTCAATCACCAAGACCAAATTTTCCTTCCTCTTTATTTCAATCACTAGTAATTATCAATACATCTTTATTGCATGCTTGATCAATTTTAGACTGAAGAAGTTGGTAGAATTATTATGTAGTAATATTTGTCATTGTTGTTGTTCAGTGCTGTTGAGTCGATTCCAAATCACAGCAACCCTGCATAGAGTTTCCAAGGATCCTGACTTTGTGGTTCATAGTCCATTGTTGATCCTACGACACCACACCAGGAGTCCAGTAACATACGTAGTACTCACTAAAAACCCACTGCTATTGAGTGGATTTTGACTTATAGTAATCCTGTTTTGGGTTTTGGGGGCTGTAAATTCTTACAGGAGCAGAAAGCTTCCTCTTTCTCCTATGGAGCAGTCAGTAGATTTAAACTGCTGACCTTGTGGTTAGCAGCCCAAAGGTAACCAAGTATGCCACCATGGCTCACTACAAAAAATATTCAGATGAAAAGGAGGATGAAAGCAAAAAGTCTCATTGCAAGAAAGCAGCCAAATTCAAACAAAACAGAAAATCAAAAAGCAAAATGAGTGAGTTAGATTTCTTTTCATGTAAAGTTATTACTGAAAAGAAATGTAACTTTTTTTTTTTTACATTTACATGTAAAGTTATTACTGAAAATAAATCTAACTTTACATGTAAATCATCTAAATGACCAATGCAAAAGTCAGAGACTGGGACAATGGACAAAAGACATTATCCATCTTTTCTTTCTCTGAGAAAAATACCCCTTAGTCATAAGGACAAAGAAAATAAGAGAGTGAGTGTAGAAAAAAATTTCATGAAGCCAATGAAAAGAAAGAATAAGGATACCCATAACAAAATCAAATAAGATAAGTCAAAATCTGGAGCCCTGGTATAGTGTCATAAGATAAGCATGCGATGATAAGGTTAGTTTGCATCACAAGCTGGGTAGTTCAAACATACCAGCCACTCTTCAGAAACCCTAACAAGGTCGCTATGACTTGGAACCGACTTAATGACCTTTAACAACAACAACAAGTCAAAATCTATTGCAAAGAGAAAGAAGGACATTACATAATAATAGAAGAGTCAACGAAAGCAGAAGACATACAACTTTAAATATATGTGCACATAGCAGCAATGTTCCTGAAAACATAAAGCAAATACTGAGTAATATGAAAGGAGAAATAGACATTTCTACAGTAATAGTAGGAGATTTTGGCACATAACTTTCAATTATGGACAGTACATCTAAAATGTTAACTAAGAATATTAAGAACTTAGATACAACCATAATCCTGTTTGCCCCAAGAAGCATATATAGAACAGTCCACTAAACATCAGACCAACACACATTCTTCTCCGGAACACATAAATCATTTTCCAGAGTAGATTACATGTTAGGACACAAAGCAAGTATTAACAAAATTTAAAATATTGAAATCATATAGCGCATCTTCTCTGATCACAGTTGTTCAAAGTTAGAAATCAACAATGGAAATTCAATACTATGCTATTACAAAAGTATTTGGTTATAGAAGAAAAACATTCCTAGATTCAAATTAAAATGAGAACATAGCATGTCAAAACTTTTGGGACACAGCAAAAATTGTACTTAGAGGGAAATTCATAGCAATAAGTGCTATGAAAAATGTCTAAAACATTAACCTAAACCTACAACTTGAATAATGGGAAAGGATGTGCAAAAGAACCAGAAAAATGAAATAATAAAAATCAGGGCAAAAATAAACAAAATAGAAAAACGATAGAAAGAATCAACAAAATCAGAAGTTGGTTCTTCAAAGGATTAATAAAATAGACCACTGGCTAGATTGACAACAAAAAGAGCCAAAAGAGGCAAATAACCAAATTAAGATGTGAAATTGATGACATTACATCCAATCCAACAGATATAATAAATCATAACAGGTTACTATAACAGACAAATTATGTTCCAACAAATTTGAAAGCCTAGATTTGTTGTTGTTGTTAAGTGTCACAGTCATTTCCAACTCATAGTGACCTTGTATATAGTTTCTAAGGAATGGCTGGTGAATTTGAACTGCCAATTTTGCAGTTCAAACTGAACTTGCAGTCCAGTGCTTATCCTACAATGCCACACCTTACATGGACAAATCTCTAGAAATAGTGTAGTGGTTACGAATCGGGCTGCTAACCTCAAGGTCGGCAGTTTGAAACTACCAGCGGTTCCGCGGGAGAAAGATGAGACGGTCTGTTCCCGTAAAGATTGACAGCCTCAGAAACACTCTGTAGGGTCACTATGAGTCGGAACCGACTCCATGGCACTTAACAACAACAACTAAAATTAACATAAACAGAAAATTTAAACAGTGCTAGTATGGTGTTGTAGGATAAATACTGGACTACTAACTGCAAAGTTGGCAGTTCAAACCCAACAGCTGCTCTCACAAGCCTTTTACAGAGTTACTATGAGTTTAAACTGACTTGTAGGCATATAATATCAACAATGGCAAAAAAAAAAAAGAAATTATACAAAATTTTACAAAATGATTAAAATTATCAAAGACTTCATTTTGCTTGCATCCAGTAAGCACTCGTAGAATCAGCAGTCAAGAAATCAAGCATTAGGCAAATCAGCTGCAAAAGTGACAAAGAGCAAATATGTTACTTTGAGGACTAAGGTGTGCCTTACCCAAGTCTCGATGTATTCAATCACCTCATATCCAAGTATGATGCAGGAATAGTCAGTATTTCAACTTGTATTCTGTTGTCCATAGGGTCCTTATGAGTAGGAACTGACTCCATGGCACCTAACAACAACAGTACAAAAGGGCATATTGCATTGGGCAATTGTAGTTAAATGCCATTGGGTCAATTCTGACTCATAAAGGCCCTGTGTAGGGTGTCCAAGGAGCAACTGGTGGGTTTGAACTGTCAGTCTTGAGATTCAAACTGACCTTGAGGTCTCATTCTTATCCTACAGAGCCACACCAGGACTCATGACGGTGGTGGTGATGTGCCTTTGAGTTGGTTCTGACTCATAGTGACCCTGAAAAGCATTTCAAAGGCTGTAAATCTTTATGGGAGTGGAAAGCCTCATCTTTTTCTCATGGAACGGCTGGTAGTTTCAAACTGCTGACCTTGTGGTTAGCTGCCTGACTTTGTAACCACTACACTACCAGGGCAATAGCAAAGATGTCACTTTGAGGACTAAGGTGTTCCTGACCATGGTATTTTCAACTGCTTCATATGCATATGAAAGTTAGACAATGAATAATGAAGATAGGAGACTAACTGATACTTTTTAATTATGCTGTTGGCAAACACTATTGAAAGTACCATGGGCTTTTAGAAGAACGAACACATCTGTCTTAGAAGAAGTGCAGTCAGAATGCTCCTTGGAATTAAGAATGGCAAGACTTAATCCCATGTATTTTGGACATGTTAGCAGGAGGGACCAGACCTTGGAGAAGGGTATCATGCTGATAGGGGATCAGTGAAAAAAGGAAGATTCCCCAAAGATTGGCAGAATAGCTGCAACAATGGGCTTAAGCATAACAATTATGGGGGTGGCACGGGACCAAGCAGGCGTTCCATTCTGTTTTGAATAGAGTCATTGTGAGTCAGAGTTGAGAGGACTCCTGGGCACCCAACAATAACAACAAAAATTATTAGTGATTGTGAGTGATGGGGGAGCAGTGAGTTTCTGTTAACGGTGGCATGATGACTTGGAAAAAAGGATAGGGTTGTTGCAGAACTTAAAGAATTTAATCAATGTAGTCAATTTTATATATATATATATATATATATATATATATGGTTATATATTTATTTTCAAGCTTTAGAAATCTGAAACAGGCAGAGAGTGTTAGAAAAAATCAGTTTCAGAATGGTATGTGATGAGTCCATATATTGGAGTGTATATGTGCATGGGTCTGTGCACACAGTTGTATATGCATTATAAAAATACCCCAAAGTCCACACATGATAGTTGCAATTCAGGAAAATAAAATTGGAGTAAAGGCATTGTTAATTAAAAAAAAAAAAAAAAAAGTAGTAAAACTTCTCTTCCAAATAGGTGAACAACACCTTTAGAAACTTCTGGCAAAATGGCAAGTTGTAATAGTGAATATCTACTTATATTTTAAGATTTTGCCCTATTAATAGAAGCCTTCATTGACACACTGTCACCTTTTCCTCCTCCAAACCTAGATAAAATTGTATAAATATTAACTGATTTAATTCCTCTAACAATTCAATGATAAACTATTATCATTACATTGCATATCAGAAAGCTAGTGTTTTCTGCAAACAAATAATCTGTCCCAAATTTTCCAGTCTGTGAAAAGCAGACCAAAGAGTTAGACTCTACAGTCTGCTTATAGAATCCATGTTCATAAATAGTATTGACAAAATGAAATTCAGTCTCATTTTAAACTGATCTTTTAGCCAAGGAAAACAAATAGGTATATTTAGATTTAATAAAAATGATATTTTCATTTTGGTATTAGTCTTAAACTCAATTTGACTAATGAAAGTGATATTCTTTACATTTATTGTAATCTTAGTGTTAGCCCAGAGCCACTTCTATAAGGCACCAACTTGTTCATAAGTCTTTAACTAGAAGACAAATCACTCTCAGTATCATGTTGCTACACACAATTAGTAAGCCGAGGACAGTCTCCATCTAATATAATTAGAATATAATTTTAAATCAGAAATACAAGTAGAAACTAATATGTATCCATGAAGATTTTATTCCAAAATTGGGTACGGAGGGTTTTCTTTTTCTTTTTTAACTAAATGTCTCTCTAGATAATGTTTCTCTGGAACATTGTGGCTCTATAGGATAAGTGCTGGACTGCTAACCTCACACAAGATCCATGGTTTGAACCCTCTAGACACTGTCAGAGAAAGATGAGCTTTTCTGTTCCTGTAAAGATTTATAGCCTGAGAAACTCTATACAGGGTCATTCTCAGTCAGAACCACCTCTATAACACTTAAGAAAAACAACATATAATGTATAAGGAGCCCTGGTAATGCTGTGGGTTAGGTCAGTAGTTCAAACCCAGCAGTAGCCCCACAGTAGAAAGATAAAGCTGTGTGCTCCCTCAGAGATTTACAGTATCAGAAACTATATGGGTTGCTATGAATCAGAATAGACTAGATGGTAGTAGGTTTGACTTTTATTATATATTATAATGTATAGAAATTTCAGAGGAAAGAAATTTTTTAAAAATAAGCAATTTATGTTGTTGTTAAGTGTCGTTGAGTCAGCTCTGACTCATGGCGGCTCTGCATAGAGTTTCTCAGGAACAACTGGTGGGTTTGAACTGACAACCTTGTGACCTTGTGATTAGCTGTCTGGTACATATCCAATAGTGTCACACCAGAATTCCAAAGACCACAATCAAAAAAATTCCAAAAGGGATTAAAAGGTTACATGTAAAATTAAACCAAAGAATATATTGTTGCTAAATGCTGTCAAGCTGGCTCCAACTCATAATGACCCTGTATGGGGTTTCCAAGAAGCAGCTGGTGGGTTCGCACTGCTGACCTTTTGGTTTGCAGTTCAGTGCTGATCCACAGCACCACACCAAAAGTACAAGGAACATGTAGAAGAAAACAAAATGAAAATTTATCAAATGTGTCTATGTAACCAACTTTCAAAGGAGTCCTTGTGTGGCGCTGTGGGCTAATGCGTCACAGTGCAAAGTCATTCGAACTGCAAGATCGGTGGTTCAAGCTCTTGGAAACACTATACAGGGTCACTATACAGATATACAGGGTCAGAATTGACTCTATGGCATGTGACAACAACAACAAAATAACCAGCTTTCAAAGCCACAAAAACAAACAAACAAACAAAAAAGCAAATTGATTTGTCTATATATGCGAAATAAAACTGAAACAAATATAGTAAACAAGCTAATAATATCATATCACTGTAAGTTGTTGCTGAGAAAAGGAAAAAACATAGAAAAGAAAGAAACCACCACCAATAGATCTTTCTCCATAAATGGTAAAACCTATCTACGTCCCCTGACTTAAAACACATTCAAGTTATAATATGCCACATTTACGACCATCTGGTTTTTTTAAAACATCTTCCTATTATTGCTGTCAAGTCAGGTCTGACTCATAGCGACCCTGTATAGAATTCCTAAGACGGTACATTTTTGTGGGAGCAAAAAAACATAAATATGTGCACACAGAAGTTCACTTAGTATTTAATAAACAAATAGTGATAAGTGTAAACAGTTGGGAGCAACTTAAATGTCCTTCAATATAGAAAAAGTTGATTAAATTGTGGTTCATTCATTTTAATGAAGTGTTTTGATGACTGAGAAATTACATTTCTGATATATAGTTCTTATTTCATATTAGAAATAAAGAGCTGTGATCATTTCTTCCATCTTATTCATTTCCTACCACCAGTAGAGTATGTTACTGTTAAATTACTTACTTAGCAGTAACTTAGGATATCATGCTTGGCTAAGTAGAGGACCAGTGAAAAAGAAGATGCCCAGTGAGATGGATGAGCACAGGGGCAACAACAATGGGCCCAAGTCTAAGAATTCTGAGGATGGTACAGGACAGGGCTGTGTTTTGTTCCATTGTGCATTGGGTGGCTATGAATAGAAACAGACTCAACGGCACCTAACAACAACAACAGGTTAACATATGTAGAAAAGAGTAGATATATGAGATTCAATTTTATCTGTAGGGACATTTCCATATCACACTAGACAAAATAAAAATCCTAGTACTATAAATTTTGTATTTATTATTGGAGTCCTTGCATGGTGCTATAGGATCAGCACTGAACTGCTAACCACATGGCTGATGGTTCAAACCCACCAGCTGCTCCTTGGAACCCTATACCAGGTAACTATTAGTCTGAATTGACTAGATGGCACTTAACAACAATAAAATTTATTATTAGTAACAGTTCTTACACCAAAGAATTAGCCTCAGTCATGATGTTCCTGATGGTGAAACCATTAGCAGTGATTTGACTAACTGGTCTAATGAATGCTTAGCCATAAGAAAATCTGATGAGAATAATAAAGGAATTATCTTTTTGTGTGTGTCTTAAAAACTGCAGCTTGGTGGTTTCTTTTTAAAAAATCAAAATGCAAATGAGTGAAACTAAACATTTTCTTGGGCTTCTTTCCCCAAAGCACTGACAATTTTACTTGTGTTCACTTTTAATAGTTCAGTTACTCAAACTGTCACTGAAATCTTTTCAAATGTATTTAAAATTGTAAGCACCTTCACAACCATATGTTTTCATTTAAAAATAATTTAAGCAAAAGAAAATATGTGACGAAATTTGTTTAATACATAAAAAATACAATAATATATAAAATCCTAGAAACTAAAATTGTTCTGCCCATGTAAGTATAATGTGAGGGATTTCCTTTCTGTTGAGCCCTGACTCTCTTGACTGGCATTTTGCAGTCTCATTCTTCATGTGTCTATCCTTTGAACTTCTCAGTAGGAGCATCTTGACTTCACCTCTGCATTGAGTCATATGTGATCAGGTGAAGAAGACTGACATATGTGCTCAGGTTTCTTCAGATCCTTTGAACATTTGCACACACACACACACACACACACACAAATAGTTGTCTCTTCAGCTGCCACTTCTCTTGCCCTTCTCAGTTTATTTCCATTGCCTTGCTCTGACACATAGCAGGGACTGACTGACAATCTATGCTCTTCGACCTTCTTCTTGTGTACATACCAAAACACCTTTCACAGGCGGTCAGAGAGATATTTGATGCCCTTTCTTGTAGCTCTTATTTTGCAGTGTTAGCTGATACAGCATTACCTGAATATTATTATATGCATATAGAGTACTATTCTCTTCCAGATCCTATCTATGAGGATCCAGTGGTGGAAAATACTATATGAGGGTCTCCAAACAGTTCATGGAAAAATTCCATTATCTTTTAATTCCATTGTTCCTCAAACTTTTTGAATCCCCCTTGTAAATGTAGACTCAGGTTTTGTAGCTAAAGTGATGAAATGTAGTCACTTGGAATAATTGAAAGACATTATGATGTACACTGTATTATTGCATAGGAATATATTTTGGCTTCTTCCAGTGACCAGTAAATCTGATCTACAGCATTTCTCTCTTAGATTTATGAGTGCTTTGAAATTATTCTGATTCATTCAAGAAATTCTTGATCGCCTTCTGTTTGTCAATGTTGTCTTAGATACTTTATAGGAAATAGGAATTTGTACATTTATCGATTCTAAATCCTGTTCATATTTAAAACTTCTTATACAATGATTTTCAATAAACTAGACAAGTAACCATCAAATGAAATTTGTAAATAAAATTAAAATCAGAAAAATAAAATGGAGATGGAATGCAGTTAATAGCCAAGTACGAAACAGTCCTCATATATGCCCTAGTAATGTAAAATCAAAAGTAAGATTCTGAGGTGCCTTAATACCTAATGCAAAAAAAAAAAAAAGGAAAGCAATCATATATATCATAAGACCTACAAGTTGAAATGTACAGAAGAGAATCATACTTTCTGGCAAGAATCCCTAGCAAAAAGTATCTGATATATCCTTACAATGAGGGCAGTATGTTGTTGAAGCACATCTCTTATATAAATGTAATAATGGTTTCCTCATGCAGTATTTTATACTGTCCTTCACTGTTGTTAGTCAAAAGAATTTTACAAAGAACCATCCAATTTAGTAGTTATGTGAAGGTCTAGCTTAAATTTAGAACACCCAAAATAAAATTTAGAGAGTTCATTAAAGTGGATCATTCAGAACATATTCCCCAAATATTGTATTCTCAAATCTATTTCGATCAGCACAGCTGACACAAAGCAGAAGACTACCCATTCTGATTTACAGTACAGTTTCCTGTATTGCTGACTAAAGACGGATATGTGGTTTGGGTAGGGGACAATTTTGGGAGGATTGTTTGTGTGTTTTTGTTTTGCTTTATTTTCTCATAGACACAGACTCATAGACATATACAGAAAAGGAGGAGTCATTTAGAAATGTTAGTATGTAGACCAAAAGAAGCCTAATAACTACAGCCAATATTCCCCACAGAAAACACTTCTGGATCTATTTGATAAGCACTGTCAGATGAGTAATAGAGATGCTGAAGAATGCATGAAGATGCAACTTAAAGTCATGGGGTACAACAGGAACAAAGATTACAAACTATAATCAAAAGCAGAATAAAAAACGCTGCAATAAGAATGTAACAACAGTATCATCAGGGAGCAGAGATGAGAGAGAAATCCAGGAAAACATACAAAAACCTTTCAGTCACAATTTGTCAGTGGAACATCATTTCAAAGGGTGAAAACGTTCAAGAGGGTTAAGGTTGAGAAGAGCCTGCACAAAATCACACAGTGCATGCAATGATGGACGACTGTGGAACATTCTGCAGAACAGAGTAGTCGGGAGGGTGGAGAGTGAGGGTACAAAGGTGAATTAGGATGAGATGATGAGGAGATGATAATTCTAAGCAAACAATGTGGAATTTTGTAGGAGGGAAAGGAGTTGCTGATTATTTAGTGCGATACTTAAAGCTCTTTTTTAAAGGAATATTAATCTTGCATGTAGCGTGTTGGTGAATAAATTGAGTGGGAAGGGCTGGAGTCAGAGCTTTATTAAGAACTTATTGAAATAGACCATGTGAGATAGGTTCTAGGTCTGACACTAGGGAAATAGCTATGAAGATAAAGTGGAGAGATGGGTCTGAATAAAATGGCAGAAGAGAAATGACTACAGTAGTGACCAACTAGGGGGCAGAAAGAGAGGAATCAGAGGTGATGGGAAGATGTCTGGATAATGTGTCTACATGATTATATCAATAACTGCTACACAGAAGGTACTAGGGAAAATAGGAGGCAGCTGAAAGCATTTCTAATGCTCAACAACTGAAGCATTTAAGAACATAGCAGAAACTTCTAGAGCAAGGCTCTGAGGCTTCCAAGAATGATTATGAAAGGGACGTGCCCTAGGATGTGTCCTAACTCTAGCAAAGTCTGAGTGGGCTCACGTGTAAGTTGGCCATAATACTCTTATTTGTCTTCACACCTCCATCCGCAATCTAAATTTCTGACCAGCAGATATTATTCTATAGCACACAGAATTAGAATATCATTTAAAAAACTATTTAGTTCAATCTTCAGCATGGAAGTTGGCCTAGCACATTCCTGGACTTCTGTTCATTGTTGAAACTGAAGAATTGAGATTCAGGGTGCAAGGATCTGATATACTGCAATGAGCCCTCCACACAGGCAGGCAGTAATCCTTTTCTAGGTCCCGTAAGAGCACTTTACATTTTCTTCCCATCGTTCAGCTCATAAACATGTTTCTCTTCAGAACACACACCATATGCCATTGGAAAAGGGTTGTAAAGTTTTATAGATATATTTCAGAGTATTATAAGACTATAATAAAGCAAAAATAATGCAAAGGAATGGGAATTATTGAACAATGGGATTAAAATATTAGGCATGGATAACTCTAACTACGCTCAGCTTCTGTTTGCACAAGTCATAAAAACTGAGAACTCGTGTTTAGTACAAGATATGAAGTCTCTGAGTTGGGCTTAAAAAAAAAAAAATGAAAGAAAAGATGGCTATGTTTTATTGAAAGCTTATATGCTAGGCATTGGTTAATGAGAAATAAAGACTACGTGTGTTTCCCTATTATCCTACATTTCATATATGATTTTTTTTCTCATTCAAATATTTTTTTTCTGATTAAAATTTTTTTTGAAATACAGTAGGCATGGTTGGAAATACAGAGAAGAGTGACTTTTATCCATAATCTAAGCATCCATAAATGACACTATTATTGCATATCCCACCTGTCTTTTCCCTAAGAATGTGTACATAGTTAAAAAAATGTGATAATGCAGATTATATTGTTGTTAAGTGCCGTAGAGTAGGTTGCAAATCATAGCGACCCTGCATAGGGAGGGTTTCCGAGGAGCAGCTGGTGGGTTTGAACCGGCAATCTTAAGGTTAGCAGTCCAATGCTTATCCAACAGTTAGTCCTTTGGGGGAATTGCAAAATGGTGGTATCCTTATTCTTTCATTTCTTTTTAATTTACTAGAGTAACTTTATAGGAGACATTTCTCCTCATTACTATTTGATTATCCATGGTACAATTTATATACAGAGGAAAAACAAAGAACAAAGATAATGAACTGGGTTCAGATCATTCTCTCAAGGTGATCAATTCAAACAAAAAATGATATTAATATCATTATTAACACTGGACTGTGAACCACTAAGTTGGCTTTTCGAGCCTGCCAGTTGTTCTGTGGGATTTTAATGGGGATTAATGGCCTTTGTTGATTTTATATATATATATATATTTAAATGTTTTATTGTAAATTATGTGATAGTTTACATGGGAGAACATTAGTTTTACATTCATTCTATTGTATATCATCTCATTGCCATGATTACAATCCCCTCCATGCATCATCAGCCAACCATAGGGTATACCCTGCAAGCCTGCCCCCCACACCCCCATGGTCTACAGCACACAGTCCCTCTCCCTCTCTGGATCTAAAGTCCCCAGCTGCTCCATCGCTCCACATCATTGTCTCTGCCTCCATATCAGGCATCACTGCTTCTCTGGGTAGGGTCCTGCTCTCCGCTCTTCTCCATTGATGGTCCTAGGGACCTCCACTCCTAGACTGAAAAGTTAATCACTCCCCTCCTTGCTATAAAATGTCTACTTTTACATTTCCAACCCTCACAATCAGTCCTGATAACAATTATTCACTATTGTATCACAAGAGACCCGTCTGCATTTCATTTCATCAGCCCCGCCTAGACAGATTGGATACTACTCATTGGAGATTCTACCTTCCTCCAGGCCCTCTGGATCTAGGTTCTCTCTTGAAAGCTTGTAAGCCAGTCACTTCTTGCCTTTGTAGCCCCTAATTTTGAGTAGCCAATGTCCAAATTGCCCATCCCTGTCTACCCTGTGTATCGAGGGGGTGGAAATGATCCTCACTGTAAAGATTTCTTCCCTCTTTTGAGCTACTGCCTCCATAGCTGTAGGTCAAGTTCATCAAATTCTATCAGAATACTCTTTTTCCCCTCTTCTTTCTCCTTCTGGTTGAGCTCTGATCATCCAGTCATTAAAGCCAGGTCAAGTGGGTATTATCTGCAAGTGTGGGTGTTCTTATGCATATGCCCTCTCTTCTTATCATTGGACCCTTCACTCTCCACCCTAGTCCTCTGTGGCTATGTCACTGACTCTGAGCCCAAGAGTCCCCAGGTCTTGCCACACTGCTGGCCAACCAGGTCTTCACCCAGGTGTTGATATATTTTTTAAAAAATTCAAAAATATTTCAAAGGAAAGTTGGATATCAGTGATGTTTCAAAAAAGAGAAACAGCACAAAGGTCTGTAAGACAAGGAAATTGCTACAGAAAAAGGAAATGTTAAAGTCAAAGGCTTAAAATTATTAGCGTTAGCTGTAGCAGATCAATTGAGATTGGAAGGATGCAGTAAGAAGCTAAGTGTGTGTGTTCAGTCCTGTCATAGTGCTGTTGAGTCAGTTATGACTCATAGCAACTATGTAGGGTTTCTGAGGAGTGGCTGGTGCTTTTGAACTGCTGACCATGTGGCTAGAGGTCTAGCACTTATCCTACAGTGCCACACCAGTGGGAAGCTATGGTGGTTGGTGGTCATATGCCATGGAGTCAGTTCCAATGCATAGCAACCCTGTATAGGGTTTCCAAGTCTGTAAAAAACCTTTACAGGAGCAGAAGGCCTCATCTTTCTCCCATGGAACAGCTGGTAGTTTCAAACTGCTGACCTTGAGGTTAGCAGCCCGATTCAAACCCACTGCACTACCAGAGCTCCTTAGTTATAGTGGTGGTGGTGGTGGCGTGCCATGGAGTCAATTCCGACTCATAGTGACCCAGCATAGGGTTTCCGAGGCTGTAAATCTTTACGGGAGCAGAAAGCCTCATCTTACTTCCACGGAACTGCTGGTAATTTCAGACTGCTAACCATGACGTTAACAGCCCGATTCATAACTATATCAGGATTTTCAACCCAATGTGGTGAAAACAGAACTTAATGAGTATGGGGTGGGGGGAAAAAAAGGCTTAACAGTGACCTTTCTAGAAGAATCATTTACAATGTTATAAAATAATAGACAAGGACTCCAAAACAGAATGAGAAGTGTTGCTGTAACTTCATAGAAAGAAGAATTTGATACAGAGATAACATGTAAGAAATTGAAGCAAGAGTCAGCCAATGAGAGATTTCCAGCTTTGCTCAGAGCTTTCAATTGTTCCCTTAACCTATTTAAAATCTAACTTGTTTGCCTAGTATTTATGGTTTCCTACTACCTAGACCAAGCCTCCCTCTTATTTTTATGTTTTTTTTATTTTTAATATGAAGTATTTTTATTTTCAATAATTATGTTAGTTGTTGCTAAGCAGCCATCCAGTTGGCCTCCTCATGACCCTGACCTCATGCACAGCAGGATCATATCATTGTGATCCATACAGTTTACACTGGCTGATTTTTTAGAAGTAGGTCGTCTTTGCATTTCATAGGGTTTTATACTGGCTGGTTTTTTGAAAGTAGAATGTCAGGGCTTTCTTTCTCAAACCCTTCTTTCCTTTTCTTTTGGCCAGTCATCCACTAAGGGAAATACCCAAACTTTAATTTCTTAGGGTTCTTTCTAGAGTTTGCAAAACATCTTATACATAAAAGAAACTAAAAGATATGTGTGGAATGAATAGATGACTGTCTTAGGCAGAGTAAAGCAATAAGACTCAAAGGAAAATACAATGTTTTAAAGAGTGCCAAGGTAAAAGAACGGACAGAGAAATCATGTGGAGAAGGCACATTAAAGAAATGAAGCTGTTAGTGCCCATTTGTCCACTCATTTACACAGTAATGAGATTTGAGAGACTCTATATGACAAACTTGGTGCTACAAGATCCAGTCTTTGCCCTTTGTCATGCATTGAATGTGTACTCCCAAAATATGAGTCTGTTTGACTGGGCCATGATTCTCATTGGTAGGCCAATTAAGTGATGCTCCCCCATGATGTGATCTGACTTGGTGAACCAATTAGAAGATTAAGGAAGGGATAATGTGCTAGACTGCAAGGTCAGTGTGAACCACAAAGTCAGCGGTTCAAGCTCAGCAGACACTCCTCGGAAACCCTATACAGGATCACTATGAATCAGAACCTACTGGACAGCACTTAAGAACAACAACGTACTACCCTTGAAGTCCTAGTATGGGGCTGTAGGGTAAAGCACTGGACCACAAGGTCGGTTCGAACTACAGGTCAGCAGTTCAAACTCATCAGTCGCTCCTTGGAAATCCTATATAGGGTCGCTATGAACTGAAACCAACTCGACGACAGTTAAACAACATAAAAATACTACCCTTGGAGTCATGGTGTGGTGCTGTAGGATAAGCACTGGACTATTAACCATAAAGTCAGTGGTTCAAACCCATCAGCTCCCCAGAAACTTTATATATGGTTGCTATGAGTCATAACTGACTCGATAACATTTAACAACAATGACATACTACCCTTAATCCCACCAAGACCCTGATCGGATGTATGGAAGAAACCTTATGGTATGGCATGTTGTTGTTGTTAAGTGCCATCGAGTCGGTTCCGACCCATAGTGACCCTGCCTAGGGTTTCCTAGGGGTGACTGGTGAGCTTGAACCACCGAGTTTGTAGTTCAAACAGCTTTGCAGTCTGGCGCATTAAACCCAGCGTATGGTATGTAGCACCTTTTATTTTACAAGTGATGAAAAAAAAAAGAAAGAAAGAAAGCAGCTATCACCAAGAAAGACTAGCCAGTAGTAAAGTGACTCCTTTATACCTGGGATCCCTGCACTCTACATCCAGAGCATTATTGATGTGAAGACACACAGAGATCTCCAAGGAATGCTTGTCTTACAAATGCTCAAAGGAGATATGGACCTTTCCCCAGAGCCAATACTGTGTTATAAGGAAATAATTTTTTTTTTCTAGAAGAATCACTTGTAATGTCCTAAAACAGTAGAAAAGGACTCTAGAGCAGAATGAGAAGTGTTGCTGAAACTCTATAGAAAGAGGAATTAGATATAGAGATAATACATCACATGTTGGGATTAATGGCTCTTATTGATATTTTTCAACATAATCCATAATATGTCAAAAGAAAATTGTATATAAGTAGATGTTTCAAAAAAGAGACACAGCACAGAGGAATATAATACAAGAAAATGGCTCCAGAAATAGGGAAAGTTGAAGTCAAAGGTTCAAAATTATTAGGAAAAGGTGTAGTAGATAAGGATGCACTCATTCTTCACACATCTTTCTTGGTGGGACTGGAACCCTCGCTATTCACTACTCTCTCCTTTTATACCTCTAAAGAGATTGACTCAAGATACAGCCTAATCCTGGAGATTGCCTCCAACCTCATTAATATCACAGAAGTGATGATTTCTGACACATAGGATAAATACATCAGATCAGAGCTGATAACCTCAGATCACATCGTGGGGTTGATTGCATCATATTAGATTTCATCATGGATGATAACTACATTTTAACGGCTAAAACACTGAGACTTCAGAACCAACCAAGTTGACACAAAACCTTAACTAGCACACAACACTTCGCAGATGATTGTTAGCTATTAAAATCAAACAATTTGTTCCAAATGTCTTTCCAAATAAGTATTATTCCAAATGGGAAATAAAGACTATAGGTTTTTTTCATCCTTGCTAGAGATTAATGCATGTTCAGACAAGTCACATAAAATGCACACAAAAAAATTCTTCTGTGGACACTGACCTATTGAATCTGTGTATGGAATTAATCTAGTTTGGGAGTTTCCTGGATTATCCCTTGGGAAGCTACACGTCTCTGTTTTTTAAATTACTCAGGAAGGTTACTTGAGTTATAATGTTAAAGTCTGGCAACCCAGCTAGCATGGCTTATATGCCTTTTCTCACAAATAATTACCAAGAAATATAAATAAGCAAAAGCCTAGAACTGTTTTATTAGGTATTAAAATGTGTCTAGTCAAACTAATGATACATTCAAATTTCAGAAATGTGTGCTATTTGCTTTGGTAAAGTGATAAGAAGGACGTTTGTTACAGAATTTTCCCCAGGTTCCTATAAATCAGGCATTGTGTCATTCCAGACCACGAGTGTACTGATTAATCAGTGACTTTCTTACAAAAATTGAGGGTGTAAACTAGCACTTCCAAATTCACTTAATGAGGCAAAGTCCAAGGAAAAGTGAAATGCAAGAAACTCCATCACGATTTAAAATGCGAGGTTGGAACTCACAATGGCAGCCCATATTTGGCAGGGACCCAGATTCATTATTGCACATTGACCCAAATCACCCAGCCTATTTCTGTATGCTGCAGGGCTCAGAACCTGCACAGTCCTCTGATAACTCAATAAAGGTATCTTCCTCAACACAGCAGAGGCTCAACAAGAAATAGGATACTTAGACAGCTGTAATGAAGCTAAAAGAAATCCTGTTAAAGACTGGGTAGAAAACAATATAGAAAAATTAGGAAAAGATTAATGAAAGAATAAAACCACAAAAGTAAATGATTATATACATTCATTTATATTTATTTTTTTCAGTAATAAATGCTCTCATCCATGGTTAAAGCATCTAGATTGTTGATTGTTTTACATTCAAAAGACCAATAAAGAGAAATCTCATAAATAAGCTAGTATAGGCATGAGATGGCAAGGAACGAATATATTTTTTCTTCCTATATTTACTTTATCAGATTTAGAGTAGCTGAGTCCTCTGGGCTATTGAAAGTACTATATTTCAAACCTTATTCAGTAGAATTTTTACTGTTTTTCCTAAATTTATTTGATAGTCCCAATTTCAGAGGATAGTAAAGGTCTAAGTCTCAATGAACTGTCCAAACCTCAATCTCAGGGTTAGAAACAGAATTTATTAGAAAGATAAATTTTATCTACAAGAAGTGTGGTAAATGCTGTCTCTTTTTTGTTGTTGTTGTTGTTTTTCTTAGTACTAACTGGCATGCAGAACAATTGTATTTCTTTGATGTAACAATACCAAATTATCAGACCTGCAGTGTTACTGTTAGCATTAAAATGTTCCAGGTAAAGTTCACCAAATTAAAAATGGACAGTTTGTCTTTAAAACAAAGATTGTGTCAAGAACCATGTTTTGCTAACCCTGACCACAGGATAGTTAACCTTTACTTTGAAGATAATAGAGTATGGCCTGATCTAACTAAGTTCAAGTAGAGAAGAAAAATACCTGAGGGTATAGGCAGCTGTATATTTAATTTCACCAATCAGAGCTGTGCAATTGAAGAACAAAATGAGTCACAAAATGATGAAGATAGATATCCACGAGTCTGTACGACAGTTATACCTTTCTTAGGTCAGGATACAATTGTATTGTCAATCTTTAGGAAGAAATGCAAAGCTAGAAAGGAGGAGAAGCAAGTTTGTTTGTTTTTTAAAGTTACGGGAATAAAATAAGTAATATAAAGAAAGAATAAAGTAATAGAGTTTTTAAAGAACAGTAGTCTCAAAAAAGTTTATTTGCTTACTCTCTTCGGGCATGCAACAACGTGAGTTTGATAAAATCCTAAAGTTGTTGCTATTAAGTGCCATGGAGGAAGTTCTGACCCTTAAACACTCTGTGTAAGGTTTCCAAGGAGTGACTAGTGGGTACGCTGTATCAACTAAGATAAGTTTGGTTTTAATTGGGAAAAGATTTTTGATTAGGAAATCAGAAAGATTTTCTTGTTTTGGAAAGAATGATGAGCATGATTGCAAAGTCATTGTGTCATCTTTGAAAAGGCAAGTATATCACAGTGATCTCGAATATGTGACAGTGATCTCGAATATGTGACATTTATTGCTTACCGATTAGAAGTTGAATCGACTCCATAGTTCTTAAGCTTTAAGGCCAGTACATCCAAGTATTTGTTTCTTTAGCTAGTTATTTCAACCCATCCCCACAAAAACAAAAGAAAACTTAGTGCCTAAAGCACAAACTTCTAAATGAAGACTGTCTTCTCCTTAAAGACTGTTGGTGGTCCTTACTAAAATAATAAAACATGTAAAAGTAAAGCCCAGCCTCCAATATACTAGTTACCTGTCTTTGTAGAATTATACCCCTTTTCAACCTTTCCTCTAGTACAAATATCTACAAGGTAAGTAGACTGTTGTTAAGAGCCTTTGAGTTGTTTCAGATTCATAGCGACCCTATGTACAGTTTCTTAGGCGTGCCTGGTGAGTTTGAACCACGAACCCTGCTGTTCTAGTGGACAATTCGGTCTAGTGCATTATTCCACAGCACCACACCAGGACTATCTGAGACTAATTGCTATTCTTCAAACACATGCTGCTTCTCTAAATACCATTTGGAGAGCCTGGATTACTTTAATCTCATCTCTGCTAATAAATAAATAAATAAATAAATAAATAAATAAA
>NW_006408520.1:12632059-12647081 GCF_000296735.1 Chrysochloris asiatica
GTATGCTGAGCAAATAATCCGAGAAGCTGGGTTCTATGAAGAAAAACGTGGCATCAGGATTGGAGGAAGAGTCATTAACAACCTGTGATATGCAGATGGTACAACCTTGCTTGCTGATAGTGAAGAGAACTTAAAACATTTACTGATGAAGATCAAAGACCGCAGTCTTCAGTATGGATTGCATCTCAATGTAAAGAAAACAAAACTCCTCACCACTGGACCAATAAACAACATTCTTATCAGTAGAGAAAAGATTGAAGTTGTCAAGGACTTCATTCTTAGATGAACTACAACACTCATGGAAGCAGCAGTCAAGAAATCAGACAACATATTGCATTAGGCAAATGTGCTGCACAAGACTTTTTTAAAGTGGTGAAGAGCAAAGATGTCAGCTTGAGAACTAAGGTGTGCCTGACCCAAGCCATGGTATTTTCAATAATTTCATATGCATGCCAAAGCTAGACAGTAAATAAGGAAGATCGTAGAAGAATTGATGCATTTGAGTTACGGTGTTGGGGGAGAATATTGAAAGTGCCATGGGCTGCCAAAAGAACCAATAGATCCGTTTTGGAAGAAGTACAGCCAGAGTGCTCCTTGGAGGCCAAGATGGCCCAACTTTGTCTCTCATACTTTGGACATATTGTCAGGAGGGAACAGTCGCTGGAGAAGGATATCATGTTTTGTAACAGAGAAAAAGAGGAAGATCCCCATCAAGATAGACTGGCAAAGTAGCAGCATTAATGGACTCAAGTGTGGCCACAATTGTGAGGTTGGCCCAGGACAGAGCAGTGTTTCATTCTTTTGTGCATAGCATCACTATGAGTGGATACCGACTCAATAGCACCTAACAACAACAACATATGTACATAAAATCATTACTGTTGCTGTCGTTGTATAGTGCCATCAAGTCAGTTCTGACTCATAAAGACACTGCATAGGGTTTACAAGGAGCAGCTGGTGGATTTGAACCTCTTACCTTGTGTTTGCTGTCCAGTGATTATCCTCAGTGCCGCACTAGGACTCTATCATTACTACAACCCAAATCATGAATATTACCATAACTCCCAAAAGCTTGCTGTGTCCTTTTGTAACACATGGCTCCCTCCAATCTCATTCCCAGATATATTCATTTCCTGCAGCTGTTGTAACAAAGTACCACCAAACATAAAACAAAACCACTGCCATGGGGTCTATTCAGACTCAGAGCAACCCTACAGGACAGAACAGACATACTCCATAGGATTTCCAAGACTGTAATCTTTACAGAAGCAGACTGCCATGTTTCTTCCATAAAGTGGCTAATGGGTTGGAACCACAGACATTTTGGTTAGCAGCTGAGTGCTTTAACACTAGCCCACCAGGACTTCTTAAAATGGGTTTTCTAAACAGCAAGAATTTATGGTCTCACAAGGCCAGAAACAAGAAACTTGAAATCAAGGTGTTGTCTGGATGTGATCTTTAGCTACTAAATGTAAAGGCCAGAGTGCAGCTTCCCGGGCAGTGCCTAGCCTGTTACCCATGCCCTCACTGAATCACTTTGCATAAAGCATGTTGAACTAATAACTACAACTTGTTTCAAACCCGAACTATCTAGGTTTATCTGTGCAACACACACATTTCATGGTATAACTTTATCTAGAATGTCACAATTGTGCTAATCCCTTGCCACAAGTTTAAAGTTAGACTTCCTTTCTTGACCCAAGCTCAGATTTTGTAGAGGTTCTGAGAGCAAGAAAGTAGTCTTTCAAACTGTCTTTCTAAAATTGGTCATTGTGTGGCTCAGTCTACATTAACCCCTCTTAATAGTTCCTTCATGCAACAATTATTTGTTGAGCATTTATGATGTGCCATATACTGTTCTATGCTCTGAGGATAATTTAGTTAACAAATAGAACATGTATTTTAGTTGGGATGGAGCTAGACAGTAAAGAAATTAAATAAATAAATTATAAAATGAGATGGAGATTCTTAAGTGCTAAGGAGAAAAATGAAGTTCTGATGTGCACAGTACTGCTAGCCCCAAGGTTGTAGGTTCAAATCCACCAGCTGCCCCACAGAAACCCTATGCAGGGTCACGGTATGAGTCAGAACTGACTTCATCTTAACAACAACAAGGAGAAGAATAAAATCATGTAAGTGGTATAGAATGGGGTTAAATTGTGTGCCATAAAGTCAATTCCAGCCCATCATGACCCTATAGGTCAGACTAGAACTGCCTCATAGGAGTCCCTAAATTATAATCTGTATGGAAACAGATATCTCAGTCTTTTCTCACACACAACCACTGGTGTGCTAATGGCCGACCTTTGGGTCAGCAGCTGACCACTTAACCATTATGCATCAGGGCGCCTATAGAGAGGCCTAGGGAATGAAAAGGAGCCCGGCTGGTGTAGTGGTGAGCACTCAATTGCTGTAAGACTGGCAGTTAGGACCCTTGCAGCCTCTACACACGATAAAGGTCTGCTTACATAAAAATTATAGCCAAGAAAACCCTAGGGGGGTGTTCTATTCTGTCATATGGGCTTGGTATGAGCCAGAATTGACTCAATGGCATCCAACAACAACAAGGGAGTGAAGGAAAGCATGAACAAATTTCAATTTAAATAGTATGGTTAAGAATTGTTTCACTGAGGTGTTATTTGAATAAAAACTTGAAAAAAGCAATTTCTTTGGCATCAGGTACCTATTGGAAAGTCTGCAGATTCTGCCATCCCATAATCTCCACGCCCCGCACATCTTCACTATAGAACTGATGGGAGCATGGTATTGAGCTGGCCTCCTTCCCCAGTAACAACAGCAGCATGCCCAGAGCAGTATGAGATGAAACTCCATCTGTGGATTATTTTCAAGTTCTGAAACACAATTAGAAATGAGTAGAAATTAAGGAGGCATCTTACGGTACCAGGACACTAAACACAGTGTTGTTCATTACTTAGAGCTCTCCCTAGGGATTAATCATGATTAAATAGCCCCAGTTTACTCAAATGATCAGACTTCAACACCAAATGGATGCTTCAGACACTTGACATCCCATATTTATAGTGTTTCATGAGCATCTTTAGTAAAGCTACCACACTATGTAGGCCCAGATTCTTTTTTCCCTAGAGACCCTATACATATATTTCTCCAACTTGCTGAGCTCACATTGATTTCAAAAGGAGCTTTGCACTCAGAAGAAAAACACAGAGGGCTTGATATCTGGCCCATGGTTTTCACAGCCATACTATTTTTATTTATTATTAGTTTTTTTTTTTTAAAGGAAGAAACTCAAAGCATTTTCACATTGACAGCAATTGGCTGTTTTGACAAGGAAAAGTCATGGCATAGGATTTTCTAGATAAATTAACAGAATGAAAGTGCTAAATTAAAATTGCAACATTGATTTCCTTTTTAGCTCAGCTGTGCATTATATAAAAGGGTCAGAGGAAGGATTTATTATGGGCGATGAGTCTCTGTCATCCACTAACAGACCAGTGTATAAAATAAAGTTGTCCATTTCAGACACCCTTTGTCTTCAAGGAAAGCTGTCTAGGAGGCCCACGGGTGGCAAAAGCATTGAAAGGAAATGGAAATTGATAATCGGTCCTGTTAGGCTGATTCTCTGCATGTTCAATTCATATGCTTTTGAAAAGAAGAGATTAGGATGAAACCGCATTGAGGAATACACATTTTGAAGAAAATAGAAACAAAGGTTCGGCAAGGCTATTTCAGTTGATGTCAAATGTGAGAACAAGACGACACAAACTTATATGAAAAAAGGGCATTAACAAAATCCCCAGACAAAGAGGTAGCTAATAGTAAATATATGCAGCAGTCTTTGTGGATACTCACAGGAGAAGTGGTACAACTTGATTTACAAAGGACCTGGATAATTATTTGTGAGTTGGAGCCAACCCTGCTTCTCCCTCTGCAGAGGGCAGGCACTGACCATCTGCGTGTCTTAGTTTTGCTTTTGTTTGGATGAGAATCAGCCTCACAATTTTATGTCTGATAAGCTTTGCATGAAGAGATATTTGAAGCACTAGCTTTGTTTTTGTTTTAATTCTTTAAACTGCTCCCTTGGCTTCAGTCTGAGGATTATTGTACATCTAACCACAAATAAATTGAAATATCAGCTGAAGAGAGAGCATGTTGCCCACTGATGGAATAATAGACGGCAGGTGGTGGAGGGTTTTGTTTTCAGAAAAGCACAGGAGGCTAGAAGTGACAAGAGTGATTTTGTGAGGGTGCGGAAACTGTCAGGATGAAGTCGCGGGGGTCAGTAGTTCCTGAGCTGACCTTTTTAAACAAACCCTGAAAAGACCTTTTACTGAATTTTCACAGCAGTAGAGCATTCGTGCCAGAAAGGTTGCCCCTCCTTCTAGATACTGAGAGCTTTAACAAAAAGCATATTTTCTGTGATAGGGTCCATATTCAGTGTTTCACTTGCAAGTAGCCCAATACTCTCTTTCTTGTCAGTATGTGTCACAGGATCCTAACTGCTAACCTGCTCCACCACCCACACTAGCATTTGCGCTATCCCTTAACACCTCTCTGCAGTCTTTGATATCATCTTGCTGTCAAATAATGGAAATCAAGGAATTCAACTGCAAAGCAGGACACTCGGCATACCAATTTCCATGTCATTGCTTTGAACAGTCTTTGAGCACAGAGTTATTACATAGAACTGCTACCTGACTTCTGGGGACATACTGAAGGGTTGAGATGTATTGTTGATGGCATAAGAATTTCACTAGCATAGGACTTTCTTTTCACGTACTGTTCTTTTGGACTTTATTAATATTACTACAAATCACAGAAAATAACACACCTCATATACTTTATAATGAATGCTTCTTGTTCAATATTGCTAATTCCTGGAGGCGAGGATCTTTTGTCTCCAAAGCCTGTGAAAGACAACAAGGGGTTTTGTTGTTGTTTTCTTCACCACAAAATAATAATAAGTATCTGTACTGTGGTGTTGTGTGTTAAAACACTGGACTGCAGGTCGGTTTGAACTACAAAACTGGCAGTTCAAACTCACCAGCTACTCCTTGGAAACCCTATACAGGGTCACTATGAGTTGAAACCAATTTGATGGCACTTAACAACAACAACAAAATACTGTGGTTCAGTAGGATCAGCACTGGACTTTACACTACAAGGTTGGCAGTTCAAACTCACCAGTCCCTCTTCGGAAGCCCTATACAGGGTCACTGAGAGTCGGAACTGACTCAATGGCACATAACAACAACATACTCTCATTGAAATCCTGGTATAGTGATATAGGATAAGCATTGGACTGCTAACCACAAGGTCAGAGGCTCAAACCCACTAGCCACTCCATGAAAATTCTATGCAGAGGCACTATGAGTGACTTAACTACAACAATACTCTTTCATTAAAAAATAAAATAGAAAATTAAAAGATTATATAGAGAGCTTGCCATGCATCCATTAAAAAAGTATGTTTTGTGAGCTGTGCTCCTTGTTCAGGTAAACATGCAAATAATAGGTTCATTCTGGAATTGAAGATTTCCAAAATCTTGCACATAATTTTAGAAACTTTTTTCTTCCATTTTTAATCAGCACAGTCATTTTACCAGATAACCTGGTGTACACTACTTAAATCTGAATAATTCAAAACAAGCAAGTAAACAAGCATTCTTTTTTTTAAGTGTTGAAGCAGATTGGTATGCTTCTTTAAGGAGCTCTGGTAGTGTTCCTTAGAGAAAAAGACATTGGCTGCTAACCAGGAAAGTCAGTGGTTCAAACCCACCAGCCACTCCATGGGAGGAAAATGAGGTTTTCTGCTTCCATAAGGATTTACAGTCTAAGAAACACTATGTACTGTATCTATGAGTCAAAACAGACTTAGTAACAGTGGGTTTGGTTTTTGGTGGTTTGGTTTGATTTTTACACAAAACTTTTGAGTAAATTGTATGAGGAAAATTAACTCAGTTAATTAAGTCAGTTTTTTAATCAGGCAAAAAAATAATTTAAACGAAGACCTAGAACCCGAGTCTCCTAAAATATCTTGATTCTGAACTCCTTTCTGTAGGTATTGCTGTTTCCAGGTACTTAAACAGAAAAATTGATATAATACATCTCATTCTTGCTAGACCTAACTTTAAATGTTCCTTTTTCATGCCCCCTCCCACCCCAATCCCTTCACCTTCACCTGACCCCTCAACTCCCACCCCAGTTCCTTTGCAGAGTCCAGGAAATGTAAAAACTATTTTGTACTCATCTGTTGTTTTCTGGAGTCCTGGTATGGTTCTGCAGGATAATGCACTGGATTGAAAGGTCAGCTTGAACTGTAAAGTTGGCAGTTCAAGCCCACCAGCTGCTCCTCAGAAACCCTATCCAGTGTTGCTGTGAGTTAGAACTGACTTGATGGCACTTAGCAACAATAACAATTGTATTCTCGGAAACCCTGTACAGGGTCGCTATGAGCCAGAACCGTCTCCACGGCACATAACAACAACAACAAACCATGTTACTTTGTCAGACCACAGGGACTTCTAGTGTGGTGCTGTGGGTTAATGTGATGGACTGCAAAGTTGGTTTGAACTGCAAGGCCAGCAGTTTAAGCTCACCAGTTGCTCCTTGGAAACCCTATACAGGGTCGCTATGGGTTGGAACTGACTCGACAGCACTTAACAACAGTGGCTTGTATGTTGCTGTGATACTGACAACTATGCCAATGGTGTTTCAAATACCAACAAAATCATCCAAGATGATTGGGTTACAGCAGCGCTTCCAGACTAAGAATAGGCTTGTCGTTATTGTTATTCTGACTCCTAGCAACTCTACACAAAACAAAACCAGTCACTGCCCAGTCATCCATTATGTCAGCCAGTGTTACACTTCTATTCTTAAGGTGTTCAGTGGCTGACCTTTCAAAAGTGGTCATCATCTACTTCCTAGTATGTCTTAGTCTGGAAGTTCCACTGAAACCTCACCACCAAAGGGTGAGCCTTCTGGTGTTTGAAGCACTGGGAAACTAGGAAGAAGGAATAGCGGCCTACTTCTGAGGGAAATCTTTAAAATAGTAGTGTAACATTATCTGATGGAGTGCCAAAAGGTGAGTCACACAGGTTGGAAGACACTCCAAATATAACTGACAAGGAGTTACTTCCTGAAAACAGATATGAATAGAGTAAAACTTTTGAGACCTTTATTTGCTGATGGAACACAACTCAAAATGAGAAGAAAGAGCTGCAGTATCCATTAATAATATGAACATGAAATCTGTTATGAATCTAGGAAAATTGTAAGTTGTCAATAATGAAATGGAATCCATGAAGATCAATATCATAGGCATAAAAAACTTAAATGCATAAGTACTGGCCATTTAAAATTAAAATCAGAAAATAATGTGGTCCACTAGGCTGGGAAGGAAAAATTAAAGGGGATAGGGTGACATTCATTGTCAAAAAACATTCAAGATCTATCTTGAAGTACAGTGCTATCTGTGATAGGATAATAACTATAGGCCTACAAGGAAGACCTTGTAAACTATCAATCAAGTTTACGTACAATCACCAAAGTCAAAGATAAAGAAACTGAAGAATTCTACCAACTTTTTTAGTCTTAAATTGATCAAGCATGCCATGAAGATACATTGATAATTACTGATGATAGGAATGTGATAGTTGGAAACAAAGAATGCTATGTAGTTGAAAAATAATGGCCTTGTTGATAGAAACGATCCTGGATATCACATGATAGAATTGTACAATACAAATGACTTACTCATTATAAACACCTTTTATTTGACACCAAAAGTGATAACTATGAAGAACACCCATACTTGACCTGGCTTCAATGGTTGGATGATCAGAACTTGACTAGAGGAAGAAATAATAGGAAAAAGAAAGAGTAATCCACTATAATTTGGTAAACTTGACCTATACATATGAATATAACAGCTCAAAAGAAAGAATGAATCTTTACAGCAAGGATCATTCCCACCCCCTTGGTACACAGGATTGACAGGAATGGGCAACTCAGACATTGGCTATCCAAAATGAGGGGGAAGGACTACAAAGGCAAGAAGTGACTGGCTTACAAGCTTTCAAGAGGGAGCCTATTTCCAGAGGGTGTCAGCGGAAGTAGACTCTCCATTGAGTGGTTCCCACCCTGTCTGGATGGGGCTGGTGAAAAGAGATGGGGATAGACTCTTGTGGTTCAATAGTGAGTAATTGCTATCACGACTGACTGGGTGTGTTGTAAATGTAAAAGCAGACATTTTGTAACAAAAACAGGGAGTGGTTTATCTTGCAGTCCAGGAGCAGAGGGCCCTGGGACCATCAAGGGAGAAGAGAGGAGTGCAGGACCCTATCCAGAGAAGCAATGATGCCAGAGATGGAAGCAGAGACAATGACCTGGAAAGACAGAGCAGCTGGGGACTCTGGACTCAGGGAGGTAGAGGGTCTGTTTGCTGATGGCCGGGAGCAAGCTTGAAGGGTATACCTTTTGGTTGTTTGAATGGTTATATATTCCTGCGTGCTTCAGTGTACATCCAAAAAACAAACAAACAAACAAACAAACAAACCAAAACAACAATAAAACAGAGGGAATGGAAGCAAATGCTGTTGAATGATGATACATGGAGAGGATTATAATCATTGCAATGAAGCAAAATACGATAGGATGAATGTAAAGCTGATGTTCTCCCATGTAAACTATCACTCGATTGACAATAAAAACTTAAAAATAAAAAAAAAGTGATAGCTATACACCTCACCAGATGGAATATACAGGAATCAGATTGACTACATCTGTGGAAAGTTCATGCTTAAGCTAAAGAAAGTGAAAGCAAGTTGACAGAGTCAAAATATTATCTTGAGTATATAACCTGAATTTAAAGAACATCTCCAGAACAGATTTGATGCATTGAACACTAATGACCAAAGACCAGAGAACTTGTGGGAAGACAACAAGAATATCATACAGGAAGAAAGCAAATGGCCATGTAAAAGACAGGAAAGAAAACAAAGACTAACATGGATGTCAGAATAGACTCTGAAACTTTCTTTTGAGTGTAGGGAAGCTAAACAGAATGAAAGAACTGAGGAAGTCAAAGATCTTAGCAGAAAATTTCAAAGAGCAGCTCTAGAAGACAAAGTCAAGTATTATAATGAAGTATGCAAAGATCTGGAGACAGAAAACCAAAAGGGAATAGCATGCTCAGCATTTCTCAAGTGGAAAAAAACTCAAGAAAAAAATGAAGCCTTGAGTTGCTTTATTGAAAGTTTCTATAGATAAAATGGAGTCCTAGTGTGGTACTATAAGGTGAGCACTAGATTGCTAACTGCAAGGTCAGCAAGTCAAGCCCCAGCCCCTCCTCAGGAACCCTGCACAAGGTTGCTTTGAGTCAGAACCGAATCGATAAGCACATAAAAACAATATGGACAAAATCTTGAATGCTGCAGGAAGCATCAAAGACAGATGGAAGAAATATACTGAGTCACTGTATAAAAAAGAATTGATCAATGGTTAACCATTTCAGAAGGTATGCATATGATCAAGAATCAAGGACATCGAAATAAGGAGCCCAAGCTGCACTGAATGCACTAGCAAAAAATAGGACTTGAAGAGTTAATGGATTACTAATTGCAATGTTTCAACCATCCGATACAGAACTGGAAACACTCACTAATCTATGTGAAGAAATTTGGAAGACAACTACCTGGCCAATGACTGAAGGAGAATCCATATTTGTGGCCATTCTAAAGAAAGGTATCCCTACAGAATGCATAAGTTATTGAACAATGTCATTAATATCACACACAAGTAAAACATTACAGAAAATATTTCAGAAATGGTTGCAACTGTACATCAAAAGGGAACAAGAAATTCAAGCTGGATTTAGAAATTCAAGCTGGATTTATAAAAGATTTGAACAATGAATATCATTATTGATGTCAGATAGATCTTGGCTAAAAGCTGAGAATACCAGAAAGATGTTTCCTTGTATTCTATTAGTTGTACAAAGACAATTGACTATGTTGATCATGCACACTATAAACAATATTGCAAATAATGGGAATTCCAGAACACTTAGTTGTATTCATGGGGAACCTGTACCTAGACCAAGAAGCACTTCTTTGAACAGAACAAGGAGACACTGAATGTTTTAAAATCAGGATAGAAGTATGTCAGGGTTGTATCTTTTCACCATACTTATTCAATCTATATGATGAGCACACAATCCAAGAAACTGGACTATATGAAGAAGAATGTTGCACCAGAATCATTAACAACTGAAGATATGTAGATGACACAATCTTGCTTGCTGAAAACAAACAGGATCTGAAGCACTTACTATTGAAGATCAAAAAATGCCGCCTTCAGTGTGGATTGCAGCTGAATGTAAAGAAAACAAAGATCCTCACAACTAGATAAATGAATCATGATAAGAAGAACAAAGTTTGAAGTTGTCAAGGATTCCATTTTCTTTACATGCACAATCAATGCTCATAGAAACAGCTGTCATATTAAAGAATGAATTGCACTGGACAAATCTGCTGCAAAAGACCTTTTTAAAGTGTTAAAGAGCAAAGGTATTGCCTTAAGGATTAACATGGGTCTGACCCAAGCCACTGTATTTTCAATTGACTCATATGCATGTGTCATCATTCCTCTGTCAGTTTATCATACTGTGGTGACTTGCATGTTGCTGTGACACTGGAAATTATGCCACCAATATTTTTTTTTTATGTTTTATTGTGAATTATGTGATAGTTTACATTAGAGAACATTAACTTTGCAGTCATCCTATTGTATATTGTTTCACTGCCATGGTTACAATCCCCTCCATGCATTATCAACCAACCAAAGGGTATACCTTGCAAGCCTGCCCCCAGTCATCAGCACACAGCACCTCTTCCTCTCTGGGTCTAAAGTCTCCAGCCGCTCCATCTCTCCACATCATCATCCTTTCCTCCATCTCTGGCATCACTGTTTCTCTGTGTAGGGTCCCGCACTCCACTCTTCTCCCTTGATGATCCCAGAGACCTCTGCTACTGCACTGCAAAGTCAACCACTCCCCTCCTTTTGCTTCAAAACATCTACCTTTACATTTCTAACCCTCACATTCAGTCCTGATAGCAATTATTCACTATTGTGCCACATGAGTGCTATCCACATCTGCTTTCATCAGCCATGCCACCAATATTTTAACTACTAGCAGGCTCAATCATGATGGGCAGGTTTCAGTGGAGCTTCCAGATGAAAACAAACCAGGAAGACGGAGAGACAGACAAATTCTGAAAGATTAGTCACTGAAAACCATATGAATATCAGCAGAACATTGTCAGATATAGTTCCAGAAGATGACCCTTTCAGATTGGAAGTCATTCAAAATATGACCGTATAAAAGCTACCTCCTCAAAGTAGAGTTGACCATATGACTATAATGGCGTAATTTGTGATACACACAATTCAAACTGAAAAACAACAATACATCTGTAAACATCCATTAATAACTGGAACATAGAATATATCAAGTATCAATCTAGGAAAATTAGAAGCTGTTACAAATGAAATGGAATGCACAAAGATCAATATCCTAGGCATTAACAAGCTAAAATGGACTAGTTTTGGCCATTTTAAGTCTGACAATAATATGGCTTATTATGCTGTGAACATCAAATTGATAAGGAATGTTATCACATTCATTGTCAAACAGAACATTTTCAAGATCTGTCTTGAAGCACATTGCTGTATGTCATATAATATATATACATCTACAAAGAAGACCAGATAATACTACTATTATTAAAATTTATGCACTGACTCAAGTCAGTGATGATGAAATGGAAGAATTCTACCAACTTCTTCAGTATGAAATTAATCAAATAATGAAATCAAGATGCATTGATAATTACTGACCACTGAAATGCAACAATTGGAAACAAAGGAAGGATCAGTAGTTGGAAAATAAAGTGTTGGTGAAAAATGATGCTGAAGATCACATGATAGAGTTTTGCAAGACCTATAGTTTATCCATTGCTAATACTTTTTTAAAACAATAGAAAAGGTGACTTGTTATTATTTTTAAGAGCCACTGAGTTGGTTCCAACTCATAACAACCCTAT
Organism: Chrysochloris asiatica; assembly: GCF_000296735.1. Lineage (NCBI taxonomy): Eukaryota > Metazoa > Chordata > Mammalia > Afrosoricida > Chrysochloridae > Chrysochloris > Chrysochloris asiatica. The sequence continues at coordinate 12,644,145 of NW_006408520.1, forward strand.
GTAGGGTTTCTGAAGAGCGGCTGGTGAGCTTGAACTGCTGACCTTGTGGTTCAAACTGACCTGCATTAACCCACAGTGCCACACTAGGACTTCTAAAAGGTAGCTACACACATGGCAATATATAAAATGAAAATACAGGAATCAATACATCTGTAGGAAGAGACAGAGGAAAAGTTCAATACCGTCAGCCAAACCAAGGCTACTGGCAGACTGTGAAACAGATTTTCAATTGCTCATATGCAGGTTTAGGCTAAAGCTGAAGAAAATTCAAACAAGACCCTGATAGCCAAAATCTGACCTTGAATATATCCCACCTGAAACCAGAGACTATCTCAAGAATATATTTGATGCATTTGATACTAATGACCTAAGACCACCATACAGGAAGAAAACAAAAGATCATGAAAAAGGCAGAAAAGAAAGAAAAGACAAAAATGGCTCTCAGAAGACATTGAAACGTACTTCTGAGCATAGGGAAACTAAAACAAATAAAAAAATAAAGTAAAAGAGCTGAACAGAAAATTTCAAAGCTGGAGAAGACAAAGTATTATAACAAAATAGTATAACAAAATATGCAAAGACCTAGAGTTGGAAAAGCAAAAGGGAAGAATATGCTCAGCATTTCTCAAGCTGAAAAACCTGAAGAAAAAATTCAAGACTTGGCTTGTAATATTGAAATAGTCTATGGCCAAAATATTGAATGACGCAGAAAGAATCAAAAGAAGATAGACGGAAAGGTAGCAAGTGATCATGAACTGACTGTACTGAAGGAAGAAATCTAAGCTGCATTGAAGCAAAGGCAAAAACCAAGGCTTCAGGAATCGAAATCTTTCAACAAACTAATTACTAAAGTGCTAGCTCATCTATGCCAAGAAATTTGAAAGACAGCTGTCTGGACAACAAATTGGAAGAAATCCATATTTGTGCCCATTCCAAAGACAGGTGACCCAACAGAATGCAGAAATCATCAAACAATATCATCAATATTACATGCAAATAAAATTTTTTGATGATCAAAAACAGTTGCAATTTTATGATGATCAAAAACAGTACATTGACAGGAAACTGCCAGAAATTCAGGCTGGATTCAGAAGAGGACATGAAACTAGGAATATCACTGCTAATGTCAGATGGATCCTTGCTGAAAGCAGAGAATGCCAGAAATATGTGTACTTTTGTTTTATTGACTATGCAAAGACTTTTTAACTGTGTGGATCTTGACAAACTATGAATAACATTGTGAAGGATGGGCATTTCAGAACACTTAATTGTACTCATGATGAGCTTGTTCATAGTTCAAGAAGCGATTGTTCAAACAGAACAAGGAGACACTGAATGGTTTAAAACCAAGAAAGGTGTGTACTGAGGTTGTATTGTATCACCATACTTATTCATTATTTATGACAGGCAAATAATGGGAGAGACTGGGTTATATGTAAAATAATGTGGCATCAATCTTAGAGGCAGATCATTGACAACCTGTGATATGCAGATGATACAACCCTCCTTGCTAGAAAGTGAAGAGGACAAAATAGTTACTGATGAGGCTCAAAGACTACAGCTTTCAGTATGAATTTCACCTAAATGTAAAAAAAAAATCCTCACAATTGTATCAATAAATAACATAACGGTAAATGGAGAAAAAAAAATGAAGTTGTCAGGATGTAATTTTACTTTAATCCACCCTCAAGGACACAGCAGTCAAGAAATAAAACAACTACACTGGGCAAATAGCTGTAAAAGACTTCTTTAAAATTTTAAAGTACAAAGATATCATTTTGAGTACTAAGGTGCATCTGACTAAAGTCATGGTATTTCCAATCATGTGATGTACGTGTGAAATCCGGACAATGAATAAGGAAGGCCTTAAAAGAATCAATGCATTTGAATATGGAGAAGAATATTAAAAGCCCACCAGAAGAGCAAACAAATCTGTATTGGATAAAGTGCAACCAGAATGCTTCTTAGAAGCCAGGATGGTGAGACTTCATTTTTCATACTTTGGATATATTGTCAGAAGGGACTAGTCCTTGGAGAAGGGCATACTGTTTAGTAAAATAGAGGGTCAGTGAAGACGAGGAAGACCCTCAAAGACATAGATTAACAAGGTAGTAGCAGAAAGGGACTCAAAGGTAACAATTGTGAGGATGTTGCAGAATCTAAAAATATTTTGTTCTGTTGTGCATAGTGTCACGATGAGTATAAACTAACTTAATGACTTCCCACAATAACAACATATTCATGTGAAATCTAAACAGTAAATAAGGAATACTGGAGAAGAGTTGACACATTTGAATTATGGTGTTGGTGAAGAATATTGAAATTACCATGAACTGTCATAAGAATGAGCAAAACTGCTTTGGAAGATGTACAGCCAGAATGCGCCTTGGAAAGAAGGATGGTGAGACTTGGTCTCACGTACTTTGGGCATGTTATCAGGAGAACCAATCTCTGGAGGAAGACATCATACTTGGAAAAGTAGAGATTCAGTGAAAAGTCAGAAGATCCCCAAGAAAATGAATTGTCACAGTATCTGTAGCAATGGGTTCAAATAAAACAGTTGTGAGGATGGCTCAGGACCAGGTAGTGTTTCGTTCTGTTGTGTCAACATGAGTCTGATGATGCTAACAAAACAACAACAAATGAAAGTGTAGAATTCTTTGGAGGAAGAATTAGAAAGATGGAAACAGTACTTTCACAAGTGTATAGACCTCTATGGAGCATTTGTTGAGAAATAACAGCTTAACATTTTGATCCTTTCATTTAAAAGTATTTATGATTTTGTAGCAATACCTTTTTTTTTTTTTTTAATTTAAGCTTTTTATTGTGGATTGAGTGAAAGTTTACAGGGCACATCATCAGTTTCACATTCAACAATTCGTATAACTTGTTTCATTACATTGATTATAATCCCCTCCATATACCATCAGTTAAAAG
>NW_006408520.1:12650153-12668342 GCF_000296735.1 Chrysochloris asiatica
CGATCCGCCATCTTGTTTGTTCCTCTAGCAATGCTTTTTGTCTTATAAATATGAGGAGGCTTCAAGAAGTTCATGAAAAAATTGAATTTAAAGATAATGGAGTTTTTTTTACTGAATTTTTGGAAGACTTCTTAAACAGTTGATGTGTGAACAGCACTGGAATTATGGGCACTGACCCCCAGACAGTCAAAAATAACTTTTGACTCCTGCAGAACTAGACTACTATTAGCCTACTATTGAAAGAAAACCTTACTGATAACATAATCAATTAACCCATAATTTTTTTGGCATGCATTATATACTGCAAGAACATAAAAGCTGAATTTTTATAACCAGATAAAAAGGTATTTAGAAAAAAATTGCAAGGTTTTTCATGCCTGCTGTCATACCTAAAGCAGTGGCTTCACAAATTTCCTACCACAACTGCAGGCCTCAATCTGCAGTACATAAGAAGGAATTCAATTTTATTTTTTGTGAGGTCATGACTTTTTTTTTTGCTTCTTAGGAACACTTCCAGCATCACTAGTGGCACTTTATATGAGTCCCATGGTGTTATTCAAGGTTTACATTATTACACTAAGCATGATGAAAATATGCAAGAACCCTTGTTGTTAGGTGCCATTGAGTCAGTTCTAACTCACAGCGACTCTACATAGGGTTTCTGAGGAGCAACTGGTGAGCTTGAACCACAAGCCTTGCAGCTCAAACCAACCTAAAGGTTGAGTTCTTATCCTACAATGCCACATGGGAGCCATTAGAGATCACTTTTTACTGTGCTATGCAATTTACTGAAGAAATGAGCTGCTCTCAAAGAGAAGATTAGTGTCGTGCAGTGTTTTTCTTAATCTGCGTATAAGTGGACCTGCACAGTTTAAATACATGTCCAAGTGTCAACAGCATAACTAGACCTTCTAGGTTAGGGTAAGATTTCACCATAGCCACCCTTTACAAGGTCCCATTGGTCATCCTGAGTCTCCTCTCTGAATAATGAATCAGCTAGAGGGATCATTTTAGGTGCTCTGTAAACATTGGTTTAAGTTATGGAATTATTTAAGCAGAAAGTTGTGATTGCTTTCAAATACTTCAGATGATTCAGCATCTGTTAACTATCCTCACAACTACTTTTGGCAGAAAAACTGATGTTTTATTAACCCATTAAGGTTTTTTTAGCTTACTCTTTTTTCAGATTATGTGCATGATGAATATTTTCCCTTTTATGCATTTGTTCTTTGCTTCTAGACAAGGATGGAATTTATATTGCAGTTGACTTATTTCATGTTTATGTATGTGTGTTTTGTTGTTAGCTTCCAAGTCAGTTCTGACTCATGGTAACCGCATGTATACAAACAAAGGAAAATTGTTCTAAAGGGTCATCAAGGTTGTGGGCTTTCAAAAGTGAATCACCAGACCTGTCTCTGAGACTCTTCTGGGTGGGATCAAATTATCAATTTTGTGGACTGTTGTCGAGCTCTTTAGGGTCTCCTATGTATATGTATTAAAACTTAATGAAATATGAATATCAGTTTTGAAATGCTTGTGGAATAGAAATTACCTTTATGGATCTTCTAAGCTTATAAAATTCCAGTCTTGACCGTCTCTTTCCACCTATTGTCTACAGATCCTCTTACTCTCTACTGACACCTTATTCTTCCAATGTCCATTTATTTGCTTCTACTCTTTCTAATATATGTACATCTTTGTTTCACCTTTTATAATCTCGGTTTGATTTTACTAATGAAGCTTCTTCCATCCTCACTGACTTCTACAGGAAAAGAAAGACTAATATTTAAAAATATTATTTAGCTTATCAATAATATGTTTTTCAATCTACAAATGGTTCAGTGAGAAGATCATAGTGCGGGTTAACTCTATAGCTCTTCTCAACTCCCTTCATTATATCTGGAAATGATGATAATGCTTGCCACCAAAGATTTTTCTGGAGATGAAATACCTTAAAGTCAGGACAATTCAAGAATTTTTGTTTAGGTAGCTGGACTCTAACAAGAAAAAGTTTCATGCTGTGCATTTGTGTATAAATCTTTTCATATATATTTTATGCATATATTTGAGAAATATATATGGTAAATAATTCTAATAAAAGTCAACATTACCATTTAAAATTTTGGAAAATTAGCATTACAGTTTAATTCTTGGAGTTATATTAGTTTGTCAATATCCCATATAAAATTGAAATTTAGGCATAAGAATCTATATCCTCAGATATATGCAATGCTGTGTTTGAATGGGTGAATTACTATGAATTTAAACATATTCATAATTAGGCCTGGAGTTTGTTTGACATATTTATATTTTTGAGTCATTACATATGAATTCTCTCATGGATTAAATTTGATTGGTAGCTAGCATTTTAAATTCTGATTTGAGATTCTTTTTTTTTTTTTCAAGGATACCAATTGTGGTCATAGTAATAATTATAATTTTATTCCAATAAAGGTTTTCATAACATTTTCCATTAATGTTCCATTTAAGCCAATATTGGTTTTAATAACATTTTTTATTACAAAACTAATATGTACTGTTACAGAAAATAAGGAAAAATTCAGCATAAAAGATAAAAGTCATGTAACGTCAACACTCAGCAATCCTATTTGTGTGTGTATATGTAAACACACACATATAGAGACGTACATTTCCATAAACAAATATTTTTAAACTAAACTAGAATCAAACTGTATACCCTGTTCTAACACTATGTTTTCTTTCACATAAAAAATATATTAAGGAAGCATTTTTCAAACTTTTAAAAATCCTTCTAAATGTGATTTACCTTTCAATAGCTATCTAGGATTTTAAGGAAAGAATATTCCACAATTTGTTTCGTTCATCTGCTATTTTTCAACTTTGGAATGATAAAATCAAAACCCATTTTTATAACATAGCAGAGAAATGATTGGGTAAATTCTGGCTCTCAAGGACTGCTAGACTATATGAAATAATTCAAAGCAGAAGAAGACCCCAGATTCTGTACCTAGTCTTAATACGGTTGTGTTGACATGAAACATTGATGAAAGCAAGTGAGCCGTAAGGCTCCCCATATTGTCACATGTGCAAAAGAACTCAGGACATTGTAAACCTAATCATGGCTTCTTTGGCCGTAACTCTTACACATCCTATTTGCATTAAGGTCCTTTTTCAGTAGTGAATAGATTGCATTTAAATTATAAACTTGGAAAGGAAAAGTAAAAGGATTACTGAGTGTGAGAGATGGATGAAGAAAAGCAGTAAAGCCTATGAGATCAGAAGGATAAGTCTCGCAGTTCAACTGACATAAGAGATGGATTACAAGGGCTCTGAAGTAGGGAATGATTTACTTAAGAATTTAGCAGTAATTTGCATTTAAGGAATCTATTAGTGCATTCGTACACAATTCCATCATTGGATGACTAACAGAAATATATGGCATTTACTTACAATTTTATTAATTCTAATAAAATATGACATTATCTCTTTATAGCATTTTTATTCAGAGAAAACCTGCTTTCCTAGGTCTGTTGGCTGATGTAACCTACATCCATCATTAAATGGCATAATGATGCTGCATCTTTCTGACATCGCCCTGTGTATAATTTTCTGTGGCTTATTCTATTCCTGAAATAAAATATCTCTAAGGAGTAGTCCTGAAAAAATTAACCCTTTAACACTGATCAACAGAAATTTATCCTAGAAATAGCTAGGTCTGTCAGTTGTTCAAGAGATTTAGCACCTGTAAAGCCATTTACCCAAAACATGAGCGGGAAATAATTATCTTTAAAATAACAAAAAGATAGAGCATCGTTATTTTCTCTGTTGGAACAAACATAGCTTATGATATTTTCTTCTTGAACTCAGATTATACACACAAATACATATTGTATTTATCCTTTAACTAAACAAACAAAAACCTTCGACTTCATATACTTCTGGAGGAGACAGAGAGAGGAAATGGAGTTCAAGATAACACTGATATCTTGCTCAGATGTACTCAAAGCTAGTTACACCAAATCAGAAACATCCATTGATTTCCTCTTCTCTGCTTTTACCTCTTTCAAATATATGCATGTTTTTTCTAGGATATTGCTTCGAATAGAACCATGTTTATTCCCAGCTTGTCTCAGATGATGATTTTTTTGTTTAACTTTCATTTTTCTAAAATTTGGGTTCTAAAATTTTATTTATAAATAGGATTTTAGAAAAGATGATATAATTTCTCTATAACATTACTCTATGAAAATAAGATGTCACTCTTATAGCTATTAACAGTGATAGGAAAGTTAGAACTGAAGCAGAAATTTAGAACTGAGGATACTCTCAGTGACCTGGAATGATACAATAGCCACAACAAAGGACTCAAGCTTGTCAGCAATCATGAGGAAATCACAACATCAGGCAATACATTGTTTTGTTATACATAAGATCACCATGAGTCAGAGCTGACTCAATGGCAATTTTCAGTGAAAACACTGCATTTGATCAATTCTGAGATCTGCATTTTTTACATTTTAATATCTCTAAAATTATTTTCAAATGATCAGATTTTATGGGGAAAAATCTACTAGTATTTTAGAAATTAATTTTGCTTATTTTTCTCATTACTGCTTGCTTAAGAACAATGTACTCATATGTATCATCTTAAAACAGATGGAATGCAGTGGTGTGCTTTCAACTGTAATAGATAAAGATAAAATTACCCACTATTTGGGTTGCACTTGTAAGTGACATTCTGATACATCAACTTAGCCCCTCTGCCAAACTTACCTAGAAAAGCACATTGTCCTGGAAGGATCTTGAGCAAATGACAATTTAAAATCTTACCCTGATTCTGTTTTTAGAAACTCATCTTCTCAAATATATCTAATAGGGCAGTGAACTGAGGTAGATTAGTGAGTTCCACAGGTAACCTCCCAAAATTCATTGTATTCATTAGGTTCATCCCTTCCTCCTTTACTACATAAAGCTTGGTAGGTAACCAGATTGATTAATTTGTTACATATCCTTCCGTACTTTACCTTTCTGATAGTAAACAATGGAAAAAAAACCCAAAAACCTGAAGCTAGCAAGAAAAAGCATGGATAGTCCTTAAAATAAATAACCAACCCAATGGACAGCAGAGAGCCAAGTATGCTTTACATATTTCTAAGCATTCTAAATATCAAATAAGAATATTAATATCTATGATCTATTCATATGTGTTTATGGACTCCTGGTGTGGCACTGCAGGATAAGCATTGAACTGTAAACCACAAGGTCAGCAGTTCGAACCCACAGCTGCTCCTTGGAAAACCTATGCAGGGTTGCTATGAATCAGAACCGACTCAACAGCATTAATAACATCTATGTGTGTGTATATCTAAGCACACTGATAAGCACACACATAGGTAGTTACAAGATTATATATGTTAGCAAAAGCCTTGCCACCATCTTCTAAAACTAAGAAAATTTTGGAAGGCAAGAATATACTTGTTGAAGTTTTCCTTGCATTAATAGGGGTAAGGAGAAAAGTTATTGGGGTTTGCAAATTTACTTTAAACAAATTATAAAAAAAATACACACTGACCTACATTTATTGAAAGAAAAACAGTCAACTACAATTATAATTGTTATACTGTCAGGTATTTATTAATAGACAGTCGACTGTCATCTTTGTTAAAATGCTCTAAGTTGACGAATTTCATTTACATAAATGGGTGGAAAGTCCTTTTCTTACTTGTCCAACAAACTAGAGACAAAGTGCCTGCCAATGTTTTAATTTCTTTTTCATGTTCTGGTTAGAAAGTGAGAAGAATGCTTTCACTCCACAGTGTCATGAATATGATAATCTATGGAAATCACGAAAGCAGGTACTTAAGTTAAGCATATACTGAACTACAGGAATCCCTGATGAATTCAAGTCTCTTCTGTTTAGAGAAGATGTTGTTGCCTGTGAAGTGACAGACTGCCAGATGTTCATGAAGTAGCACGGTAATGGGCTCAGATTTTAGCATCTCTCCCCCAACCCCCGCGGAAGATTGCATTTACTTTAGGCTTCAGGAAGGCCTTGCTTTCATTCTTTAAGCACTAGTGTTTACATTTACTTTTCAACTATTAAATCTTCATTTTCTTAATTTTACTTATTTAAACATGTGGAGCATAAAATTACATATCTTCATAGAGTGTGTGCAGTTTAAATGTGAAATATGCAATTCTCCATCATGTAAGGTGCATTTAATCCATTGACTTCCCTTAGAAAAGCTTGGAAAAATGGTTTACTGAAGAGAGAGGAAATGTTTGCTTTCACATAATATGCACACTGCAAAAATTTTAAAGTGCATATTTAAAATAAAATCATTGTTATTTTCATTGTGTCACAAAATACTTCTTAAAGTTGATAATTGAAAGAATGCTTTAACATTTTGAGACTTTCTGTAATAGTGATGTTGATAAAGAGAAGTAACATTTATTGAGTGTGTTTCATTGTTGCTGTTAAGTGCTGTTGACTCATAGTGATCCTCTATAGGGTTTCCAAAGAGCAGCTGGTGGGTTTGAGCTGCCAACTAGGTACTGTTTCATTCTGTTGTATATAAGGTCGCTATGAGTCAGTACTGACTCGATTGCATCTAACAACAACCACAACACAAACTCCCTGAGTGTAGGGATCAGATAGGTTTTGTCCACTACTTCTGACTACCTTCAATGCCTCCTTCTGCTGCTGTAGGCCATCAAGTCGATTCCTATTCATAGCAACCCTGTATAGGATTTCTGCGGCTGTAAATCTTTATGGAAGCGTTATGCCTAATTTTTGGTCTGTGTAGCAACTTGTGAACTTAACTACTGATTTTGCAGTTAGCAAACACATAACCACTATGCCAGCAGTGTTCCTTGTCTTCAGTGTACATGTTATCTATGTATGTGTTGGGCATACATTAGGTACTAAAAAATTTTGCTGAATGATCCTTTCCTGAAGACATAGCTTATTATCTTTCACGTATTATATTCCTATAAAACATTAAAAAGACACTTCTAATATCGTTGGGTGAAGAAGCAGCCAAAAGGCTCAGGAATGACATGGCCAATCAATGTAGAGAGAAGGTGCAAGACTTGGAGTCAGAAGTCCTCCATTGCTGTTTACTCTTCCATATCATATGGCATTGAGCAAGCATGTGGACCTCAGGTTTCATCAATATAATAATTACATTATTATAAAAATTAAATGAAACACTATGTAAAAGCAACTTCCAGAACTTGTTAAATGCTATAAACATGCTATGAAATTTTACCGTTTAGACCCAATATCTTGGAAGATGTAGTATACAGCCACTGGCTAATGTCAGGTAAAACAAATTATATACTGATTAGTCTACCTAAGCCTATAGTGGCTGGTTTCTTTGACTGATGTCCTCATTTTATTTTTATTGAAATTTCGTATATTTTGTTGTTGAGAGTGTGCACAGTAAAACATACACCAATTCTACTATTTCTGCATGCATACTTTAGTGACATTGATTTTATTCTTCAAGTTATACAATAATTCTCACCCTCCTTTTCTGAGTTGGCCCTACACCACTAATATAAACTCACTGAACCCTAAGGTTCTTTTGAGTTTTTGTTGTTAATATGACCCCATATTGATAGTTGTTTTTTTAAAAAAGCATGATGCTCAAGTTAGATCTTTTCTCCTAGTTAAGCGTAACTATGGTTTATTTTTAATAGATTTCAGAGAATATTTTTGATTTAAGATTTTGAGATTGATTCAGGGACTAGATGTAGAAATTCATCCATTCTCCAATGGTTTCAGAAAATCTAGAGTCTATGAAAATTTTTAGTTCAGTTTTGCATTTCCTCCCTCTGGATCAAGATTCTTCTATGGAATCTTTGATCAAAATGTTTAGAATGGTAGCCAGACACCATCCAGTTCTGGTCTTATGGCAAAAGAGGCAGTTATTCATGGAGGCAATTAGCCACACATTCCAAAATCTCCTGCTGTTCCTATTGTTTTAGCTGAATAGAGACCAATTGTTGTGTATTGGATGGCCACTTGCAAGCTTTTAAGACCTTAGAAAATATCCAAAGAATGAGGAGGTAGAACAGAAGCACTAAACACAATGGTAGGCCAATTAACTGGGTTGTCTCATAAAAACGTGACCTTAAAACTCCAACCAAGACACCAAATCTCATGAAATTTTAGTTGTACATAACACAGCTACCCACCCACCCCTTTTTTTGGCCCTTGTAAATATATCATACAGCTTCTGCAAATTCAACTTTTTATAGGTGTGCAGTTTATTGGCAGCAATTACATTAATTTGTTGTGCAACCTTACCCTTAAGCAATGAGATTTTTTTTTGCCACCCACTTCTTTTGACCCTCCCTCTTGCCCCTGGTAATCACTAATAAACTTGGGTCTCTATGCATTTGCCTTTTCTTATGTTTTTAGATAAGTAATGTCATACAATAGGCGTCCTGGTGTGGCGCTGTGGGCTAATGCATCAGACTGCAAAGTCATTTGAACTGTAAAGTTGGTTGTTCAAGCTCACCAGCTGCTCCTTGGAAACCCTATACAGGGTCGCTATGGGTCGGAATTGACTTGACAGCACTTAACAACAACACAACAAATGTCATACAATAGTTGTCCTTTAAGTTGACATTTTATTCAGTGTCATATCTTCTAGCTCTGGCCATACTTTAGCATTGATCAAGACTTCATTGCCACTGTATGTGTGCACCATATTTTGTTTATGCATTCATCTGTTGATGGTCATATAGGTTGTTTCCAACTTGTTGGCTGTTATGAATAGTGCTGTGATGCACTCTGATGTGTAAATCTCTTTTTCAGTCTATTTTCTAGTCTTTGGGGTATATTACTAGGAATGGAATTGCTAGGTTATATGCTAATTCTATTTTTAGTTTTTTTGAGGAACTGTCACACTGCTTTCCACAGCAACTGTACCATTTTATACTCAGCATTGGATAAGGGTTTCCAGTTTACCCACATCCTTGCCAGCATTTGCTAATTTCTGTTTTGTTTTCATCCTAGCCATTCTAATGGGAGTGAAATGGTAACCCACTGTGGTTTTGATATGCATATTTCTGATGTCTAATGACATTCAGCATCTTTTCATGTGTTTGATTGTCATTTGAATTTCCTCACTGCTGACACATATATACAAGTCCCTTTCCCATTTTATGATTGGGTTATTTGTCTTTTCTTTTATTAAATAGCAACATTTTTTATGTACTTTGGTTATTAGATTCTTGTCAGAACCCGTAGATAGCTTGTCTTTTCATATTTGTTGTAATCTTTTGATAAACAGAAGTTTTTAATTTTTATGAAGTTCTGTTTATTTATTTTGTCTTTCACTTGTTGCTGCCATCTTTTTTGTGGTATTAGTCACTGGAAACATTAGACCCATGTTTTTATAGATCATGGCAACCCAAAGAAGCTGTATGGTTGCAGTGGTTAAGACCTTGACTGTCTACCTGAATGTTAGCCTTTCAAACCTACCAGCAGCCTCATAGGAGAAAGATGTGGCAGTCTGTGTCTAAATTTAATAGCTTTGTAAATATTAGGAGGCAGTTCTGCTCTGTCTCATAAGTCAAAAGTGGTTGGTTTTGGTTTCTCCCTCAGGCAAAGGTATCAAAAGGCCAGCAGCATGATCAACATATCCATGTGGCTTTTGTAACACCAACATTTTTTTTTTTTTTTGGAAGCTAGATTTTGGACTAATGCCTACATTTGTAATTTTAAAGTGAATTTTTAACAAAATAATAGTTTTTATAATAGCTATGGACTATGAGGGTAAGTCAAAAAGTGTTGTTACTAAGCTTCCAGTTCAGAGAAGTACAAATTAATTCCATACAAACCATGTTTAAACATGTTTCTGCAATCAGTAGATGACTGCAGACAAGTTCTCTCAATTATACATTTGTCATGATCTCATTAGAATATCTTCACAAAAAAAAAGGTCAAATCAAAACAGTGGTTTCCAAGGAGATCTTCTGGACCAGTTAAATTCAAAGCTGAGGTGTTAGCTCACAAGGTTAAGAAAACACAATCTGAAAATGGTAATCTTGAAAGGTTATCATGAAGGACACAGGGCAATCAAGGGCCCTATTTATGAAAAAGTTTTAAGAAAATTGAAGATTGAATTGGTGTAAAAAAAGCCAATTAAGTTGTGCCAAGAAATTCCCCCCCTACCCCATCACAATGTACCTGCCCATTCTTCAAGGGTAGCAAGGTCTGTTCTATAAAAAATTTGTTGAGAAACCTCACCTCATTTACCCTACAGTGCTGTTCTTTCTCCTTCAGACTTCTGCTTATTATTAAAATTCAAAGAACAATGAAAAGGAACACCATCTGAGTCCCTCAAAGATGACAAAACTGCCATGTTAATGTGGTATGAATTGAAATGCATAGAAGTCTTTGTGGAAGGGTTACAGGCATGGAAACACCACTATCACAGTGTCCAGATGTAGATGGAGGATATGTCTGGAATCAATAGTTTTACATTTTGATACTTCTGTTTAATAAAGGTTTATATAATACAAGTCTCCAGGAACTGATGGAATACAAATTGAAATCTTTCAACAAGTTAATGCAGCACTAGAGGCACTCATTCATCTATGCCAAGAAATGTGGAAGATAGCCACCTGGCCAACTGGTTAGATAGATCCATATTTGTACCCATCCCAAAGAGAGGTGAACCAACAGAATGCAGAAATCACGAGAATATGTGATTAATATCACATGCAAGTAAAATCTTGCTAAAGATAATTTCAAGACACCTACATTAGTACATTGACAGGGAACTGCCACAGGTTCAAGCTGAATTCAGACAAGGACATGGAATGAGGGATATCATTGTTGGCGTTAGATGGATCTTGGCTGAAGCAGAGAATACCAGAAGTGTCTACCTGTGCTTTCTTTACTATGTTAGATGAGATTTCACTCTAGAAAAATTTGTGCATACACAGAACCTTTCTGAATATTTTGTATAAAAATTATTTAATAAAACTAGGTCAACTGTTTTCATCATTTAGCTTTGACCACATAATGATGGCTGAAATTTCTTGTCAAGAAAGTTTTTAGTTGGTTTTAGTTCTTCCTGCATTTACCAAATACTCAAGACCAACAATGTGCAAAGAAAGGGTCTCTGAGTGGATTAAGCAGTTGTACTGAGTTCCTAAACTAAAAGTTGGTTGTATGAACTCATAAAGCACTGCCTCAGAAAAGAGACCTGGTAATTTGCTTTCATAAAGAGTACAGTCAAGAAAACCCCTTGGAGCAGTTCAATTCTGTAACATATGGGGTTGTCATAAGTTGAAATCATCCTGACACCAGCAAGTTTGTTTTAGTTTATTTTGTTTTTTTCATGTGCAAAGGCAAAAAGTTTAAGTAGTATCCTGTCTTCAAAATTTTATTATCTTCTGGGATATAAAAATGAATAAATAGTGATAACATAGGATAGGAAATGACGTTCAAGAAGAGACAGAGAAAAACAAATCTCTGGTGCAATGATCGCTGTAGTTTGATGATAAATATTGTCTTATGGAGGTTTGCTAGTTTTTCCATAGTGACATACAGAAGCTATTGTTTCTAGAATACTTTGCTGCACATATAAAAGATATTTTTCCCATGTTAAATACATTCTCCTAGTGTGGTAATTAATTAACTTCAAAAAATTGTTCATTTCAATGAAATAATGCATTCTTGCTTTCATTTTCTGTCAAATATAAATCTTTTGCTTAGCATGTTTTTAAGTGCCATAGAGTCAGTTCTGACTCATAGCAATCCTGTAACGAAACCCTAAAAATTGACTTTCCAACTGAGGATTATTTTATTCCAATAAGTACTGAACTGTAACTCCAAATAGCATTTTCGATTGGATCAAAATATAATATGTTATGCCCTGTGCCACACTTTCAGGTAAAAAGGCTTAAAGCAGTCATCTAGGGGTTTCCATGTAAGAAAATATTAGGTATCGTATTGAATAAATTTGGAAAAATTTGATTACTTTTCTATTCTTGCTCCAAATATAGCCTGAATCTTTATTTGTTTTTCCCTACTTATAGTAGTCCCATTTCCCTCATAACCCCATTTTTCTGTTTTTCTTTGTTTCAATCCATTGTGTGAAGTAATTTTTATTCCATTTTCCCTCATTGGTTTTTGCCAATGCAACATTTATCCATAAAAGCAATAGCATTTAGAAGGTGGATTTCTAAAACAAGTTGTTTCATCCAAACTCTTTGAAGACATTAGAACAACTATAGCTCAGGAAGTCTTTATATGTAGCAAATATTTTGTGACTTTTTATAATTCAGATACTCACTTAATTATTACACTCAGTAAGTTTTATACTGCTTTGCAGTTCTCAAAATAGTAAAAGATATATTTTAGTAACCTATTAATAGTTCCCCTATTTCAAACAGTTTTTGTGAAAATCAAATAGGTAGATTAATCATTGTTATTACTGCCCCAGGTCAGTGCACTTAAAGAGCAATAATGGTTCTACATATTATTCTTAAGTGCTATACAGTCAATTCTGACCTATGTTGTTATTAGATGCCATCGAGTTGGTAATGACTCATAGAGACTCTATGCACAACAGTATGAAACACTGCCCAGTTCTACGTCAACCTCATGATCATTGCTATGCCTGAACCCATTGCTGCTGCCACTGTACCAGTCCATGTCACTGTGTCTTCCTCTTTTTCTCCGACCTTCCACTTTCTGAAACATGAAATCCTTCTCTAGGGAAAGGCCCTCCTGATAATATGTCTAGCATGTGAGAGACAAAGTCTGGCCACCTGGCTTCGAAGGAACACTCTGTTTGTACTTCTTCCAATATAGATCTGTTTGTTCTTTTGGTAGTCCATAGTACTTTCAGTATTCTCCCCCAACCCTATAACTCAAATCCATCAATTCTTCTACATTCTTCCTTATTCACTGTCAAACTTTCACATGCATATGAGGTTATTGAAAATACCATGGCTTGGATCAGACGCACCTTAGAACTCAAACTGACATCTCTGATCTTCAACACTTTAAAAAGGTCTTGTGCAGCAGATTTGTCTAATTAACATCATTTGATTTCTTGACTGCTGATTCTATGAGTAATGATGGTTGATCCAAGCAAAAGGAAGTCTTTGACAATATCAGTTTTTCTCCATTTATATGGATGTTGCTTATTGGTCTAGTGGTGAAGATTTTTGTTTTCTTTACATTGAGTGAGACACAACCCATACCGAAGGCTGTGGTCTTTAATCTTCTTTAGTAAATATTTTAAATCCTCTTTCCATTCAGCAAGCAAAGTTGTATCATTTGTATATAATAGGTTGTTAATGAGTCTTCCTCCAATTCTGATGCCACGTTTTTCTATGTATAATCCAGCTTCTTGGATTATTTGCTCAGCATGCAGATTGAATACGTATGGTGAAAGAATACAACTCTGGCACACACCTTCCCTAATTTTAAACTATTCAGTATTTCTTGTTCTGTTCGAACAACTGCCTATTGGTCTATGTACAGGTTCTTCATGAGCACAATTAAGTGTCAAGGGATACTCATTTTCTGCAATATTGTCTATAACTTTTCATTATCCACACAATCAAAAACCTTTGTGCAGTCAATAAAGCATAGGTAAATATAATTCTTGTATTCACTGCTTTCACCCAAGATCCATCGAACATCAGCAATGATATCCCTCATTCCACATCCTCTTCTGAATCTGGTTTGAACCTCTGGAAGTCTTCCGTCAATGCATGGTTGCAACCGTTTTTGTATTATCTTAGTAAAAGTTTACTTGCATGGGATAGCAGTGATATTGTCCAATGATTTATGCATTTTGTTGGGTCACCTCTCTTTGGAATGGGCACAAATACTGATCTCTTCCAGTCAGTTGCCCAGACAATTATCTTCCAAATTCTTAGCACAGATGAGTGAGTTCCTCCAGTGCCTCATGAGTTTGCTATAGGATTTCAATTTATATTCCTTCAAATCCCGGTGCCTTGTTCTTTGTCAATGCCTTCAATATATCTTGGACTTCTTCCTTCAGGGTCATTGCTCTTGATCATATGCTACCTCTTGATATGGTTGAACTTCAACCATATCTTTTTGGTACAGTGACTCTGTATGTTCCTTCCATCTTCTTTTGATGCTTTCTACATCATTAAATATTTTGCCCATAGAATCCTTCAGTATTGTGCTCGACCACAAGGTTTGTTTTAACTGCACCATCATCAGCAGTTCAAAGTCACCAACCCACTCCTTGAAATCCCTTCACAGGGTCGCTATGAGTCGGGACCAACTCATGGGCACTTAGCAACAGAAACATAGGGATTTCAAGATCATGATGTTTTTTAAAGGAGCACTGGTGGTGCAGTATGTTGAGCCAATAACTTCTAACCAAAGGATCAGTGGTTCAAATCCACCAACCACTACAGCACCCACCAGGAGTCCATATCTATATTTCAATGCATAGAATCTATGATATCCTGTATAGGATCTCAAAGGAACAACTAGTGGATTTGAACCACCACCCTTGTGTTTAACAATCCTATGCTTATCTCATAGTGCTAAACCAGGTGGTACCATGCAAATAGAGTATACAGGACTCTAAAACCATGTCTTAGTTATCTAGTGCTGCTATAACAGGAATACCACAAGTGGATGGCTTTAACATTCAGAAACCTGTTGTTGTTATTAAGTGCTGCAGAGTTAGTTCTCACGCATAGTGACTTATGCACAAGAGAATCAAACACTGCCTGGTCCTCATCATCCTGAAAATCATTGTTACAATATTGCTGCTGCCACTGTGTCAATCCATCCCTTTGCGGGTCTTCTTTTTCACGGACACTCCATTTTACCTAATATGATGTCCTTTTCCAGTGTCTCATCTCTCCTGAGAATATGTCTAAATATGAGAAATAAAGTCTTGCCATCCTGGCTTCTAAGGAGCAAATTGACTGTACTTGTTACAATACAGAGTTGGTTGCTCTTCTAGTAGTTCATGTTGCTTTTAATATGCTTTTTTAGCAGCATAATTCTAATAATCAATTCTTCTATGGTCTTCCTTATTTGTTGTCCAACTTTCACATACATATGAAGCTATTTTAAATACCCTGGTTTGCAGCAGGTGCACCTTAATTTTCAAACTGAAACTTAAAAGAAGTCTTGTGCAGCAGATTTGCCTCCTATAATATATATCATTTGATTTCTTGACTGCTGCTTCCATGAGTGTTGATAGTGGATCCAAGCAAAATTCAGTCTTTGATAACTTCAATCTTTTCTCCATCTGTCATGATGTTATTTATTGGTCCAGTGGTGAGAAATTTATTCTTGCACATTTTAGGAGGCTAGAAGTCCAAATTCAGAGCATTAGCCGTGGAGAACGGTCTTTGTCTCCTTTCAGCATTTATAGGCCCAATATTTCTTGGAATTTTCTATGTATATTCATATCAGTCTTCCTCTATATTTAGGAGCTTTGCATGCAGGGAACTCAGGTCCAAAAGAAAAAACTCTACTCTTTGTTCTTCTGTCTTGGTGGTCATAGGCCCCTCACTCTCTGCTCAGGTTTCTTATCTCTTGTAAGATAAAAGGTGCTGTATGCCACACGCTTGGGAATCTCCAGTAACTCAGATCAGGATGGTAGTGAGATTAAAGGTGATGTGTTGTTGTTTTAAGTGCTGTACAGTCAGTGCTGACTCGTAGCAACTCAGTGTGGCCAGTCAAGTTCCTATGAAACCCTATCATAGGCTGGAATTGGTTAGTTTTGCCATCCCTTTAGTAGTAAAAGCCATCGCAGATGCAGGAACAGAATATCACAGGACTATCAAGAAAGAAAAGTCACGAGCAGATCTGGAAAAGCAATGACAGCAGAGGTGGTGCCAGAGGCAGCGGAATGGAGACATAGAGCAAATGCAGACTTCCAATCCCTGGACCAAGTAAAGTGGAGTGCCTGTAGACAGGAGGCTGGCTTTCAGAATGTGCCTTTTGGGTATTTACTGACTGGCTAAAGAAACTTTGTAACACTGACTAAAGCAGGTCAGAGGCCAAGAGGCCAAATGACTGAGTGATCAAAGAAAAGAGTGAGACTGCAGTTCTTCATAGAAGGCAAGTTCCCGACTGGATAACTGCTACATCCTGAGTTGTTGCTGATCCTGAATTGAACCCTGTTTCCCATAATCATTATGTTGTTATTTTTTGTTGTTATGTGTCATGGAGTCAGTTCCGACTCATAGTGACTCTGTACAGGGTTTCCAAGACTGTAAATCTTTACAGGGGGCAGAAAACCTCATCTTTCTCCCACGGAACAGCTGGTAGTTTTGAACTGCTGACCTTGCGGTTCGCAACCTGATTCATAACCACTACGCTACCAGAGCTGCTATCCCATAATCATGAATATTGTTTTTGAGTTCTGTGTGGACCTTGCAATGGATTACCAAACCCAGGTGTGAAGCAGAGTGCTATGGGAGGATAGTTGGTGTCAGAATAGGATTAAGAAGGTTGTAGAGTGGAGGCATATCTGACCTCTGCCTTATAGGAAATAATCTTGGACTGATTTTGAGTTTGATTCTCATTCTACCTTGTGAAGCCCCAGAAATTCAGACATGGCCTCCCTGAAACTTTTGCAACTGTCTATACATCTGCGATATGCAGATGATACAACTTTGCTTGCTGAAAGTGAAGAGGACTTAAAACATTAACTGATGAAGATCAAAGAGCACAGCCTTTGGTATAGATTACATCTCAATGTAAAGAAAACAAAAATCCTCACCACTGGACCAATAAGCAACATTCTTATCAACGGAGAAAAGATTGAAGTTGTCAAGGACTTCATTCTTCTTGGATCAACTATCAACACTCATGGAAGCAGCAGTCAAGAGATCAAATGATGTATTGCATTAAGCAAATCTGCTGCACAAGACCTTTTTAAAGTGTTGCAGAGCAGAGATGTCAGCTTGAAAACTAAGGTGCGCCTGACCCAAGCCATGGTATTTTCAAAAACCTCATATGCATGTGAAAGCTAAACAGTGAATAAGGAAGATTGTAGAAGAATTGATGCCTTTGAGTTATGGTGTTGGAGGAGAATATTGAAAGTGCCATTGGCTGCCAAAAGAACCAATAGATCCATTTTGGAGTACAGCCAGAGTGCTCCTTAGAGGCCAAGATTACCAAACTTTGTCTCTCATAATTTGGACATATTGTCAGGAGTGACCAGTCGCTGGAGGAGGATATCATGTTTGGTAAGGTGGAGGATCAGAGAAAAAGAGGAAGACCCCAACAAGATGGATTGGCAAAGTGGCAGCATTGATGGACTAAAGTGTGGCAACAATAGTGAGGTTGGCCCAGGACCGGGCAGTGTTTCGTTCTGCTGTGCATTAGGTCGCTATGGGTCAGTACCGATTCGATGGCACCTAACAACAACAACAAATACAGATTTCATCATCTAATAATGTGCTAAAATAACTATGATATTAGTCAGTGTACATTTCACTAATGAACCCCCAAATCATGTGTGAACTCATACCGACCGTGGTATAATTTGCTGTTCGTATTATCCATTTTTCACAGCTTAGACTCAGAGTGTTCTGTAACTAAATAGGAAAAGAGTTCTAATTTATGACTCAAAGCAATGTTTCATTAACAGGCTATAGATATAGACCTTGGAGATTTCTAATTGAATTTGAAACAATACCAAATAAATCACTAGATAAGATCTCATAGATCATGTAGTCCAACCCCTTCATTTTACAGATGAGAAAACTGAGGCTCAGGAAGTCACTACCCCGTCAGAGTTTGTTAAACTGCCTGAGAGCAGAGCTAAGATCAGAGCTCCATTTCCTCACTCTCAAGTTAGTACTTTTCCAACATGCCACATTGCCTCCCCCAGCAAGATACCTCCCATGGGACATTGCTTTTTGAGAATGAAGTATATTAAATACACAGTTGGCTGCTAATCATTTTCTCAGTAGCTCCATGATATTTCATTAACTGCTGCATGTAACACTCTGGCCTTTCACCTTTATTAACTTGAGCTCATTAAACTTGAGACCAGTAATAAACACAACATAACTAATACAGATGTTTTGCTTGGTATATGTTCAGCAATTTTTTTAATGGTGTCTACAGTATGAAATATTTTCCCTTCACAGTTTGTAGAATGAGAAACCTAGGAATCATAAATTTCAAGAAATGGAATATATATATATATATAT
>NW_006408520.1:12668501-12673672 GCF_000296735.1 Chrysochloris asiatica
TTTATATATATATATATATATATAGTTGTTGTTGTGAAGTGCTGTAGAGTCAGTTCCAACCCATAGTGACCCAGTATAGGGTTTCTGAGGAGCATCTGGTGAGCTTTAACTTCTGACCTTGCAGTTCAAACAGCTTTGCAGTCTGGTGCATTAACCCACAGTGCCACACCAGGACTCCATATATATAGTATCTGTCTTTATATCAATTAAAAATATATTAAATACTTAGTCTTTACAAATCTTTATGAGGATTACAAGGACGCATGAGTGACAATAGCCTAGGACAGGATCTGGCATTTAACAGACTGAGATTTGAACACTGGATCTGCCATTTCTTAAAGGTGCAAATTGGAACAAGTCATATAGCCTTCTGAGCCACAATCTTCTAATCAATAAAATGAGTACAATACCAATATTCACTTTATTTGTTGTTGTTGTTAAGTGCCATCGAGTCGGGTCCGACCCGTAGCGACCCTGTTAGAGTTGCATAAAAGAAGAGGAAACATATGTGCTTGATGCAGGACCGAATATACAGCAAAGCTCAATAAATGGGTTGCTGTTTATGCAGATTATAATGATGACGGCCATGTAGTTCTGTCCTTCAATGAGCTTGTAACGTCTCACTAAAGCTGTTTTTGAGGAAGTTGATTCTCAGTGTCCCCTTTATTCATCTTTTCACTAGTATACAAAACAAGCCTAGGTCCTCCAAAGTACAAAGAAAAATAAATTGTATTTCACTCTTCCCAAGTTATCCACCAATCCTATTTCATGTGCATATTGACTAAGAAGTAATTCTCCTATAACTCGTTAGCACAAGTACCTATGTATTTGTCAGAGTTGCTTGAGATTGTAACAGAGTAGAGGATGGTGAGAGGACAGTGGTCATTTGTAGAGAGTTGAGAAAGGAGTGGAGAGAGAGAGGTATTTCATAAGAGTGTCTGTGTCCGAAAGAATGAAATCATGGGGTGATTTCAGGGCAGAGGTCACTTTCAGAGTAGTGGAGACTGCAGCAGCAGGCAGTGTGGGAGTTGGATTGTTGGAGTTAGGATGTGGAATCAGTGTTGTTTCTGTTCTTTCCAGAGTACCATAGAATCTTAATAAATAAATACATAATCTTACAGGTTATTTAATTCCCTTTCCTATTACCCAGATTACATTTCCAGCATTCCAGATCATTATCTTCTTTCTACAGTAGTTGTCCACCCATAGTCCACCACAGGAATCTGATCACCTCACTCATATATTGACAAATATCTTGTATCCTCTAACATATAAAGAGTTGAATCCAACCTACTTCACCCTGTTTCCAGGGTATTCTATAGATTTTCCAACTTAATCTACCACCCTGGTGTGGCAATGTAGGATCAGCACTGGACTACGAACCACAAGGTGGCGAACCCACCAGCCATTTCTCAGAAACTCTGTACAGTGTCGCTATGAGTTGGAACTGACTCAACATCACTTACCAACAACAATACCCTATGTATTTACTATATTGTATCTATTTCAAAATGAGTTCAATGTACGATTTCTCAAATTCATGCCTTTACTTATTCATTCCTTTCATCTTTCTTTCCGACCAAGCATCACCCATTATTACTCACCACAGTTTAAATTTCTCCTTCACTATAAAATCATTCATAATCTTCTAGGTTGGAATTAATTACTCATGAGTCTTGTTTAAGTCAGACATCAACCCATCTACTGATTCCATTCTTCCTTATCATTGTCTGTGTAACTCTGATGTCAGTTGAGGTCATCCAGTCTCATTCTTCTAGAAATTGTTACAAAGTCCCCAGAGATTATGTTCCCTAGGTCACATCAAGCTGTGACTCCTTGCTCTCATCAAATTCCAAATCTCCCTCAAATCTTACTTCCTGTTTGTTTCTAGTCTTTCAAATATTTGCCAAACCAACCAGGAAACTCATTTCTATATCCCTGGTTTTCCAAGGCATACATGTATAGGAGGCCATATTAAAGATTTTAGGGGATATAGAGGAGAATTTAGATTGCAACAATGCAAATAGCTAAACTTGAGTACTAGCTTTACCTGTTTATAATAGAACCTCAGCCATGATACCATCATGCTCCCTCCCTCTCTATCCATCTTTTTTGCTCTTTCCTCTGCCCTTTCCTTTCTCCTCTATTATCCTTCTGCCCCAAAAGTTTTCTGCATTTTTCTTGTATGTTGGTCAGGCTGTCTCTTTTGATCTGGTTTCTTTAAAAGCATGCCATCAGGATTATATCTGCCATGCTAAAGGTATTTCTTTAAAAGTCATTATTTTAAATAATGACAGTTTCTTTAAGGGAATCTGATATGAGTTATATAAATAGGAGCACTGTGAGGTAGGTAAATGCTATGAAGACTGAATTGAGTCTGGAAAGTCAAATGGCATGTATCCAGTGCAAGGACAGGTAGGGAGCATTCTAAGCAGTGAGGATAAATAAATTGTGGACTTTAAGAATATAGTACACAATGTACTATAGATTGTTAAGTTAAGGCTGATGGGACTACATCAACAGGCATGTATATTACAAACAATATTATATTTAATGTTTATACCAACACCAGGAGTTAAATACTTTATTTTTTCCATTTAATTGATAAATAGAATTAGTAGCAGCATGGTTAAGTTGTTTGTTCATAGTCCTATAGCTACTGAGTACATTCTGCTGCTGTTGGCTTTCTGTCTTCACTATGGAGCATGATCACTGTTTTTGACTTATTTAGGCATCAAATTGCTCAAAAGTCATATGCATAATCAAGTTAAAGTAATAATATTATTTCATTAATTTCCTAGATTTTATATGTCTAACTCCAGTGTTCTAATTTGCATCATTGGATGTCACATCGCATCGTAATATCATATAATATATAGATTCCTCTTTCTGTTTTTCATTATTTAACAGTTGACTAAACAGACTAGGAAAACCCATGCTCCCAGCCATCATGCCACATTATCTGCAAACGTTATACTTTAAATATTCAATAAGTTCTCCATTTGTCTGCTTAATTTTTTTTTTTTTTTAAGATCAACTTTTGACAATTTATTTTCTTATTTTTTCTCTCCAACTGTTGGTTACTTCATTGAGTTCATTTATTTCCCAAAGAATTTAGAATAGCATGCCTTTAAGCAGCCCTGATGTCGTGGTGAGTTAGGCATTAGGCTGCAAGCTGCAACGTCTGTGGTTGAAACTCACCAGTGGCTGTATGGGAGAAAAATGAGACTGCATACACTTAATAAATGTATAATTCAATATGACACTAACTCAAAATGAATGTTATTGCTGTTGTTAAGTACCTTTTAGTCAACGCCTACTCATACTGGCCTGGTATAAAGTTTCCAAGGAGCAGCTGGTGGGTTTGACTCTATGGCCTTGCCATTAGCAGTCCAGTGTTTATTCTATAGCAACACATTAATAGCAAGATATATTTATTACATGCATAATAATGAAAAATGGACACATGCCTTACAGAAGTTAGCCTTTCATGTAGCACAGGACAGTTCCTGACCTACAGTAGGCAGTTGGTATAGTAGTTATTGAATGAATAGCAAAAGATGGATCAATACTATAACTATGTCATATGTGGAACATGTCTTTTGAAAAAATAGAAAGAATGGAACTTTTATGTACTTGAGAAACATGTATTCTTTACGTCTAATTTATCACTCAGTCTTTTAGCATGCACACACACGCACATTGCACTCAGTATAAACCTAAAATCCTTTTACCTTTTCACTTATTACCATTTAGATATCAAAGTAATTACTTTCCTAGCTGTTATTGTTTCCAATCAGATAAGAGAGGATGATTAAGAAAATAGAGTTGATCCATTACAGTACTATAGACCAGTATTATTAACCAACTTGCTGCCATTCTCATAAAAATTATGCAGTTTAAACTGGAAGATACCAGTGCCTGTTTCTGTTAAAAAACAAGAACCCTTTTCTACTTCATAATATGCTCAATTACCTTTAGATTGATCCATGAATTAATTATAATCCAAATAGACTTCTTTACCTTAAAGCTTTGCTGGCTTAAGGTATCATTGTTGATTCATTATGTTGTCACTTTTCTATCGGCGATGTAATGCGTTTTGTATCTGGAGAGAGACAGTTTTAGTGTGAGATACTGTTATCTTTAAATGAGTAGGATTTAACTTTTCTAGTGAGAACGAATTCATCAATGATGTATCCTGGGAGAAGCTATCGAAACAAAAATCACACCATTTCTGAGCTTTGTTCAGTTCATCAGTTACAAAGCAGCTTTTGATAGTCCTAAAGAACTTTTTTTCCTTTGTTTAAGAAATATAGCATGACGCTGAAAACCTCTCACTTTGAGTTACCGCAGGCTACAACTTTTTCTGTGAGAAAATAATGAATGAAGAGGAAAAGCTCCTGCTGCCGGCTCTGTCAGGCCCTGCTGCTTCCCCTCCTGCAATAGGAAATCAATTAACTGTATGTTCAGGCAGAGATTTGAACTAAATGCTTTATTAATCATCACTGATTGCACATATACACAGTAACCAACTATGCATTCGTTTTCATCTTTCTTTGTTTTGTGTGGCTTTGCTTTAGTTTGATTTGGAGGGGACAAGATCATAACAGACATGTTTGGCCAAATGCAATTATGTGTAGAGGTGATTCTCTGATGATTTATATTTTCAGAAAACTTAACTTAAAATGTTCTGTTGCCTTGAAATTCTAAAGCCACTTTAGTATATACAACATAATGATAAACACTTAATTTTCTCTTGCCAATGAGGAAAGCAAAATGCCTATGGCAGCCTAAAAGTTTTAGAAGCTGATACTCCACCTCAGTCTCTAGTGGGGATCTCAACAAGTCAATAAGGAAACACACACAAATGAACTCTAATTGACTTGGAAACCCTGGTTGGAAGTTTAAGGAAACAGTTGCTGAATTTTTTTTTTGTGCTTTCAATTTAAAGAAAATATTAGCAACAGTTTTCCTTTTATTCCTTTGATTGCTCTAGCCAATGCTCAGAGAAAATATTATTGCAAACTTTACATTAAATTGAGATGTTATTTATAGGACAAATTAAAAAAATATGAGCACATTAGCATCATACCACTGTTAGTCATAGAAAAGATGTATGACACAAATATATATGGTAAATGTGGTCAGCCACAGAAAATATATGTATATAT
>NW_006408520.1:12673772-12691730 GCF_000296735.1 Chrysochloris asiatica
AGAAGTTTACCTAGACTGTATTTTATCTAGCATCAAGGGATTTTGGATAATTATAATAATAATTATATGATCATGATTTAAGTTTAACTACAGCCTTCCTCTCCATTTACATGAAACTAATATTAATAGAAAAAATATTCTCATCTGATTGATGTTTAAAAGAATATAGATAAAAAGTTTCAAGAAAATATTCTTTTTAACAGTCTTTTTCACAGAACTCTTAAGTAGAACTAGAAGGCTTTGACGAATGTTAAGACACAGTCAGGGAAACCAAATTAATAGTTTAGATCCCCACGAAGCTTGCTAGAATAAGAGTTCTGCTAGAGCCAGCGGTCACGTATTTCAGCACTTAACCATTCTTTATAATCTTTAAGAATGTGAGATTAGGATTTAGGTGCTGTTGATGTATGAGAGAAGTGTGGAGAGAATGACATTCTGACAAGATTTATATCATGTGGACATAAGTTGTCACC
Organism: Chrysochloris asiatica; assembly: GCF_000296735.1. NCBI lineage: Eukaryota > Metazoa > Chordata > Mammalia > Afrosoricida > Chrysochloridae > Chrysochloris > Chrysochloris asiatica. Next base: position 12,674,246 of record NW_006408520.1, read on the forward strand.
TTAGGAGGTGTTATCTGGAACCCAGGGACATGTCTTTGGCACCAGCTATAATCCCTAACACCTCATCTGCCCAAGGAAAAAAGTTGTTTCATAAAGAGGACATTTCAAACAAACCTTGGTTTTTTTTTGTTTTTTTTTTTTCTATTAAGCAGGCATACATATGCGGTAAGTATTGGAAATTTGGTTTATAATCTTTTTAAATTTTATTCTCTTAACAAGTCAGAGTCATTTGTTTTATGGTAAAAATAGATAGAAAATATTCCCCTCTCCACCATGTCACAGCTTATTTCTGAAGCCACTAAATATTGTAATTTAGGAAAACACTAAGGTATCGAAATGAAGTACTTAGTTCTAGTTTAATTTGGCATTCATAACATTGTTTCCATTTGCTTGACTTATTGACATAATTACTAATAATTGATAATGAGTAACAATCTTAGATTTTTCCAGTAAATATATTCTTCACTAATATAAATTTACAGTTGCATTTTGGCTTGGTTGTGGGACATGATTTCAGTTTAAATTTCACTGAGAGCCTTATAAGACTAAAGAACTTATTTTCATGGGGCATTATGCATCCTGGCAAGTGGGGGCCAGTATTTTGAAACAAGTGGTTTTATTTTGTTGGGGTTTTTTTGTTTGTTTGTTTTTTACCAAGCTCTTGCTAGGTCACAGATCTGAGTGACTTTAGAGTACAGTAGCTTTCCAAACCTCCATCAGGTAGATAAATGAGATTTATTCTGCAGGAAAGAGGGGTATTTCTACAGACTTATGAAAAAGACCCAACATTCCAGGTTACAGGCTAATACAAAACATTTGAAATTCAGTGGTGTCTATCATCAGCAGTGTGTGTCAGTAAAACGAAAGATCAAAAGTTCTAGAAGAGGGGAAGGACAAAGTGAAGAGGAAATAATTGTGGTATAATGAATGGTATGAGGACATTTTTGTGTTAACTTGAAACCACTTACCATTTTTCTGTGACGCCCAGCTATCTTTCTAAGTGAACTTTGCAAAGTACAATTGAATAACCTTGAGATTTAAAGCTCCATAATGTGATTTTGAATACTGATGGAGTTTATTTAAGCATTGTGATGTTTCCTCTTTGCTTTTTTGTTTCTATTTTTGCCTTCTTCATGCAAAATAAAATTTGTTTTCTGTACAGGAAAATCAATATTTTTACCATTTTGTTTTTCAGCTATTCCAGTAAATTGCAATCAACATTAGTTATAGTCTTTAAAGATATGTAATAAGAATTTGAACACAATAAAATAGAGATACAGATTAGAACTTTGGCAAAGTACCTTTGCTATTGACAAAAGCATTTGTCAGGACTGCAGCTGTGTCTATATTGTTTTATAAACCTGATGAAGGGAAAAACAACATCAATAGGTTTCACCTTCTGTCTCTAAAATCCAAATAAATGGTTTAACTAATAACTGTTGTTTTAAGTGAATGGATTTGGTATAGCATTGCAATCTGTATTCCATTTAGGAATATATTTTAACTAACATTTGTATATTTAATACATGCATGTCTTATAGCGTAGTGGTTACGAGTCGGGCTGCCAACTTCAAGGTCAGCAGTTCAAAACTACAAGCGGTTCTGTGGGAGAAAGATAAGGTGTTCTGCTCCCGTAAAAATTTACAGCCTCAGAAACCTTGTGCAGGGTCACTATGAGTCGGAACCCACTCCATGTTACTTAACAACAACAATAGTCTTAGAAAGATTTCACGTTCTTGTATACTTTTTAATAATTAATAAAATCTGACACCTAGAAGACTTGTTGTTGTTGCTATTGTTGATAAATGCCATCCAATTGGTTCTGATTCCAGGCAACCCTCTCTAGGACTTCTGAGGAGCAATTGGTAGGTTTTATCCACTTTTGTTCAGCAGTCTAGTGATATCCTAGAGCACACCGGGACCTAGAAGACTGTTGTTGTTGTTAAGTACCTTGGAGTCAGTTCTGACTCATAGTGACCCTGCACAGGGTTTCCAATCTTTACGGGAGCAGAAAGCCTTATCTTTCTCCCATGAAATAGCTGATAGTTCTGAACTGCCGACCTTGAGGTTAGCAGCCTTATTCGTAACCACTACGCTACCAGAGCTCCTTAGCCTAGTGGCCCAAAAATAAATGACAGCCTGTATTTGAAACAAGGACTCCTAGTGTGACTCTGTAGGAATAGCACTGGACAAGCACAAGGTGGGCAGTTGCTCCTCAGAAACCTTATAAAGGGTCTCTGAGTCAGAACTAACTCAATGACACTTAACCACAACTACAACAATATTTAAAACAATTTCAATACATGCATATGTTTGTTCATATTTATGTATTTATATCTTCACATTTTTCTCTTTTATGAGCTAACATGATTTCTTATTTGTTTGTTTTCCTTTTAGAAACTGCCAAGTTTTGGACCCTATCTCGAGCAGCGCAAGAAAATCATAGCAGAGAACAAGATGAAACTGAAACAGCAAAATGCAATTTTTTCACCATTACAGAGAAAATGTTTTACTCCCAAAAAGCCTATTCCTACCATCAAGGTAAAAACTAAGTCAGTTGTATATGTTGTTGTGTTGTTAGGTGCTGTCGTGTCGTTACCGACCAACAGCAACCCTATGTACAACAGAACAAAACACCGCTGCATCTTGCAGCATCCTCAAAATCGCTGCTCTGTCTGAGCTCAATGCTGCTGCCATAGTGCCAATCCATCTCGTTGGGGGTCTCCTTTTTCGCTGACCCTCCACTATACCTTTTTCGATGACCTTCTCTGGCGACTGCATATGGTGGTGGCTGTGTGCTATGGAGTCGGTTCCCACTCAAGCGACCCTGTATAGGGTTTCCGAGGCTGTAAATCTTTACATGAGCAGAAAGCCGCCTGTTTCTCCCATAGAATGGCTGGTAGTTTCGAACTGCTGACCTTGAAGTTAGCAGCCTGACTTGTAACCACAACACTACCAGAGCTCCTACATATATATACACACTGATGTGGGTCTGCGAGTTAATACGCCAGTCTCCAAGGCTGTTTGTACTACAAGCTCGGCAGTTCAAGCTAATCAGCTAATCCTTGGAAACCCTATACAGTGTCGCTATAGATCAGAACCGATTCAACAGCACTCAACAACTATATATATATAATATACTTACCGTTGGAGTCTTGATGTGGCACCGTAGAACAAGTACTGTACAGCTAATCCCATGGTTGATGGTTCAAATCCACCAGACTCTCCTCAGAAACCCTATACAGTGTCACTATGAGTCAAAACCAACTTGATGGCACCTACCCACAACAACAATATACTGTTTAAGTATATATAGTTTAAATGTTTATTAACCATCTAATTATACCACTATTTATTTTAGAAACATTTTTAAAGTCTTAAAAATCTGTCTCTAGTAGAAAAAAATGTAAGGTGTCCTGGTGGTACAGTGGTAATATGATGTGATTTTGGATACTGATGGAATTTATTTAAGCACTGTTTCCTGTCTACTCTTTTATTTCTACTTGTGTGTTCTTCTGTCTTTCTACTTTGGGCCAGCAGTAAAAAGTGCTAGGCTGCTAACTGAAAGGTCTACAGTTTGCACTGACCAGCCACTCTGCAGGAGAAAGATGTCTCAGTCTGCTTCCATAAATTACAGCTTTGGTAGCCCTTTGCGGCAGCTCTCCTCTGTCCAATAGTGTCGCTTAGAGTCAGAATCAACTAGACATCAGTGGGATTTGGTGTTGGTGTTTGTTTGTTTGTTTTTTGCTGGGGGGGCAGGTGGTATAGTAGAAAACACACTGAATTATAGAATTTGTTGTTGTTAAGTGCTGTCAGGTTGCTTCCGACCCATAACGATCATGTATAGGGTTTCTGAGGAGCTGTTGGTGAGATTGAACTGCCAACCTTGAGGTTCAAACCAACTTTGCTGTCCTGCACATTAACCACAGCACCACACTACAAGTATAGGATACTCTCATTTATTTGTATGTTTTCAATGTTTTAGCACACTGTAAACTGTGTGTTTCACAAAAATTTGCAATGTATTAAATTTGTCAGTGATTATTAAGGTGAATTCTTTGTATTCTCATAGTCATAATAATCCCAAATTAATTCCATATTAGTCATTCAATACAACTAAATGATAACATAAAATTTATATAGACAGTGATGATACCTTAGACTTTGGACAAACTTTCTCTGGTTTGGTTTCTGGTAATTTTATTTGTGACTTAGGGGATTATTTTATATGTTAGTAGGTTCATATGCAGTTATGAGAAATAATGGAGGTCTTGTATATCCTTTGTCAGTTTTTTCCCAGTGTTAGCAATTTGAAAAACTAGTTCAATATGACAACCAGGATATTGACAAGGTATATAATTTACTGATCCTCTTCAGATATCCACAGTTTTACTTCTGCGCATGTGGGTGTGTATATGTGTGTTTGGTTTTATGTAATTTTACCATAGGTAGTTTCATATATCCACCATCAGATAAGATACACAGTCATTCCTTCACCACAGGAAACACTCATGTTGCACTTTAGCAGACACATCCATCCACTCCCCCAAAGATGAAATTGTATTAAAGCTATCATAATGCACAGGGGTGGGTGGGGACAAGTGTTGCTATAAAGTCTCTTCCAACTTCTGGTGATCTTATGTATGATGGAGTAGAACTGTGCCCAGTCCTGCGCCACCATCACAAATGTTGTCACACGTGAGCCCATTGCCGATGATGCTATGCCAGTCCATTTCATTGGGGTCTTACTCTTTTTCTCTGACTCCTCACTGTACCAAGAATGAAGTCTTTCTCCAGTGACTGGTTCCTCCTGATAATATGTCTGAAGTATGAAAGACTAAGTCTCACCTTCTTAGCTTCCTAAGAGCATTCTCACTGTCCTTTTCCCAACAAAGACTGGTTTGTACTCTGACAGTCCATAGTCTCCTCCAACACCACAACTCAAATGCATCAATTCTTCTACAGGCCTCCTTATTCATTGTTCAACTTTCACATGCATGCATGAGGCTGCTGAAAACACCATGGCTTCAGTCAAGGACACCTCTCAGTTCATGAAGTGACATTTTGCTCTTGAACATTTTAAAGAGGTCTTGTGCAACAGATTTGCCTAATACAATTCATTGTTTGTTGTGGGGTTTTTTGTTTTAGTCTGATGTGTCTATTGAGTGTTGATTGTGGATTCAAGCAAAATGAAGTCTTTGATAACTTAAATTTTTTCTGCGTTTATCATGATATTAGTTATTGGTCCAGTTGTGAGGATTTTTTGTTTCTTTACATTGAGACGCAAGCCACACTGAAGGCTCTAGTATTTGATATGCATCAGTAAATGTTTTAAGTCCTCTTTGCTTTCAGCAAGCAAGGTTGTATCATCTGCCTATCGTAGGTTGTTAATCAGTGTTCTTCCAATTTTGATTCCACATTCTTCTTCATATAATCTAGTACCTCAGTTTTTTGGCTCAGCATACAAATTGAGTAAATTTGGTGAAAGACTATAATCCTGGCACACACCTTCCCTGAATTTAAACAATTCATTATTCCCTTAGTAATTGTTGTTGTTATTAAGTGCTGTTGAGTCATTTCCAACTCATAGAGACCCTGCATAGGGTTTTCAAGGAGTGGATAGTGAGTTTGAACCAGCAACCTTTCAGTTCAAACCAGACTTTTGGTTCAGAGCTTATCCTATTGCACCATACCAGGATTCTGAAATCGTTTCTCTGAAATCACCACCACTGAAATGGGGTTTATAGTTGCTGAAATATGTTCACTACTTGGTGATAATCTACTATATCTCCATCTTCTATATTAAGCATCAACTGAAAATCTCATTTTCAGGTGAATGTCATTGAAATTTATACTAATTAGTGAAATGAGGATTGGAATCCTTGTGAATTTCCTCTATCGCTAAGGGACAATGGAGTTCTGTTGGTGCAGTGGGTTAACAATTGGGCTGCAAACCCAAAGGTTGGTGAGTCAAACCCACCAGCTGTTCCACAGAAGAGAAATTAGGCAATTACAGCTTTGGAAATTCTATGGCGTTGTTCTACTCTGTCCTCTATAGGGTCAAAATGAGTAAGAGTCTTTGATAGCATTAGGTTTTTTATAAGAGAGAAAAATTTAACCTATCCTAAAATCATAGAGTTTACTATACTGGAGTGTCAAATTGAAGAGGAATGGTGTCACATTCATAGTAAAAAAGAGAATTTCAAGATCTACCTTGAAATATAATGCAGTCTGTGATAGGCTAATATTCAGAGTATCCTAACAAGGAATACCAGTTAATACCAGTATTATTCAAATTTATTCACCAACCTCCAAAGTCAGTGATGATGAAATTGTAGAATTGTACCAGTTTCTTTAATCTAAAATTGATCAAACATGCAATCAAGATGTATTGATAATTACTGGTTGTTGGAATGCAAAAGTTGGAAATAAAGAAGAAGGATCAGTAGCTTGAATATATGGCCTTGATGGTAGAAACAGTGCTGGAGAATGCATGATAGAAATTTTCAAGACCAGTGACTTATTCATTGCAAATATCTTGTTAACAACATAAAAGGCATAGACCTCACCAGATGGAATAAACAAGAATCAAATTGACTATATCTGTGGGAAGAGATGAAGAAGCTCAACATCATTAGCCAAAACAAGGCCAAGAACAGACTGTGGAAACAGACCATCAATTCTTCATATGCAATTTCAGGCTGCAGCTGAAGAAAATTAAAACAAATCAACCATTTCAATAAGTAGCATATGATCTAGAACTGATGATACTGAAGGAAGAAGCCCAAGCTACACAGAAGGCATTGGTAAAAAACAAGGCTCCAGGGACTGGTGGAATACAAACTGAAGTCTTTCAACAACCTGATACAGTGCTAGAGAGGTTCACATGTCTTTGCCAAGAAATTTGGAAGACAAGTACATGGCCACTGGTTGGAATAGATCCATATTTGTGCCCATGCCAAAGAAAGATAACCCAATGGGATATGAAAATTGGCAAACAATATTATTAATATCACATGCAAATAGAATTTGGTAAAGATAGTTAAAAAAACTAGTGCAACAGTGCATCAGTAGGGAACTGCCAGAAATTCAAGCCAGATCCAGTAGAGGATAAGGAATGAGAAATATCATTGCTGATGTCAGATGAGTCTTTGCTGAAAGCAGAAAATACCAGAAAGGTGTTCACTTGTGCTATGTTGGCTATGCAAAGGCATTTGACCTTGTGAATCATAACAAACTATGGATAACAGTGCAAATAATGGGTATTCCAGAACACTTAGTTGTGTTGGTGAGGAACCTGTACATAGACCAAGAAGAAAGTGTTAGAACAGAATAACAGAAGACACTGAATTGTTTAAAATCAGGAAAGGTGTGTGCCAGGGTTGTATCCTTTTGCCATGCTTATTCAATCTGTATGCTGAGCAAATTATCTGAGAAACTGGGTTATATGAAGAAGAATATGGATTCAAGAACACTGGTTAACCACCTGCATATACAGATTATGCAACTTTGCTTGCTGAAAGTGAAGAGGACTTAAAATACTTATTGATGAGCACAAAGCCTACAGTTTTCAGGATGGATTGCTCTTCAATGTATAGAAAACAAATTTCCTCACAACTGGACCAATAAATAGCATTGTGATAAATGGAGAAAAGATTGAAATTGTCAGACTTCATTTTGCTTGGATAAACAATCAATGTTTATGGAAGTAGCAGTTAAGAAATCAAATGATATATTGCATTAGGAAAATGTACTGCACAATACCTCTTTAAATAGTTCAAGGTCAAAGATGTCACTTTCAGGACTGAGGTGTACCTGATCCAAGTTGAGGTATTTTCAGTCACCTCATATGCATGTGAAAGTTGGGCAATAAACAAGGAAGATCATACAAGAATCGATACCTTTGATTTGTGGTCTTGGAGAAGAATACTGAACGTACCACAAACTGCCAGAAGAACAAACAAATCTGTCTTGGAATAAGCACAGCCAGATGTTCCTTAGGAGCCAGTATGGCAACAATTCATCTCTTGTACTTTGGATATGTATTAGGAGGGACCCATCTCTGGAGAAAAACATCAGGTTTGATAATGTGAAAGTTCAATGATGATTGACACAGTGGCAGCAACAATTGGCTGAAATGTAACAAAAATTGTGTGGAGTCATAGGATCAGGCAGTTTCCTCCTGTTGTGCATAAGGTCACTATGAGTTGGAGCTAACTGGATGGCACCAAATGACAACAACATGCTAAAAAGTGTTTAGACTTAATGTGGAAATTTTTAAGCAGTGCAGAATTCTGAAAAGAAAAATGAACAGTTCTGACCAAGGGCTCTACTCACACTTCAATACCATAATTTCAAATCAAATGAACACTTGGAACTTTCAACAGCCTAATAGCCCCAAATAGTCTCTTGAGCTGTTTCCTTTAAATTATTTGTGTGCCACTTAAAAGGATGAACTGCACAGTCATGGGAAAAAGAAAGCCAGATGCTACAAGACCTTCATAGCCTTTTTTGCCCCATGTGTGTTTAAGATTATTATATGATTTTGTTAAGTATGAGCCCTTCAACCTCTGTATCTCATCTTAGTTAATTTGAATGAAATGTAAAATATTCATCTTTGGAGATTTACCCTTATATATAATAATTTTCAGAAGACATGTTGTTGTTAGGTGCCCTCGAGCCGAGTCAGTACCAACTAATTGCAAAGCAGAAGGAAACACTGCCCAGTCCTACAGCACCCTCAGAATTGTTGCTACTCTGAGCCCATTGCTGCCACTGTGCCAATCCATCTCATTGAGGGGCTTCCTCTTTTTCACTGACCCTCCAGTTTACCAATCATGATATCCTTATATTTCTGAAGTGTGAGAGATAAAGTCTCACTATCCTGCCTTCTAAGGAACATTCTAGCTGTGCTTCATCTAACACAAATTGGTTTGTTCTTTTGGCAGTCCATGATACTTTTAATATTCTCCTCCAACACCATAACTCAAATCAAGAATTCTAAGGTCTTCTTTATCCATTGTCCAACTTTCACATACATAATAGTTTTTGTTAGGTACCATCAAGTTGGTACCGACTCATAGCAACTTTATGCACAGAAGAATGAAACACTGCCCAATCCTGGGCCAACCTCACTGTTGTTGCCACGCTTGAGCCCATTGATGCTGCCACTTTGCCAATCCATCTCACTGGGGGTCTTCCGTTTTTTCTCTGACCCTCCACCTTACCAAACATGATATCCTTCTCCAGAAACTGTTCCCTCCTGGCAATTTGTCCAAAGTATGGAGACAAAGTTTGGCCATCCTGGCCTCCAAAGAGCATATGAGGCAATTAAAAATACTCTGGCTTATGTCAGGTACAACTCAGTCCTCAAACTGACATCTTTGCTTTCAACACATTAAAGAGGTCTTGTGGAACAGATTTGCCTAATGAAATACGTCCTTTGACTTCTTAACTGCTGCTTTCTTGAGTGTTGATGGTGGATATGAGCAAAATGAAGTCTTTGACAGCTTCAATCTTTTCTCCATTTATATGGATGTTATTTATTGGTCCACTTGTGGGGACTTTTGTTTTCTTTACATTGAAGTGCAACCCATACCAAAAGCTGTGGACTTTGATCTTCATCAGTAAGAAATTTTAAGTCCTCTTGGCTTTTAGCAAGAAAGATGATATCATCTGCATATCACAGGTTGTTAATGAGTGTTCCTCCAATCCTGATGCCATGTTCTTCTTCATATAATCCAGCTTCTCGAATTATTTGCTCAGCATACAGATTGAATAAGTATGGTGAAAGACTACAAGTCTGGCACTAACCTTTTTAACCATTTGTTGTTTCCTTGTTCTGTTCTAACAACTGTCTCTTAGTCTATGTATAAGTTCCTTATGAGCACAATTAAGTTTTCAGAAATGCTCATTCTCTGCAATGTTGTCCATAGCTTGTCACGATCCGTGCAACAGAAAGCCTTTGCATAGTCAATAAAGCACAGGTAAACATCTTCCTGGTATTTTATGCTTTCAATTGAAAAGACCATGGCTTATATCCAGCACACCGTAGTCCTGAAACTGACATCTTTGTTCTTGAACTCTTTACAAGTGTCTTATGCATCAGATTGCCTAATACAGTATGTCACTTGATTTCTTAATTGCTCCTTCCATTAGTGTGGATTGTGGATCCAAGCAAAATGAAATCTTTGACAACTTCAATCTTTTCTCCATCTACCATGATGTTATGTATTAGTCTATTTGTGAGGACTTTTGTTTTCTTTGCACTGAGGTGCAACCCATACTGAAGGCTGTGGTTTTTTATCTTTATCAGTAAGTATTTTAAGTCCTCTTTGCTTTTAGCAAGAAAGGTTGTATCATCTCCATATCACAGGTTGATACATGCTAGATAAAATAAGTAGGGGAAAGTGACTTTTGTAGTAGACTGCTGAGTTCAGGAGCAGTAGCTTCATATAACAGGAGCTGATATGTAGTTTGGGGAGCATTAAGAGATAATGGTGTCCACTATTATAAAAAATCAAGAAAGATTTACACACAGAAAATAACAATTGATGTTTACCAATGATAGGAGGGAAGGGAAGGAAAAAAATCACTAACTAGATAATGTTGCTGTTAAGTGCCATCAAATCAGTTCCAACTCATAGTCACCTTATATGGGTTTCAACTGCCAAATTAGCAATTAAGTGCTAATCCTACAGCACCACATGTGAACTTCTCAACTAGATAATATTGTTGTTAAGTGCTGTGGAGTCAAATCTGATTCATAGTGACCCTGTATAGGATTTGTGAAGAATGAACTTGTGGTTTTGCATCACTGACCTTGTGGTTAGCAGTCAAGTGCTTATCCTACAGTGTCACACCATGACTCCCAACTAGAAACAGACACATCATAACTTGGGTAAAGAGAAAGTCAGTTAAAAAAAGAAGAAGAATCCATCCTTGTTGAATATCTGTCTTAATTCAAATATAAATATCAATTTATATACAACTTCAGATTAGTTTCTTTCTACTTGCCTTGACAAAGGGAAGTGCCATAAATTAATCATGATAAATTTTTTTGAAAAGAGAGAGAGAGAAGGTGAAGACAGGATATGATGTTGGTATCTTTATTTTCTCTGCTTCCTTTATTCCCACTATGATTCACCTAAACTTTTCCCTATGTGATGACTTAACTACTTTTCTCCATTCCAAACCTTTCTTATGTTCTTCAGACCTGTGTTACCTACTATCATCTGGATACCTCCAACTGGACAGTTTAAGTATAGAACCCAGAGACCATGACCACACTTAAGACTAAACTGGCTATCCTTCCTTGTAAACCTTGTTTTCATCCTATATTAATCAATATTACCCCCATTTGCTCTCATTCATTTCAGAAACCTGAAAATCATCCTACATTCCATCCTGTTATTTATCTATTCATCTGTCAGTCACCAATATCTACCATTTTTGTCTCTTCATGTCTTCTTCCTCATCTCTTCATGTCTTCTTCCTCTTCTCTTCTGCCTTACTGCTAAGGTCTTAGTATTATCCTTTACAGATTTTTTGATGGGATTCTGAAACATTCTACCAACTGGTCTCCCTCTTTCTTTTGTCATTCTTGGTCTATCCATCCTCCAACTATTATGGTGTATTCTGTTAAAAATTCAAATCTCATTCTTTTACCTTCTTATTTAATTTCATTCTTGGCTATTCTATTTTGTGGTAGTAGGTCTCTCTTTCCCTACTCAACTGTCTCTTCTTCGATCTCTTGTAAGACAAAGGGTGTTGCATACCACACCTTGGGAATCTCCCATAAATCAGATCAGTGTGGTAGAATCAATCCTCTTATTTGTTGATCACATCAAATAACCTCTACATCTCAACTGTCAAATCACCAAGGATCCTGGCCCAGTCAAGTTGACACAAAACCTTAACTATCACAGCACTTTTAAAATATTCTTCTCCAACATAAATTCTTTTATGGTCCGACTTTCACATGCATAGGAAGATATTGAAAATAATGGGTATCTTTGTTCTTGAACACTTTGAATAGGTCTGTGCAGCAAATTTGCCCAAGCAATATACTTGACTGCTGTTTGCATGAGTATTGATAGTGGATCCAAGAAATATGAAGTATTTGACAACTAAAATCTTTTCTCCATTTATCATGATGTTATTTACTGGGCCAGTTGTGAATATTTTTGTTTCTTTTCATGGAAGTACAATCCATACTGAAGGCTGTATTCTTTGATCTTCATCAGTAACTTTAAGTCCTCTTTGCTTCCAGCAACAAGACTGTATCATCTGCATATCTCAGGTTGTTAGTGAGTCTTCCTCCAATTGCAATACTACATTCTTTTTCATATAATCCAGTTTCTCATATTATTTGCTCAGTATGCAACTTAAATAAATATGGTGAAAGGATACAACCCTGGTGCACAGATTTTAGGATTTTAGGCAATTCAGTATTCCCTTGTTTTAGTCTAACAACTACCTTTCCTTGGTCTATGTACAAGTTCCTCATAAGCACAATTAAGTGTTCTGGAATAACCATTCTTCACAATTTTGTCCATAATTTGTCATGATCTACATAGTCAAAAGCCTTTATACAGTCAATATAGCCCAATCAAACATCTTTCTGGTATTATCTGCTTTCCGCCAAGAGCCATCGAACATCAGCAATGCTATTTGTAGTTCCATGTTCTCTTTTGAATCTGGCATGAATTTTTGGCACTTCTCTGCTGCTGATGTATTGTTTCAAATGTTTTTGAATTATCTTCAGCAAAGTGTTACTTGCATGTGATATTAATTATATTGTTCGATGATTTCCACATTCTGTGGGGGTGACCTCTCTTTGGAATAGGCACAAATATGGATCTCTTCCAATTGTTTGGCCAGATAGTTGTTTTCCAAATTTCTTAGTGTAAATGAGTGTGCGCCTCCAGTGCTACATCAGTTTGTTGAAACATTTCAATTTGAATTACATCAATTCCTGGAGCTTTGCTTTTCACCAATGCTTTCAGTGTAGCTTGGACTTATTCCTTAAGTACCATAGGTTCTTCATCATACGCTACCTCTTGAAATGATTGGAGATCAACAAATTTTTTTCAGTGTAGTGACTCTTGAGTATTCCTTCCATTGTTTGATGCTTTCTGCATCATTCAATATCTTGCCCATAGAATTCTTCAATATTACAAGTTGAGACTTGAATTTTTTCTTCAGTTCTTTTAGCTTAAGAAATGTTAAATGTGTTCTGCCCTTTTGGTTTCTTAATTCCCATTCTTTGCATATTTAATTATAATACTTCACTTTGTCTTCTCAAGCTGCTTTTGGAAATTTTCTGTTCAGTTCCATTACCGTCTCATTTCTTTCATTTGTTTTAGCTTCTCTATGCTCAAGACCAAGTTTCAGAGTCTCTTCTGACATGCATTCTGGTCTTTCTTTTCTTTCCTGTCTTTTCAATGACCTTTTGCTTTCTTCCTATATAAAGTTCTTGATAGCTTCCCACAACATTTCTGGTCTTCAGTCATTAGTGACTAATGCATCAAATCTATTCTTGAGATGGTCTCTGAATTCAGGTGGGATATATTCACACTCATATTTAGGCTCTCACACACCTGTTTTAATTTTCTTCAATCTCAGCCTGAACTTATGTATGAGTAATTGATGGTCTATTACACAGTCTGTTCCTGGCCTTTTTTGGCTGGTGGTGTAGAGCTTTTCTACCATCTTTTCCCCACAGATGTATCAGTTTGATGCTTGTATATTCCATCTGATGAGGTCTATGTGTATATTCACCTTTTATCTTGTTGAAAAATGGTACTTTCATGAATAAGTCATTGGTCTTGCAAAATCCTCCAGCACCATTTTGGTCACCAAGACCATGTTTTCCAAATACTTACCCTTCCTTTTATCCAGCCTTTGTATTCCAATCACCAGCAATCATCAATGCATCTGCATTGCATATTGGATCTGTTTCAGAACTTGGTAGAATTCTACATTGTCATGGTCACTGACTTTAGTGGTTGGTACATAAATTTGAATAGTAGTGGTGTTAAATGGTTTTTGCGTGTAGGTAAATGGATATTATACTATTACAGACGGGATTGGACTTCAAGATAGATGTATCTTGAAATGTTCTTTTTGACAACAAATGTGACACCATTTCTCTTTAATTTGTGGTCCCTGGGATAGTAAACTATATGATTATCTGATTCAAAATGGCCAGTACCAATCTAATTTAGCCCACTAATGACTAGGATGTCAATCTTTATGTGTTCCATTTTATTTTTGACAAATTCCAATTGTCTTAGTTTCATACTGTATACCATCCATGTTCTGATATTAATGGATGTTTGCAACTGTTTCTTCTCATTTTGGCTGTGCCCCATCAGCAAATGAAGGTCCTTAAAGCTTTACTACAGTCATGTCATTATAGTTAAATCTACTTTGAGGAGGCAGGTCTTTCCAACCTGAGTGGCTCATCTTCTGACATAAAATCTGACAAGAACTGCTGCCATTCATAATGTTTTCATCTTCTGACACTTTTTTTTTGACAATGTTCTGCTGCTATTCATAATGTGACCCTGCTCATAATTCATATGCGGGTGGCATAACTTCCATTATCACAGCAATATGCAAGCCACTACAGTATGACAAACTGACAGACAAGTGGTTGAAATGTGGAATATGAAATTCAAAATTAGAGCTACATATAGATTCAGTCAACCAAACACATAAAACTCTAAAGGCCAACCAATTTGAAGGAGCCCATTTATTTTCCTCCAAGTTTTTATTGCTACAAAAGATCCTGATGTGGCACTGTAGAATAAGCACTAGACTGCTAACCAAAAGGTCGGCATTTCAAACCCACCAGGTTGCTTCTCAGAAACTCTATACAGTGTCTGTGTGAGTCAGAACCAACTTGATGGCACTTAACATTACAATAACAGCCATGGTTTAAGCCATGTGTATCTGTCTGTGTTATTGTTGTTTTTGTTAGTTGCCATGGAGTTGATAGCATGTGACAAGAGTAGAATTGCCATATACAATTTTCTTGGCTGCAAATTTTACAGAAGCCAATTGTTAGGTCTTTCTGTTACCCATCGGGTTAGTTTGAAATGCAAAACTTTCAGTTGTAGCCAAGTTCTTAACCATTGTTTTTTATCCATCTATCTGTATCAAACTAGCAAAACCAAACCCACTGCCACAGTGTTGATTCCAACTCATGATAACCCTAAATAGGGTTTCCAGTACTGTAAATCTTTATGGGAACAAGCAGCCAAATCCTTCTCCCATGGTGGGTTTGACTTTGGACCTTTTGGTTAGCAGTCTAGTGCTTGTCCTACAGTGCCACCAGGTCTCCTTTCTATCTATAAAGGACAATCAATAAGACAAACACAGCTTCAGTCTTCATAGAGCATATAGGTTACAGCAAGAAGCAGGTATTATAAAAATAATTATTCTACTAATTATAAAATCATGTTTTTGATATGTGCTGTATAGATAAAGTACAGGATATATGAAGATTCTTTCACCACTATAATAAATTTAGACTCAAGATACCAATGAAGGCCCCCCATCACTATGAGTCGCAATTGACTCTATGGCAGAGAATTTGATTTGATCTGGTCTAATGAGGAGCTCTGGTAGCGTAGTGGTTACGAATCGGGCTGCGAACCGTAAGGTCAGCGGTTCGAAACTACCAGCCGCTCCGCGGGAGAAAGATGAGGCTTTCTACTCCCGTAAAGATTTACACCCTCGGAAACCCTGTACAGGGTCGCTATGGGTCGGACCCGACTCGATGGCACTTAACAACAACAACAACAATGAGGAGCTCTGGTAGTGTAGTGGTTATGAATCAGGCTGCTAACTTCAGGGTGAGCAGTTCAAAAATACCAGCTGTTCCACAGGAGAAAGATGAGGCTTTCTGGTCCCGTAAAGATTTACAGCCTCGGAAACCCTGTACAATGTCTCTATGAGTCAGAACCCACTCCAGGGCACATAACAACAACAACAACAACAACAACGAGTCAGAATCGGATTGCCAGCACACAACAGTAAGATAGATTAGGCAGGAATCATTGGTGATTCACTGGTAAAATTTTCAATCTATGCAGAAGACCCAAGTTCAATTCCCAGCCAATGTGCCTCATGCACAGCCACCACCTGTCAGATTGTGTGTTGATATGATGTTGAACAGATGTTAATGAAGCTTTTAGATGAAAATGGATTCAGAAGAAAGGCCCAGTAATCTACTTTAAAAAATCAGCTATTAAAGAACCGTGTAGATCACAGTGGTACAATACACAGGCACTTATGGGAATAGCACAGAAGTGTGACTTATGAATGACTCCACAAATGCTGACTATATTAGACAGTCTAGACTAGGTAGGGATTAGAAAGGGAAAGGGAAAGGACATGCTGCAGGTGAACCACAATGATATACTGAATTGAGGGCGTGGCCCTGGTGTTGGTGAAAGAAACAGGGATGAAATTGATAAAACCTTGTCAATTTATCTCGAAGATTTAGCAATTGTCATTATAAATTGTGAGATAAGGAGTTGAGAACAGGACAACTAAGATCATTCAACTTTTGATCATGTAACCGGTGAGAAAATAGAGCGAATCAGGGTTATAGTCTTAATTTTTTTGGTTTGATGGATTCTAATTATTTTTATTTATTTATTTTTGGTATTAGATTTCAAAAAATTAAGAATTGAGGATTTTGAAATTTATAGACCCCAGGGAAGTGCTTTAAATGGGCAAAGAACTGATATTAATTTGCTGCATATAGATTCATATAAAAATATTCTATAAATAAGAGACAAATTAACTTATGATGTTATTTACTAATTATGAAAGTAGATAAATACAAAACTGTCATTTGCAATTGCAAAAAAATATGATTATTTCTTTTCATTCCAGTAAGTTTGACAACTATCGTAGATGCTATAATGTAAACATTCCTGCAGCAGTCGTAATAACAAACAATTTGTGAGTAAATATATAGGTAAATATCTGTGCTAAGTAGGTGAGGGAGGTTATATGGGAATACATCCACATACATATATAGCTATTTTGTTGTTGTTATGTGTCATCGAGTTGATTCCAACTCATAGTAAGCCTGTATAGGCTTTCCAAACGCAGCTGTGGTTTTGAACTGGCTGACTTGTGATTAGAAGTCCAGTTCTTATCCTGCAACACCACACCAGGGCTCATATACAGGTATGTTCTTGTTGTTAAGTGCGGGTGAGTTGGTTTTGACTCATAGTGACCCTGTGTAAGGCTTCCAAGGAGCAGCTGGTGAGTTTGAACCACTAACCCTGTAGTTCAAACCGATGTTGTAGCCTAGTGCTTATCCTACAGTACCACACCAAGATTCTATATATAGCGATGTAATTTTTGTTAAGTGCCAGTGAGCTGGTTCCGACTCATAGTGACCCTGTATAAGGTTTCCAAGGAGCAGCTGGTGAGTTTGAACCACTGGCCCTATAGTTCA
>NW_006408520.1:12694079-12701211 GCF_000296735.1 Chrysochloris asiatica
GGTCTTCTGTCTTTAGTGTTTAATGTATCAAATCTGTTCTTCAGATGATCTCTAAATTCAGGTGGGATATATTCAAGGTCATATTTTGGCTTAGTGTGCAAATAGTCCTTCATACATATTTGTTAATGCTGCACATATTGTTGTTATTCTTATGTGCTGTTGAGTCAGTTCCAACTACTAGTGACCTTGCATAGGGTTTCCAAATGGTGGCTTCTGGGTTTGAACTGCTTGCCTTGCCTATATCAGTCCAGTGCTTATTCTGGAACACCACACAATGCCTGCACATATAGTCCTATATATAATAAATCACATGAGGGCAGAGTTATAGAAACTACTTAGACATCGAGATTGATCCGATGAACTTGTAGGCTAAGGACCTCAGGGAACATGTAAGGCAGCTGGCAAAACACAGCTCGTAGAGATAATGTTCTACATCCTAATTTATTGCATAGCAACTGGGATTTTAAAAGCTTGTGAGTGACCATCTAAGGAATAACTATTTATCTCTTCTGCAAATCAGAGAATGGGATCTTAAAACCTTGTGAGTGACCATCTAAGAAATAAATATATATCCTTCTGAAAATAGAATGAAAAAAAGTAAAGATTCAAGGGATCAGTTAGTCCACAACTAATGGCTCTCGTAAACTATAGCTTCTTGTAACCTGAAACCAGAAGAACTAGATGGTGCCCAATTACCACTACCAACCACTCTTACCAAGACCACAAGAGAAGGTCCTAGTTAGAATGGGCAAAAAATGTAGAACAAAATTCAAATTAGAAAGAAAACCCAAAAAACCAGACTTACTTGTCTGAAAGAAGCTACAGGAACCCCTTGGATTATTTCCCTGAGACAACCTTATAACTTGAAACTGAAAACACTTTCATAGGCCACCTTTCTGTCAAATAATAGATGAGACTATAAAACAAATATCACTACTGGTGAAGAATGTGCTGCTTAAAACCATAAACTGTTTAAGACAAGAAGGACAATATTTCTGGGAGGGACAGGGGACTAGAATGGATATGGATAACCCAGGGAGGGAAAAGGGAGAGAAGTGACATATTGGGAGAATCTCAACAAGTGTAATGAACTATTGATTGGAAAACTAATTTGCTATGTCAAATTTCACCAAAAGCACAATAAGATAAAGTAAAATAGAAAGAGAAAAGAAAGTACAAAGACTGAGATAGAAAGTCCCTGGCAGGGTACTATGGCAGATTTCTGAAAAGGACATGACCTGGCTTAATTTTTCAAAGAATCACTCTGGATGCGGTGTTGATGCAAGACCCTAGAAGGGAAAAGGCAGTAGCAGGAAGACCACTTAGAAGGATATTGTAACAATCCAGGAGAGATTGGCAGGAGAGAGAATAAATACTAGATAATGTCAGAAAGGCCTCAGTTCTATTGTTTTAAATGAAATGATGTGTGCAGAAATGTTATATAAAGTATAGTTCGATTCAAATGTAAAGTTCATAATGATTTTCCTACTCCTGTACCCATTATTTCAGACCCCATCTGGATGATCTGGCTGTGTGGCTGTTCAATCACCATTGAATAAAACAACTACATTCCGTTTAAGAGGCATTTTCTCTCTGCATGTGCATCAGAGATTGCATCTTGCCCTCTTTTTCAGCCTTAGCACACATACCCAGGCACGCTGTGGACTCCTTTCTGCTGCTGCTTTATTACTTTTGTGATTTTCCCTGCAGTGTTTCTTCTGCTTCTGACATACAATTTTTTCTTCTTCCTTTTTTTTCCTGGAGGGCCAGGGTTATCTGTTTCCATGCTTAATATTTTCTGTGTCCACCCATCTGTTTATTTTAGCTTGTTTTCCCCCCCATATCTGCTGGCCTCTTTATAGATCCCTCTGTTCAATAGTTTAAACTCCATGACACTGCTTTGTTTATCCTCTCAGCTAGTGCGATATATTATTCCCCATCTGCTATACAAAGAGCCCTAGTGCCCCACAAACATAACTAAACCCCTCATGTTTGCATATGTTTCAGGGATGCATTCAAGTTTCTAATCTACCACATCTTCCCTAGTTATGAATGTGACAATATTATTTCTAATGGTGCCATGCTTAGTAGATCTCAACGTTTGTTCTTTTTTCCTTTCATATGTTTTAGATATAATTTAATGGTTAATGGCTTCAGAAGGAGGCAGTTTCAGTATCAATCAGTCAGCAATTATTTATTGAGTACTTGCTATGGGACCAGCTGTGTGCTAAGAACAATGGGAAATTCCAAAGACATGCAAGGCATGGTTCAAGGCTCAGAGAGTGTTGCAATCTCAGTGGAGTTGTAGAACTATTAGATATCTACTATGTACTCTGTGGAGTCCTGGTGTAGCATTGTAGAATAAGCACAGGACTGTTAACCTCAGGTCGGTAGTTCAAAACCACCATCTGCTCCTCAGAAGCCCTATGGAGAGTTACTATGAGTCAGAACTAACTCAATGGCACTTAACAATAATAACCGCTAGATACTCACTGCAATCCAGAAATTGCACTAGATACTAGGTCTATACCATGAATTAAAAAGAATGAGAAATCTACTCCTATGGAGCTCATAGTCTAGCATGGGGAAAAACATGTTAGAAATTATTTACAGTTCAATCAAATATGTACAAAATGCTTTGGGAACACAGAGGAGTGAAAGGGATTAGTTCTGCCTCGGGTAATTATGGAATGCTTCACAGAGATGGTGATATTTAAAAATGGAGTTTAATAAATTAGTGTTAATTAAGCAGAGAATTAATAATAAAAGCTAATATTTATCAAGTACTTATGAGGTTCCAGGGTTCCAGGCATTACTCTATGTGCTTGTAAATTAACTCATTTAATTCTCACAGTAGCCCTATGTTCCTGTTTTTTTTTTTAAAAGAAATTGACAAAGAGGTTAAATATCTTGCCCAAGGTCACACAGGAAGGTATCTAAGCCAATATCTGGTTAAAGAACATGGCTCTAGAACTTGGGCCCTTAAGCAATGTCCTCGGCTATCTCTTATAGAGATGAAGAGAGAAAAATAGATCAGTATATTTGTAAAGATTAGGGCTAAAACATATTTGGAATAGCATGCAACCATGGGATCATAAGTTCAACAACCTATCTATGATTCTAGCCAATAGTGACATCATGATATTAAACACATTCTTTTGTTCAATACTGCTTTGGAAAATGGAGAGAGCTGAAAGACAATGGTACTTCAGTTTTATTTTTTTTAATAAGTCTTAATTTATATAACAAGTATAAAAGGGTAAGAGTATGTAAAAATTGCTAAGAATTTCAGCTAGAGCATTCAAGAATAGTTATTCCCAATGTTACACCATGACTACAGAGCCTTGAAAACCAGAAGTCTTTGTGTCCCATCATGCTATCCAGCTTCTCCTTGCCTCCTTGGATGTTAATGAATGGCAAGGGACCACAAACCTTGGTCAGGGTTTGGGGCCCTAGTGATAGCCTGACATCAAATCAAGTACCTTGTTATCACTTCCTCATGTTGATTTCCATTTTGGAATGATATAGCACTTGCTATATCTATTGAAATATTTTGAAGCTCTGATTACTTGAAGCAATCAGAAATAAAATGAATCTGAAGGAAGAGGAAGGCAATATAAGCAGTGCCAGATGTCTGAAAAGGAAAAATAAGATTTAAAAAAAGAGAGAGAGAGAGAAAGACCAGGCCTCTCCAAAACCAACAGTTTTGCAGGCTTCCTTCAAAAAGATGAATTGGGACTTTCTGAAGAAACTCCTAATAAGGAAAAGATACCAGGCATTGCTTCCAAGAGGAGGCAGTTTTGTCCCCTCACTTTGGAGAACTGAAGTGACAGTGTGCACATTTGGCCTTGTTAAATGAGAAACATGCTTTATTCCCAGGCAGCATATAACAGAGACTTGAGAGTTTGCCAAGTCATAAAGTCCACTAAATGCTTCTGTTGATATATAAGATCCCACTTCTGGTGATATATAGGAGAATGAATCCTCATTCTCTTTATGAAGCCTGGAATGTATCTCTAACATCTTTGAATTTCTGGATAAGAATATGAATGGTTTAGGGGCACAAGTAATGTTTTCATCTCTTCTTCCTGCTGCTTCGAGTAAGAGATGGACTGCATCTCATAAGACTGGCAAGACGGTGTTGGCAGGATACCAGTCAGGCTGATAGAGTGGTTTATTATTTCAATTGAATTGTGAGAGAAAGAAGAAAAGTACTCAGGTAAAATTGTACGTCCATATTGGAGACTATAGAGCATAAAGGGGGAGGTATAGGAAGAAAAATAGTGGAGGACTTGCACAGCAGATTTCAGCAGATGCCAGAAAAATGGGTTGGGGTCAACATAAATATTCTCAGTTGTCTATATACCAACAAATTGCAGATGAATAATTATCACATTGATTTTTTAAATAAGTGTAATATCTTGTGTCTTAGGGATATTTACTGAGATGAGATTACTGACTAGAATATGGCAATGGAAAGGTATATCTTGTTTGGAATAAATAGATGTAATAACAGGGTTGGTACATGTCAAAAAGATATACACATGAATGGAAATCCACAAACCTGAAGGTGTTGTATGTAGGAAGCAGCTGCATGAGAGTGAAATGAAAGAAAATCAGAATTGTTATCCCGGGACTACACCAGAGAACTTGTAACCAGATGGTTAATATGGACAGGCAAGACAGAGGAGTGATGTAAGCCTTTACAAACTTCAGATGAAAATCCCACTCCACTAAAGGCAAAACATCTGAAAAATTATTGAATTGCCTTGTGGAAATTTAATTTCACAAAGAAGAGAGAAGCAATGAGGGGACTTTCTGCATTTGACTTATTTCTGGCTTCTTGTAAAAATCTGTTAGAGGAAAAGGATAGTTAAAAGAATTTTGAAGGAACGTAACCATCCTACATCAATTTACAATTCATTGGGTCCACAAAAGGAAAGGAAATCTGAGATTAAATATAGGAATATCCCACCTTTTGTAAATCTCCTTTCAGGAAGCTCAGAGAAAACAATGGATACAATCCCATAGTTAGAGACACTTAACATGTTGTTGTTGTTGTTGTTAACTGCTGTCCAGATGGTTCTGACTCATAAGGACCCTGTACAGGGTTTCTGAGGAGTGGCTGGTGAGTTTGAACCACCAACCTTGCAGTTCAAACTGACCTTGCAGTCCAGTGCTTATCCTTCAGTGTTTAACAAGTTGTTGTTGGTGTTAAGTGCCATTGAGTCAGTTCCAACCCATAGCAACCCTGTATAGGGTTTTTCTTAGGAGCAGCTGGTGAGCTTGAACCACCGACCTTGCCGTTCAAATGGCTTTGCAGTCTGGCACATTAACCCACAACACCACACCAGATGGATCAAAAAGAATAAGAAACTGTAAAATAGAAACTTGATGATACAATTATAAAGAATTCCAAGGTGGAGAAAATGACTAAGCATTTAGATAACTCTGTATTTAGCAGCCACCTAAGAAAAATGAACACAAAAAAGTGGCACCAAGATTTAAGATGGTTCAGGAGTGCCCAAACTTCAAATGATCTACATTTGGAGACAATATTTACTTAAATGGAAATGTATCTTGGCCTATTAAAAGTAAAAAGAAGAAAATATACCCCCTACTTAGAGCAGAAGAAGCTCTGGTAACGTACTAGTTACAAATTGGGCTGCTAATCGCAAAATCAGCAGTTCGAAACTACCAGCGGTTCATGGGAGAAAGATGAGGCTTTCTGCTCCCATAAATATTTGCAGCCTTGGAAACCCTATGCAGGTGGCTATGAGTCAGAACCCATTCCATGGTGCATAACCACCACCACCATTTACAGCAGATAATATACTGTTAAAGTACAATGAAGAAAGAATCTTTCTTTTCCTGTTATGATTCTATCATCACCAAAAAGAATGCTCTTGAATTTTTAAAAAATAGTGTAAAATTGACATGGTGGAAACATCTGACCTTTTCAGGCTCCACAAAGTGAGAAGGGGAAAATCACCATTAGTATCAGCCCAAGGTCAGACATACTTCCACCCTCCAAACTTCTTTATCAATTATGACACTGTGTGTGGCACTTTGGGATAATGCACTGGACTGCAAGGTAGGTTTGAACTGCAAGGTCAGTGGTTCAAATTCACCAGCCACTCCTCAGAAATCCTATACAGTGTCTCTATGTGTTGGAACTGACTCAACGGCACTTTAACAGCAACAACAACATCTCTCATAGCACTATCTCCTTGGTCCAGTAATTTATTGCTGTGGCCACACAAAACTCACATACCATACTCACAATATGGACTTTTAAAAAGAAGTTAACAGAAATGCTTTAAAAATGGCATTTTGATCAGGAAACCAACCCCAGCCATATCTGTAAGCAGCAAGTCTCCCTTTATTACTTGGCCTCTCAGCCACAAAGTCCCTGGCCTCTACCCTGCTCTGGCAATGTTACAAATATTATTGGATACTGCCCATAAATGTCCAGCATACACACCACTGTGCCATAAAAGACATTCAGCTCAAGCCCCCAAATTAAGTGCCTGGAAGCACTCCATTACACAAGTAAGCCTACTGCCTGAAGGCACTCATCTTTACTCTCTCTGTGGCTGGGAAGCCCACCATATTCTCTCATGTTCTGGCTCTTGTTTTTGCTGTGGTTGCTCCTCTGATGCTCCTTGGTGCCACAGCTTTCTATCTCCTGGATCAAGGAGTGATGGAATCTTGGAATCCAAAGTACATGCTCTGCTACTGGCTCTTCTACCCTTCTGGGTCATTTTATACCCAGGAAGATGGCATAATTGACCAATCCCCACATCTGAGTTCAAAGTTTTTACAATCACAACCCTGTTAGCAATCACTCAATACTGAATCATATAATCCTATCAGTATTACCACCCACGCTCCTTTATCCACACTCATCAGGAAAAGAGGAAATATACCCAATCTGCATGATCACACCTAGTTGTTTAGTGGGAGTTAGAAACTGACTATGGTTAGAAGAGCCATATTAAGTAATTCACTGCATTGCAGGTTGTTGTTGTTGTTAGGTGCCATTGAGTCGGTACCGACCCATAGCGACCTTATGCACAGCAGAACAAAACACTGCCTGATCGATCCTAGGCCAGCCTCACTACTGTTGCCA
>NW_006408520.1:12704081-12719218 GCF_000296735.1 Chrysochloris asiatica
CTTCTTCCTAGTCTTTCTTTGTATGGAAGCTCATCTGAAATCTGTCCACCTTGGGTAATCCTGCTGGCATTTAAAATACCAGTGGCATAGCTTTCAGAATCGCAGCAACTCACAAGCCACCACAGTACCACAAACTGACAGACAAGTGGTGGGTACTGCAAGTAGGAAAAATATATTTGATAGTTGAAGTCTAAGATAGATTTTGTTGTTGTTATTAAGTGCTATTGAGACAGTTCCAACTCATAGCAACCCCTTAATTGTTTCTAAAGAGCAATTGGTGGACTTTAACCACCAACCTTGCAGTTCAAACCAGATTTTCAGTCCAGTGCTTATCCTACAGTGCCACACCATGATATGGTAAAAAAAAAAAAAAAAAATCACTCAGCATCTTTAAATGAATTTAAATCCAATGTTTCTGGCAAAAAGTTGCTAGTGAGCCTGTCCCAAATTAAAATAATACAATTATCTGGGCACACATCTGTAATGAACTAACCTTGGTCACGTTTGAACTTCATCCATCTGTCTTTCACTAATAAGCTCCTTTCCCTTCCCCTCCCACTTAACTCTCCCTCACTCATTTCATTTCCTACACTCTCATTTGCCGCTATTCTCTCTCTTAATTTACTTACTGCTCTAAGCCCTTCTTCCCAATCTACTACTTCTTTCCTGGATCATAGTTTCCCTGCCCTCCCACCTCCACATACACAAGCTGAGTCTTGGTATCAGCATCACTGAATTTTAACTGAAGACCTCCATAACCATATAGTCCTCCTTCTTACTGCATACCTCAGAGGGCATTTTGTAGACTATCAAAAATCAATTGCATGCTATATTTTTAAGTATTTTTATATGTGGTTACTTTACATAATACTGAAAACATAAATATTGTCCCTTATTTCTTTAAAGAAGGATAAGGTGAATTTGATAGAGAGAGGAGAAAAAATAGAAACAGAGCAGAACAATGGAGACATAACCCCTTTGAAATTCCAAAAAGATCATTAAACTTTTGACTTGGGAGCATTTAGTAAAGAAAGAACTCATTAAGAGTCAACATAAATTCAATGAAAACAAATCAAATTAATCTCATTTCCTATTTTGATAGGTTTATTAGGTAAGTAGTGAACATAATGTAATAAAATAAGGGCATGTAATATTGGTAATGGTACAAATAAGAAGATTGAAAAGCTACACTCAAGTAATCTAAAGATTTAAACATTTCCCATGGCCATTTTGTTTGGTCCTGGACATTGGAAAGCACTATTTACAGGAATTGTCGAAAGTATAGTAATCAAATGTTGAGGAGACTTGAAGCTGGAAAGAGGAAGTTAATATGTCTGGTAACAATTACAATTTGAAAATGCATTCTTTAGGTATGAAAAAACAGATCAAAACTCACAAATTCATATTGAATATAATACATTAGCAGTGTGATTGGGATCTTCTGTTTCCTCATGCTTTGTCTTTAAACTTTTAATATCAGCTAGAAATATTATGAGGCGAGACCGGTCCCTGAAGAAGCACATCATGTTTGGGAAAGTATAGGTTATCAGAATAGAGGGAGGCACCCAACTAGATAGAAAGACATAGTGGCAGCAGCAGTGGGCTCAAGCAGAGCAGTGATTGTGAGGATGGCACAGGACCAGGTGATAATTTCGTTCCATTGTACATAGTGTTGCTATGGATTGGAACCAACTCAATGACACCTAACAACAGCAAGAAGAAATAAAGTCTCTTTAAAAATGACTTTTGATTATCCCAACCATGTAATCTAGTGAAAACAAGATGTAATTCAGAATGCAATAGTACTGCACAACATTAATTTGGTAAAGAGTTTCATTTAAATTAAATGCATCATCTATAAAATTTAAAGTATTTTGCATCATTTTCTCCACACACACTTTCACACGTAAGCATTTTCCCTGATCAAGATGACTACAGATTTTTTGACCTATGTGTATTGATACCTTGCTTGGAATAATGACTATAAATTCCCTTAATCTCCACAGATGTTTGTCCAAGAGGGACTAGACTAGCCATATGTGTTTTACTGATTATATGCATCTATTAAGTAGCTGCAAGTTCCAGTATATATTCTCAAAGGCATTCTTAAGCTTCCTATACTACCTAGAGGCTTTAGGTTTTTAACAAATGTCTACATTTTCAGTCACATAGAATTATAATTCTTTTTCTTTGATTGTTTTCTTAAAATAATTTAAAGGCATTATCATTCTTTTATCCTCTTCCAGATTTAAAAAAAATCAATTTTTAAAAGAATTATGATGACTGAGAAGAAACTTTTAAATGCTACATGTTAATAACTTCTAAAAGTTTTAAGTACCTTGTTTTATTTAGTTTCCCATTAAAATATGACATTTTAATAAAAGAAAACAGTCAACTTCCAACATGGAGCAAAAGGCATCTTTAATGGACTCAGAATGTGAATTTGCTTCATACAACAAAATTTCATAGAGTTAAGCATTGCTTCTTTTGAATAAGTCTTATAAGCTTTGTGACTCTATAGGGAGTTTACTGTTTAACCATCTTTTTGAATACTGACTGATGATTTAAGTCAATTTATTATTTGACTCAGACCTGCAACTATTGTAAGTGATTTATTTACAAAAGTGAAGAAATATTTTTATATCACATATAAGTAGCATTTTCTAGACAATCTCATATATTTAATATCTTAAATATTAGTAGAAAATATCAACACATTTTGATTATCATTATTTTTTATTTGAAAAATAACTCAAATCCACTTCTGAATGTCATATTACTAGTTACTAAATGTGGAGTCCTGGTATGGTGCTGTGGGATAATGAACTGGACCATAAGGCCAGTTTGAACCAAAAAGTCGGCAGTTCAAACCCACCAGCTGCTCCTCGGAAACCTTATACAAGGTCACCATGAGTAGGAATCAACTCCATGGTACTTCACAGCAACAGCAATGCTCACTCAGTACATCAACACATCAACAGGTAGCTGTTGCCACATTTAACTATGTTCCTATAATTATGCTATATGTGCTTTATATAGTTATAAGAAAGAGTCCTGATGTGGCTCTGTGGGTTAATGCGCTGGACTACAAAGTCGGTTTGAATTGCCAGGTCTGCGATTCAAGCTCACCAGCTGCTCCTGGAAATCCTATGCTGTGAGTTGGAACCGACTCGATTGCACACAACAGCAATGAAAGATATGGAGTCCTGGTGTAGTGCCGTCGGATCAACACTGGACCACAAGGTCAATTTGAACTACAAGGTCATCAGTTCAAATTCACCAGCTACTCTTCAGAAACTGTATAAGATTTCTGATGGTGTGTCTGAAGTGC
This sequence comes from Chrysochloris asiatica, assembly GCF_000296735.1. Lineage (NCBI taxonomy): Eukaryota > Metazoa > Chordata > Mammalia > Afrosoricida > Chrysochloridae > Chrysochloris > Chrysochloris asiatica. Next base: position 12,707,413 of record NW_006408520.1, read on the forward strand.
CAACCTTGATGTTCAAACGACATTTCGGTCTGCTAGAGAAGCTACAATATAGGAAAACTACAATATAGGAGTAAGAGGAAGCTTTCTACTTACCGCAAAGAGTTAAAGCATCGGAAACCCTATACAAGGAAGCTGTGAGTTGTCACCAACTTAACGGCACTTAACAACAACATGAGCAGAAAACCTCATGTCTCCAGCTGGTAGTTTTAAACTACTGACCTTGAGGTTAGCAGCCCGACTTGTAACCCTATCTGCCATAACTCCTTAAAATGATACATAGGTCATAAAAATATAAATGAGTAAAAGAGTTGGGGAGTGGCTATAGAGAAGATGAGAAGAAAAGGTAGAGGGAGGGAAGGAGAGAGAAAAAGGCATGTTCACCCAAAGGAAAAACTTAGGTATTCATCATGAAGGAAGAATGAGGAGTATCTGAGATGTCTTTGAACACTGTAGAGGATTTTTTTTTTTTTTTTAAGTAGAGATATGAAACATTCTAGACAGAGGAGACAACATAAAATTAGGCCCCTAACAAGTCATTTAAAAGGTGTAATAATCATTGTAAAACATAAGTCCTGTGTAGCTGAAGCACAAGGTGATTGGAAATAAGCAATAAAATTGATAATAAAAATATTTGTTGAAAACCTTAAATGCCACTCTGGTTAGACTCTATTTGTTTCTATAGATTTTTGAATCAAGTTGACAGGAAATTCAGCCTGCGCCTTTGTGTCTAGGTTCAGATGGCCACATTTTATAGGGTAGATTGGGAAAGGAAGAATGAGATGAGAATGAGATTCATCAAGTAGGACCTTGCAAAACCATAAGAAATAATGGAAAATAAATTGGTAATTGTTCAAGATGGTGGCAGATCTGGAATAAAGATGTAACAGCTATCCAAAGTCTTGGTAAAGATATAATACTGTAGTAAAGAAAAGTTGGAGTGAAACATGACTCTGGAATTTCAAGCCCCAGTGATTGAAAACTGCAATTCTGTTTGTAAAACTAAGGAAATCAGAAGGATGAGCCAATTTTGTGCTGCTGATGATAAATTCAGTCTGTGGTGAATTTGAGATTCCGATTTCTTGTGACAATGCCCATCATGCCCCTGATAAATGTAGATCTTGAGTTTGTTTGGGCAATTCAGGTTGGAGATGTTGATTTGGACATCAAGTGCCTACGGCAGACAGACTGTAGTGCAGTTTAAATTATACTTCAGCACACTGAAAAGAGTGAGGAACAATATCAAGTTTTCTATCATCTTTGTTGTTGTTGCGCTTCCCTTTTATCATCTTGCCCGCTGAGAAATGCACAAATGTACTGTGCACAATAATGTAAACTTTTCAGTTTGAAAGCTTGTGGAGATGAGTGCATTGTTATTTAAGGATCAAACAGAAAAAAATAATAAAGTAAAGAAGAATAATCAAGGTCATAAAAAGAAGAGCAGAAAATAATTTACCAAAGAAAATATAGAAAGATGGCATTAAGTAAGCATCAAAACTCCTTGAACATGGACCTTGAATTCAAACGAAAGAGTCTCCTTTTAAAAGTTAAAAACAAAAGCGGAACATCTTGACAGCATGCTAATTTGACATTGTTACATTCTTCTGTTTTGTTTTATGAAACAAAGTGTTTCTTATTGTTGATGAAACATCAGCTGTACTTCACATTTAAGCACATTTCCAATTAATATAGAGAATAAAACAATGTGTAAACTGCCTGAAAAATCTTCAGTGGTGAATGAAGAAAATCCTACTTCTTAAAAAGTGAAAAGAGCATCTAATTTAATTATGAGATCAACCTAATTAATTAACATATATTAGGGAGTTTTAGTAATGAAATATACTTTTTAATAACAGGTAAGTGTGCTACCAGAGCATGTTTCTAAGTAAAATCTAGAATGCCAATACAGTGATATAAGTACATACATAGCATTCATACTTTTTCTGCCTCATTTCTAGTAATCTCAAGTTGTCTAATATAAGTGTATTACCCTTTATTACTTTTCATTGCTTTAAGATCCTTCAGATTGAGAAATAGCCATGACAACTGAAAAGAGTGTCATTCTGCTCCACAGAAACACTGTGTTTAGATTATCCAGTAAAACACCTATTGATTGTTGTTAATTAAGTTTTATATTTCTAAGCTAGGCATATATATTGCTCATCTTTCAGAAGAGAGAAATACTTACAACAATCAGGGAAAATGTATCTATGAGAACTATAATATCTAAACTTCCTAGGTTAGTCTAATGCAACATTCTGAAACAGCAGGAAAACTTGGAGTGACATTAACTATTATCTAGAAATGTCTTAAAAAGAAAACTCTACATAATTCAATGTTTCTCTTTTAGGATGTAATTGGAAAAGCTCTACAGTACATTGGGACCTTTGGTGACCTTAGCACCATAGAGCACGTTGTGGCTATGATCGATGAAGAAATGTGTATCAACTGTGGTAAATGCTACATGACCTGCAATGACTCTGGTTATCAGGTAGGAATCTGCTGTAATTAACACAAAGAATCCATGATGCATGTGTTGTACTTTTGTGGCAGAAAGCATCTTGTGTTGCTAATGATTTGATTTAAGTCAGATGTGTCAAAAACTTTTTTTTAGCAGTAGCATGTCTTTCTATCCTCTCAATCTTACAATGTGTTATAATACATTTTGGTTTCTTTCTTTCTTTTGAGGAAAGCCTTAACTATGGCATTGTTCAATGTACAGTATTATTTTAATAGAATTTAATCACTCAGAAAGTTGTGTGCATAAAATCAACCTAAAAGACAAATGCACACAAGTATATAAAAAAAATTTGTTGAATGCTGTCAGGTTGATTTTTCTACTGTTAGCGACTCCATGTGACAAAATATAACTGCCTCACAGGATTTTCCTGGCTGTAAACTTTATGGCTACCACTTATTTGTCAGTTGTCATACTTTGGCTTGCATATTACTGGGCTCCTGGAAATTATACCATTGGTATTTTAAATACCAGCAGGATACACCCATGGGAGACAGGATTTCAGCTGAACTTTGAGACTAAGACAGACTAAGAAGTAGAGAATGACCACCTCTGAATGTTTAGCCCTGGACAACCTTATGAACAGCAAGGCAACACTTTCATTTAGCACCAGAATACTGAATAGTGCTGAAATAGGAGTCCCTCAGATTAGAAGGCAGACAAAATATGACTGGGGAAGAGCTACCTCCTCAAACTAGAGTGATGATGTAAATTGAGAAAAGCTTTTGGGACATTCATTTGCTGATGGGACTCAACTCAAAATGAGAAGAAGCAGACAATAACATCCATTAATAAGCAAAACATAGAATGTACAAAATATGAATCTAGGAAAATTGGAAGTTGTCAAAAATGAAATAGAATGCATAAATATCAATATCTTAGGCATTAGCCTAGTGTTTATTAAGGCAATAAACAACAGTCTTACCAACAGAGAAAAGATTGACGTTGTCAAGGACTTCATTCTTCTTGGATCAACTATCAACATTGACAGAAGCAGCAGTCAAGAAATCAAATGACGTATTGCACTAGGCAAATCTGCTGCACAAGACCTCCTTAAAGTGTTGAAGAGCAAAGATGTCAGCTTGAGGACTAAGGTGCGCCTGACCCAAGCCATGGTATTTTCAATAACATCATATGCGTGTGAAAGCTGGACAGTGAATAAGGAAGACGGTAGAAGAATTGATGCTTTTGAGTTATGGAGAATATTGAAAGTGCCATGGGCTGCCAAAAGAACCGACAGATCTGTGTTGGAAGAAGAGTAGCCAGAGTGCTCCTTGGAGGCCAGGATGGTCAAACTTCATCTCTCATACTTCAGACATATTGTCAGGAGGTACAAGTCGCTGGAGAAGGATATCATGTTTGGTAGGGTGGAGGGTCAGAGAAAAAGAGGAAGACCCCCAATGAGATGGATTGGCCAACTGACAGCATCAGTGGGCTCAAGCATGGCAACAACAGTGAGGTTGGCCCAGGATTGGGCAGTGTTTCATTCTGCTATGCATAAGGTTGCTATAAGTTGGTACTGACTCAATGGCACCTAACAACAACAACAAGGCATTAGCCAGTAGAAATGGACGATTAGTGGCAAATTTGAATCTGACAGTCATGGTTTACTATGCTGGGAATGACAAATTGAAGATGAATGACATCACATTCATCATCAAAAAGAACATTTAAAGATATATCTGGAAGTATAATAATGTGGTAGGATAATATCCATTTGCCTACCAGGAAGACCAGTTAATATCATTGTTATTCAAGTTCATTTACCAATCACTAAAGCCAATGATTATGAAACTGAAGTATTCTACCAAACTCATCAGTCTGAAATTGATCAAACTTTAAATCACAATGTATTGACAATTACTGGTGATTGAAATGCCAGTGTTAGTTAAGAAACAAAGAGGAAGAATCAGTAGTTGGAAAATATGGTCTTGGTGAGAGAAATGAAGCTAGAGATCACAGGATAGAATTTTGCAAGACCAGTGGCTTATTCACTGAATGCACCATAAAAGATAACAATAAACATGGACATCACCAGGTGCAGTAATTAGAAATCAAATTGACAACTATAGGAAGAGATGGTGGGAATGAAGCATATCATCAGACAAAATCAGGCCAGGGGCAACTGTAGAAGGGAACAGACTATCAATTGCTCATATGCAAGTTCAGACTAAAGCTGAGGAAAAGAGCCAAAATTTGGCTTGAACATACCTCACCTGATTTAAGAGATCATCTTAAGAACAGACTGGACACTTTAGACACTAAAGACCAAAGACTAGGAGAGCTGTGGAATGACATCAAGAACAACAGACAGGAAGAAAGCAAAAGGTCATTAAGAAGATAAGAAAGAAGAAAAAGACCAAAATGGATGTCTGAAACTTACTTTCCAGTATAGAGATGCTAAAGCAAATATAAGAAAAGGGTATGAAAGCACTGAATAGAAAATGTCAAAGGGAAGCTCGAGAAAACAAAGTCAAGTATGATGATGAAATGTGTAAAAACCCAGATTTAGAAAACCAAAAAGGAAGAAGACACACAGAATTTCTCAAGCTGAAAGAACTGAAGAAAAAAATCTCAAGTCTCAACATGTAATATTGGAAGATTGTAATTGCTGAATATTGAATGATGAATAAAGCATCAATGGAAGAAGGAAGGAATACACAGCATTACTGTATCAAAAAGAAATGGCTTAAGCTCATTCATTTCAAGACATAGAATATTATCAAGAGCCAATAACACTGAAGAAAGAACTCCAAGATGCACTGAAGGCATTGGCAAAGAACAAGGCTCTGGGAATTGATAGAATACAAATTCTATCAATAAACTGATGCAGCATTGGAGGCATTCACTATACCAAGAAATGTGAATGACTGCTACCTGGACAACTGATTCAAATATCTGTGCTCATTTCAATGATATGTGACCCAACAGAATGCAGAAATCATTCAACAATATCATTAATATAATATGCAAGTAAAAATTTACTGAAGATAACTCAAAAATGGATGCAACAGTACATTGACAGAAAACTGCCAGAGGTTCAAGTCAGATTCAGTCAAGGACATGAAATGAGGCATACCACTGTTGAAGTCAGATGGATCTTGGCTGAAAGCACAGAATACCAGAGAGATGTTTACCTGTCCTTTATTGATTATGTAAAGTATTTCAACATTGTAGATCATGACAAGCTATGGCCAGTATTGTGGAGAATGAGTATTCTGAAACACTTACTTGTGCTCATGAGGAACTTGTACACAGAGCAAGAGGCAGTTATTCAAACATAACAAGGGAATACTGAAGTGGTTTAAAATAAGGAAATGTGTGTGCCAGGGTTGTATTCTTTCACCATACTTACTCAATCTATACACGTATAATCTGGATTATATGTGGAAGAACATGGCATCAGGATTGGAAGAAGATTCATTAACAACTTGTGATATTCAGATGATAAAACCTCGTTTGGTAGAAGAGAAGAGGATTTAAAATACTTACTGATGCAGATCACAGACCACAGCCTGAATCACAGATTGCACCTCAATGTAAAGAAAAGAAAAATTCTCACCACTGGAACAATAAATAACATTGTGATAAATGGAGAAAAGATTGAAGTTGTCAAAGACTTAAAATGAAGTCCAAGCAAAATGGCTTAAATCTGCTATCAACACTCGTAGAAACAGCAGTCAAGAAATCAAACATTGCATTAGGCAAATCTGCGCACAAGACCTCTTTGAAGTGTTCAAGAGCAAAGATTTCAATTTGAGGATTGGAATGCCTGGCCCAAGGCATGATGTTTTCAGTAGCTTCATATGCATGGGAAAATTGGACAATGAATAAAGAAGACAATAGAAGAATTAATGCATCTGAGTTATGGTGTTGGATAAGAATATTGAAAGTACCACAGATTGCTATAAAAACAAACAAATCTGTGTTGGAAGAAGTACAGCCAGAATACTCCTTAGAAGCCAGGATGGCAACACTTCATCTCTCATACTTCAGACATACTATCAGGAGGAACCACTACCTGCTAGTCGTAGAGGAGAATCACCATAAAATAGAAAGACCTTCAATAAGATGAATTGGCACAGTGGCAGCAACAATGGGCTCAAGCTTAATAACAATTATGAGGATAGCATAGGATTAGGCAGTATTTTGTTCTGTTGTACATAAGGCCACTATGAGTCAGAATTAACTCAATGGCAGCTAGCAACAACAGCAATATTTATGAAAATATATCTCCAGGCTTTTCTCCCACAGATCACTGAGTGAGTTCTAACCACTAACCTTTGGGTTAGCATTTGAACACTTAACCATAATGCCACCAGAGCTCCTTTTATTCATGAACAATTGGAAAGCATTATGCTTTAATACAGAGGGGGGAAAAAAAAGAACCCCAACTTAGTGTTATTTCCTGGAAATAACTTGAATCTTTCATTCGATATTTATTAGGCTTATTCTATAGAGGGGAAAAAACAACAGCACTTTCTCATCAACTAGTTGCACAAGTTGATCTCAGGAATCCCTTTGTTGCTGGAAAAGCCAAAAAGTTGCATTCCTACACATAAAATGAGGCACTGATTCTTCCCATAGCTCCTTACACCTTAGCTGCTAAAAGTTTACAAAGGGCAAGAAGGGACAAACCGGGGACTGAATTGTCTTCAGGTTTTCCAATTTTCTTGAAAACACATTCTATACATTTCGCTGTGTGAAGACATTAAATAGACTTATAATTCAATTCTTAAGTTATTCTCTCTTTATTTCAACCTGCTGTTTTTATCATTTTGACCTGACTACATCCTTGAACTGGTTGAATTTTAGAAACAATCAAAATACAATCATCATAAATGTTGTCTTTAAATATAAATTCCCCTTGTTTGTTGTTGTTATTGTTGTTAAGTCCGTTGAGTCGGTTCCGACTCATAGCAACCCTGTATAGTGTTTCGAAGGAGTGGCTGGTGAGTTTGAGCCACCAGCCTTGCAGTTCAAACCAACCTTGTAGTCGAGTGCTTGTCCTACAGCACCAAGGTAAAGTAAGAGCTGTTTTGTTTGTTTCCTGATGTGGAGTTTGAAGAATGCAAAATAAAAGTTCCCATTAAAATTGCCCCAAACTACAGACAAGTATTTTCATTAATTAAACCTAACAATCCACATAGAAGAATTGTTGTTGTTGACGATGTTAAGTACCATGGAGTCAGTTCTTACTCACAGTGATCTTGTATAGGGTTTTCAAAGAGCAGCTGGTGGGTTTGAACTGCAGTCTTGTGGTTAGCTGCCCAGTGCTTATCCTACAATGTCACACCAGTAAAGTTAAATAAGATCCTTTTTTGAAATGATCCAATGACATTTTCTAAGTAAATCAAATATACCATCTAAAACACTCAAGTTACTTCACCTATTCAATGTGGAGACAGATCCCAGGTTGCTGATGATGGGATTCTGCATACTATCTTAGCACCTAATGTTGTTGTTAAATGCTATTGAGTTGGTTCAACTCATTTCCACCCTGTATAGGGTTTCCGAGGACCCACTGGTAAGTTAACACCCAATAGAAGTACTAAAAACATTTTAATTTAAAAATAAAAATACCTTTCTCTTGAGTTAATTTGAAATTCAATTGAACATCTCTTTTTTTTTTTAAGCTGGAAAATATCTCTAGCAGTTATTTTGAAAATGATAATCATGTTACATTCACTTTAGTCTCATTTTCCCTCTAATCATCAAAGTTGAGTCAAGAAGTCCTATGATGAAAATCTTAATATTAATCAGTATTCTAAACTATTTAATCTTAGAAGTTATTACACCCACCTTGGAATTCTAGCATTTGTATGACTTTACTAATAAGCAAAATAGCATGATTGTTCATTTTAAAAATGGGAAAGTCCTTCTTAATCCTTCTATCTAAAAATTTATCCAAAATCTTCAACTGAATGTCACGTTATTTTGCAAATTTTCAAAGGTTACAATTTATAAGACATAGTATTGTTTCAGTTTTGTTCAATCATTTTGTTGGATCTCTATTTATAAAGGGTGTAGGAGGAAAGTAAATCATTTTTTTATCTCTCCAAACAGTAATCTGAGATGTTGTTTTACTAAACATGGCAGCTATTTCAGAGGACAAATGTTCTTAATGTTTATGATAGCTGCAGTTCTTGTTCAAATAGAATGATCGTTTCCTTAAAGATCACACTTCTTTTATTATCTCAACTCTTGAAATATTCCTCTTTAACAGACAAACAATTATTCAAAAGAGTTGTTTCTTAAGGAAAATATCAATCCTAAATTTTACTCTAGATATTTGTACTGCTGCTTATTATAATTTGCAGATGAGACTTCTCCTGCTCATGTAAAGATTTACAGCCTCAGAAACACTATACAGGCTCACCATAAGTCAGCACCAACTTCACAACACACCGTTACCACCACCACTACCATAATTGACTTAGTGAGAAAGAAAGGAAGGAAAGAAAGAAAGACATTATCAAGAATTATCATTTTTGTTTTAAGAAAAAAATTATGAAAATTTCAGCACTAGAGACTTTGCCCAGCTTCTCCCAGCTAAGTAGAGTCAGGGCCTGGTCAGGAGGCCAGGTGTCCGGGTTCTCTGTTCAGTGTTTTTTTCCACTGCATGACTGGACAATGCCTGAAATGGGCGTGAAAATCCTCACCAGTTAAAGCTCACTCTTAAACGAAATTTATTCTATTGCTTTTTTCTGAAAACCTCATGCGTGTTTTGATATCCAAGCAAGTGCATTCCTTGCCCAATTCGATGACACGTCCACTGTTGCTAGCAAGGAGTGTGACCCAGGAGGAGGAGAACAGTAAAAGATGGTTCCTTCATTGTCCTCAGGTAGAAAACAACCCATCCTGATAAGACTGGAGAGACCCGAGCTCTGCTCAGAACAAAGAAAACTAGAGAATTACTATGTTGTGAAATATTTTCCTCACACAACTAAGAAAAAACACCTCTAATGTCTTTAATTTAAAAGGATTTCTTTTCTCTCTCTTTTTCTCCTTCCCTCTCACCCCCATCCACTCTGGCAGCTCAACTGTTGCTATAGTTGCACCGTCTTGCTGGGCGTAGTTGTCTGGAAGTGCGGCTGTACTGCGGTAGAGAAAAATGTTGATGCTTAAATGGGGGCATTCTTGACCTTTGTGGGCAGTGACATCAATGCTCTTTATTTCTGTTTGCAGGCTATACAATTTGATCCAGAAACCCACCTGCCCACTGTTACTGACACTTGTACAGGCTGTACTCTATGTCTCAGTGTCTGCCCTATTATCGACTGCATCAAAATGGTTTCCAGGACAACACCTTATGAACCAAAGAGAGGCTTACCCTTAGCTGTGAATCTGGAGTGTTAAGGTGATTTGTGAAACAGTTGCTGTGAACTTTGATGCCACCGACATATGCTGATCTTTTCTAATTGTGATCATTATTTTCAACTTTCTAATTAAATAAAATATAGTTTATAAATAAAAAGAATTTCCAAATACATTTCTAGATAAATAAGTGCATCATGTCAGTGATCATTCAATTAATAATCACAAAATGCAATCATTCTTTTCTGAGGATAGGTGTAAAGTAATTGTGTAGCAGTTAATTGTATGTTCAGGGTCAGTCGTCCGTTATGAAATATATTAATTGTTCTGTGGCAGTTAATGCAACAAAAATTTCCAAACTGCTCTATGCTGTGCTTTGTCTTTGATTTCTAATTGTAGGGCAAATTAAGTATTTTGGAACAAAGTACCCTTTGACATACAAGAAAATGTTTCCCAGGAAGCATTTTATAATTGAAAATTAAATTTCGTTTTAACAATGTTTCTAAGAAGCACATCTGAAGCACAAATGAAGAAAGCTCCATAAAACACAAATTAGGAAAACCAAACAGTTATTTACTATGGCAGAAAAAGAGAATAAAGAAAGGTTTGTAAAACTTTATTAAGACCCTTAGTGAAAATAGTTTCTTTTTTGTGTGTGCTAGATACTTAAAGGGAAAGCATTTACTAACCATTCATATTGCTTGGCACAATTCACCACTGTTGCCCGAGACAGGTGTCCAAACTCTCCACTAATGAATCAACATGACATGCTTCTTTAAATATTTAAAGTATGTTCCTAACAAAATAAGATGTGAGTATGGGGCTTTGGTTAAAGCCACTCTTCTGCTGTGCACAGATCTGCTCTATGAGCTTTTAATAGTAACCTTCATGATTACAGCAATTAATGTTTGAACAAAACCCAAATTATACAGTGGGTCATGTGCTTAATTACTTGAAAATGAAAAACATACTATGGGTATTATATCTTAAATGTGTAAACCCAATTTGACTATTATTGTTTATTTTACTGTTTATGTTTAATTTCAAACTTGATGGAATAAAAAAGAAATATAGATTTTCTATAATTGCAAAATAATATTTTTGTATTTTTCAAAATCAGCAAATAGCAAGATCTGAGTTCACTTCTCTCTTCTTTGTTGAATATTCTTATATGAACCTGTAAGTACTAAATCTATAAATAATAAACTGTGTCATATTTCTATGATATAGATAAAATCTTGAGAAAGTATTTGATTATACACTTTAAGAAATGCACATTTACCACCAAATCTGTATTATTGAATATTAACAAATAAAATTTTATAAAGCATTAAGTAGAATGGTCTTTGTTGCCTTTTTTGCAAATAGACTCTCATGTAATACCAGGTTGAATTGTTTCCTAAGAATTTGTATCTGCTTAGAATCTGTGAATATGACCTTCTTTGTAAAGAAAGTCATTGCAAATGTAGTCATGTAAAATGAGGTTACACTGGATTAAGGTGGGCATTAATTCAATGACTGATGTCCTTACAAGAAGAAAATTTGGACATAGAGACACAAAAGAGGAAAATTCTATTTGACATCAGAGACAAAGTATGGTGCTATGGGTTAATGCACTGGACTTGAAAGTCTTTTTCACCCACAAAGTCGGTGGTTCAAGCTCACCAACCTCTCCTATAGGAAGCCCTATACAGGGTCACTATGGGTCGGAAGTGACTTGACAGCATTTAGCAACAACAACATATGTATATACATATAGAAGTGTGGTGAGTCCATACAATAAGCACTGCACTGTGACTTGCAAGGTGTGATTCCAGCACGCCAGCTACTCCATGGAAGGAAGATAAGGCTTTCTAGTCTCACAAAGATTTAAAAAATCTAGGAAACTCTATACAGGATTGCTGAGTCGACACCGTGGCACTTAACAAACACAACCTACATATAAAAATACATATTATTTGAAAAGGTATATAT
>NW_006408520.1:12719969-12721609 GCF_000296735.1 Chrysochloris asiatica
CAAGAAAACAAAAATCTTCACCACGGGACCAATAAACAACATTCTTATCAAAGGAGAAAAGATTGACGTTGTTAAGGACTTCATTCTTCTTGGATCAACTATCAACACTCACACATTCTTCTTGGATCAACTATCAACACTCACACAGAAGCAAGAGTCAAGAGATCAAATGATGTATTGCATTAGGCAAATCTGCTCCTCAAGACCTTTTTAAAGTGTTGAAGAGCAAAGATGTCGGCTTGAGGACTAAGGTGCGCCTGACCCATACCATGGTATTTTCAATAACCTCATATGGATGCGAAAGCTGTACAGTAAATAAGGAAGACTGTAGAAAAATTGATGCTTTTGAGTTATGGTGTTGGAGGAGAATATTGAAAGTGCTATGGGTTGCCAAAAGAACCAATAGATCTGTTTTGGAAGAAGTTCAGCCAGAGTGCTCCTTGGAGGCCAGGATGGCCAAACTTCGTCTCTCATACGTCGGGCATATTGTCAGGGAGGATCAGTCACTGGAGGAGGATATCATGTTTGGGAAGGTGGAGGCTCAGAAAAAAGAGGAAGACCCCCAATGAGATAGATTGGCTACGTGGCAGCATTAACGGACTCAAGCGTGGCAACAGTAGTGAGGTTGGACCAGGATTGGGCAGTGTTTCATTCTGCTGTGCAGAAGGTCACTATGGGTTGGTACCTTTGTAATATCTCTAATTCTATGCCCCTTTCTGAATAATATCTCTAGTTCTGTGCCCCTTTTTGAATGCTGCTTGAATTTCTAAAATTTCTCTGTTGATATATTGTCACAGCTGTTTTTGAATTATCTTCAGCAAAATTTTACTTATATGTTATATTAATGATGCTGCTCTATGATTTCCAAATACCATCAGAAGAAGAATCTAGCTCAATGAGCATTCATGCCACATGACTATCTAAGGAGTGGAGTTCCTGAGTGGTGCAAAGATGAACATGTGTGGCTGCTACCCCAATGATTGGCATTTCAAGACAATTTGATTTCAATTTGGCATGGACACAAATATGCATCTTTTCTAAACGGTTGGCCAGGGAGCTGTCTTCTAAATGTCTTGGCAAAAATGAGTGAGTGCTTCCTGTTCTGTCTGCATCAGTTTGTTGAACATTTCGATTTTTATTCCATTAATTCCTGGAGCCTTATTTTTTGCTAATGCATTCAGTTCAGCTTGAACTTCTTTAGTACCATTGACTCTTGATCATATGCTACCTCTTGAAATGATTGACAATCAACCATTTCTTTGGTACAGTGGCTGTGTGTACTCCTTACATCTTTTGATGCTTTCTGCATCATTAAATATTTTACCCATGTTGTTGTTGTTAAGTACCATAAAGTCACTTCCAACCCATAGCAACCCTGTTTAAGGTTTCTGAGGAGCAACTGGTGGACTTAAACTGCCAATCCTGTGGTTTATAGTCCAGTGCTGATTCTACAGTGCCACACCAAGAGTCCATTTTGCCCATAGTATCCTTTAATACTGCAAATTAAGGCTTGCATTTTTTCTTCAGTTCTTTCAGCTTTAGAAATGCTGAATATTTTTCCCTTTTGGTTTTCTAATTACAGGTCTTTTATATATCATTATAATAATTTACTTACTCTTTTTTTTTTTTTAATGTTTTAT
>NW_006408520.1:12726369-12728894 GCF_000296735.1 Chrysochloris asiatica
GGTGTTGTTCAGTTTCCATGTCTTCAATTTTATTGATTTGGCCTTCTTATTGTTGATTTCTAGATTTATGGCATTGTGGTCTGAGAAGGTGCTCTGTGGAATTTTGATGGTTGTGAATTTATGGAGGCTTGCTTTGTGTCCTAACACATGGTCAATACTGGAAAATGTTTCATGCACACTGGAGAAGAATGTGTATTGTGCTGTTGTTGGATAGAATGTTCTGTGTACATCTATGAGGTCAAGTTGGTTGATGGTGTTGTTAAGTTCCTCTGTACCATTGTCGAGTTTCTTTCTGGTTGTTCTATCCATTTTCGAGAGTGGTGTGTTGAAATCTCCCACTATAATTGTGGATTAATGTGCCAGACTGCAAAGCCATTTGAACTGCAAGGTCAGTGGTTCAAGCTCACCAGCTGCTCCTCAGAAACCCTACACAGGGTCACTATGGGTCAGAATTGACTCAACAGCACTTACCAACAACAACACTCAAGAGTAAATTTCAGAATTTTTTCTAACATACATTTTTGTCTTTTTGTTCTTTCCTGTCTTTTTTTTATGATATTCTTCACGTCATCCCATGACTCTTCTGGTATTACGTAACGTAAATGGTGTCTAATGTATCCCATCTGTTATCGTGATTATTTCTAAATACAGGTGAGATATATTCAAGGACATATATCTAAATGGTTAGCTACTGATCACTTTATAATTAGCAGTGCAAAATTATCAGACATAGTGCCAGAAGATGATCCAATCAGGTTGGAAGGCACTCAAACACTAATGGTCATTAACTTGACTTTAATGACATGATGGAATTAAGGTTTTAGGACCTTTATTGGTTAATGTTACACAACTCATAATGAGAAGAAACAACTTCAAACATCCATTAATAATCAGAACATAGGATATCTGAAGTATGAATCTCTGAAAACAAAACAAAATATAGCACATAAAAATCAATATTCTAGGAATTGTTGTTGTTAGGTGCCATTGAGTCAGTACCAACTCACAGCAACCCTATGCACAACAAAACGATACACCTCCCTGTCTTGCATCAATCTCACAAGCTTTGCTACTCCTGAGCCCATTACTACTACGACTGTGCCAATCCATCACATTGGAAGGCTTTCTGTTTTTCTCCAACTTTCCACTTTACCAAACATAATATCCTTCTCTAGGGTCTGGTCCCTTCTGATAATATGTCGAAAGTATGAGAGATGAAGTGTGGCCATCTTGGCTTCCAAGGACCATTCTGGTGTACTTCAACTAACATAGATCTGTTTGTTCGTTTGGCAGTCCATGATATTTTTAATATTCTCCTCCAACACCATAGCTAAAATGCATCAATTTTTCTACAGTCTTCCTTAGTCACTGTTCAACTTTCATATGCATATGAAGTTATTGAAAATACCATGGCCTGGGTCAGGCACACCTTAGTCCTCAAACTGACATCTTTGATTTTCAACATTAAAGTGTTGTGCATCAGATATGTCTAATGCAAGACGTCATTTGATTGCCTAACCGCTGCTTCCCTGATTGTTGATGGCTGATCTGAGCAAAATGAAGTCTTTGACAACTTCAATCTTTTCTTTATTTATATGAGTGTTGTTTATTGGTCGAGTGGTGATGACTCTTGTAATCATTACATTGAGGTGCAACCCATACTGAAGACTGTGGTCTTTGATTTTCATTAGTATTTTAAGTCCTCTTAGTTTTCAGCAAGCAAGGTTGTATCATCTACATGTCACAGGTTGTTAGTGAGTCTTCCTCCAATCCTGATGCTACCTCTTTCTTCATATAATCAAGCTTCTTGGATTATTTGCTCAGCACACAGATTGAATAACTTTGGTGAAAGAATGCAATCCTTGCGCACACCTTTTTTATTCTAAACCATTTGGTGTTCCCTTGTTTTGCTTGAACAACTGCCTCCAGATCTATGTGCAGATTCCTCATGGTAACAATTAAGTGTTCCAGAATACTCTTTCTCTGCAATGTTGTCCATGGCTGATCATGATCCACATAATCAAAAACCTTTGCTTACTCAATAAAGCAGAGGCAAACATTTTTCTGGTATTCTCTGCTTTTAGCCAAGATCCATCTGACATTAGCAATAATAGATTCATTCCACATACTCTTCTGAATCCAGCTTGAACCTCTGGAGGTTCTCTGTCAATGTATAGTTAGAGCCATTTTTGTATTATTTTTAGCAAATCTTTACTCACATGGGATATCAATGATTTCCACATTACGTTGGGTCACCTGTCTTTGAAACAGACACAAATATGGATCTCTTCTAGTCAGTTGGCCAGGTAATTGTCTTCCAAATTCATAGCATAGCATAGACACCTCCAGTGTCTCATCAATTTGGTAAAAGTTTTCAATTTGTATTCCATCAATTCCCAGTGTCTTGTTCTTTGATAATCCTTCTACACACTTTGAAATTCTTCCTTCAGAGTCACTGGCTCTTGATCATATTGATGATATGCTACCTCTTGAAATTCTTGAACATCGACCTTTTTTTTTTTTTT
>NW_006408520.1:12729669-12730501 GCF_000296735.1 Chrysochloris asiatica
TGATGAAGAACATTAGAATATTATAAGATACAATGCCAGCCAATGAGCCCCTCAGATTGGAATAACACAGCAATTCAGTTAAGTAGAGGTTGTTAACTCCATTTCAAACGTGAAAAGAGTGGAGGCTAAGAGTTAACATGATTTTCCCAGGACAGCACTTAACAACAACAACAATACATTGCAGAGGGCAAAATCACCTCTTTGTGTTCCATCCGCTCACTTCAACTTCATGGCTATAATGCATGCTCCTGATCTTCACTAGGGTCTCTCAAACCTTCTTACAATATGCAAATATGCTGAGTCAGTTAACTTGTATAAATTAACTAGGCCAACTGAATCTCAATTTCGTCATCTGAGAATGGAGACGATAATCCTACACTCAATAAATCAGAGATAATTATAATTACCATTGCTGTTATTCATTGTCGTAGACATTTCAAATACAAATTAAAGAAATAAAAAGCTACTAAGTAAAATCAGCATTTGAGAAACTCAAAATCAAACTTGACCTACACCTATGGAAGCAGTAGCTCAAAAGAGGGAACAAGTCCTTACAGCAAGAATGATTCCCACCCCCTCCACACACAAAGTAGACAGGGATGGGCAACTTGGACATTGGCTACCCAAAATGGGGGGTGGGAGGCTACAAAGGCAAGAAGTGACTAGTTTACAAGCTTTCAAGAGTGGGGGGCTACAAAGGCAAGAAGTGACTGGCTTACAAGCTTTCAAGAGAGAACCTAGATCCAGAGGAAGGTAGAATCTCCAGTGAGTAGTATTCAATCTGACGAGGCAGGGCTGATGCAATGAAATGCAGGTGGGTCTCTTGTGATAC
>NW_006408520.1:12731091-12740174 GCF_000296735.1 Chrysochloris asiatica
AAACCCTATACGGGGTCGCTATGGGTCAGAATTGACTTGACAGCACTTAACAACAACAATAATTATTTCAAAGTTCTTTAACATATATGATTACGTTTTACCCTTTCAATTTTACAAATTGAATAGAGAAGGTTTGTTTCTATTTGTTCTATTTTTAAAAGGAAATTGAAAGCCATAGAGGTAAGTGGTTTATTTAAATTGACATGCTTACTTGGTACAATGTTTAGAAGTGAAGCTCAACCCATTTGACTTCCAGGCAATGTCCCCCTTATCAGATCCTTTTGCTAAGTGAGCAGTCTATATTTTTCAATAATGTGGTTATATGGAGAAGCGTTATTCACTTCTACATAGTCTTAGATTACCAGTAAATTTCCTGAAGAAATCATGTAATAACTGCTGTATGAAAGGGTTAAGGTACCACCGTTAGAAACAAGCTTATTACCTGATCTGATCTGGTTTTCATCTATTCTTTGAGGTTAATCCAATTAACAGTAAGCAGCCATTAGATTCAGTTTACTCTTAAGTGGATCTTTTAACACTTTTCTCTTGCCCACAGATGCACACTATTTAGCAAACTGCCTGCTGAGTGAATATTTGGACCAATCCCTTAATGATTGTGGGAGGTTCCTATAGTCTGCAGCTCTCTATTTCATTAATTAGTATGGTACAATTAATTACTAAACCTCCTCTTTTATTAATTTGTATGGATTCTCTACTGAAAGTATTTTTTAAATGGAAAATAACATCATGAAAATGGTTAACACAATCTAGTTTGTAACATGCTCAGATCACTGTCCCTTTAAGTGCGTTAACTTTCCATGAAGAGCCTTTATAGGCTTTGATATTGCTTTTCATTGTAGCCATATATGCTATTTTTCTAATATGGACTATAAACTGATGTGCCACAAAAGAAGCCAAGTCATTTTGTAATTGGTAAATAGCCTACAGTAGTGAGTTACATCGATTTATATAACTGTGCCATCATTTCTTTACAAAAATTGTAAAGTGCTTTTCCATATGTTGTGTTCTACAAGCACTGAGAACTACCTGTGTATTGTTGTCTAGAATAAGCATTGTACTGCTAGCATACAGGTCAGCAGTTCAAATCCACCAGCTGCTCCTCCAGAGAAAGTTGAGCCTTTCTGCTCCTGTAAGATTTACAGCCTCAGAAACTATAAAGGATTGATAAGAGGTGAAATGGACTCACTAGCAGTGAGCTTGATTTTTGAGTTTTCTTGTCTTTCTAGGCCCCTGTCTTCTTTATTGCACTACAATCAATAAATTCAAGTTTATGTGCTATTGGTATTTTTCAAAGAGTTGCATTCATCAACAGAAATGAGTCAAGATTTCCTTTATCAGCTACTTTCTTTAATCTATTGAAAAATGAGACCTCCTTGCTTTTTAATGTTGTTGTTGTTGTTAAGTGCTATAGAGTTGGTTCTGACCCATAGCAACCCTGTATGTGGTTTCCGAAGAGCTACTAGTGAGCTTGAACTGCTGACCTTGCAGTTCAAACCAACTTTGCAGTTGAGTGCATTAACCCACAGTGCCACACCAGGACTCCTGCTTTTGAATAACATTGGTTTATTAATCTTTCCTGGCATCGTATGGTACTAGTCACTGGGAAACTAGGTATTTGGTGAAAGATAAAGCACCAAATATATATGTACATATATGCATATACTTACAAGTATGCATAAACACACAAATACATTCAGATTTAAGATTAGTATAAAGGTTAAGTCTCCATATTTTTCTTAGAGTTATAAGAGTTTGAGTTGAAGATAAGAAACTTTCAATTCAATTTATGTCCTCAGGCAAGAAATGCAAATATGCTTATTTACTATTTTAAAATAGTGACTTTTGAGTAACAAGATGGAGTATGGCTTAAGACCATCATAAGTCTGTCAGTTTGTTATATTGTGCTAGTTTGGATATTGTTGTGATGCTGGAAGCTATGCTACCAATATTTTAAATACCAGGAGGGTTACCTATGGTGAACAGGTTTCAGCTGAGCTTCCAGACAGACTAGGAAGTAGGAAAGGCAGACAACTTCTGAATGCTTAACAAGTGAAAATGTTATGAATAGCAGTGGAACATTGTGAGATATAGTGCCAGAAGATTAAAACAGACTTTATTTTGCTTGGATCCACTATCAAAACTCATTGAATTAGCAGCCAAGAAATCAAATGATATATTGCATTAGGCAAATCTGTTGCATAGACCTCTTTAAGTGTTCCAGAGTAAAGACATCAGTTTGAGTACTAAGGTATGTCTGACCCAAGCCATGGTATTTTTAATAACCTCATATGCATGTGAACCTTGGACAATGAATAAGTAAGGCTATAGATGAATTGATATATTTCAGTTACAGTATTTGATAAAACGGAAAGTACTATGAACTGCCAGATGAGCAAACAAACAAATCTGTCTAGGAAGAAGTACAATCAGAATTCTCCTTAGAAGCAAGGATGACAACATTTCATATCTCGTTGTTGTTGTAGAGTGCAGTCGAGTTGGATCTGACTCATAGCGACCCTGTACAGGGTTTCCAAGGAGCAGCTGGTGAGTTTGAACTGTCAAACAGTCCTTGTGGTCCAGTGCTTTATTCCACAGCACTACACCAGGACTCCTCGTAGTCTCTCATGCTTCAGACATATTATCAGAAGGGACCAGTGCTTGGAGAAGGACAATGTGCTTGATAAAGTGGAGGGTCAGTGGAAAAGAGGAAGACCCCCAACTAGATATATTAGCACAGTGGCAGCAGCAATGGGCTCAAGCATAGCAACAATGGTGAGGATCGTTTAGGACAGGCAGTTTCATTCTGTTGTGCATAGTATCTCTACGAGTCTGAATCGACTCGATGGCACCTAACTACAACAGAGCTAAAGAAAATTACATCGTGTTCCTTCTTTTTACAGGCCATGATGTTTCTTATTTGTTTGTTTTTTACTTAAACAAAAATTATTGTGACTAGGTTTTGCTGGACTTTAATGGGCATACGTGGCCAGTGACTAGATAAAATTAACCAACCAACTAACTAATTATAGTTCATTTTCTCTTTTGAAACTTTGAGCATGAGTGGTGTGGCACTGTAGGATAAGCCATTCAACTGGTCAGCAGTTCAAACCCACCAGCTGTTCCTCAGAAACCTATACAGTGTTTTCATGAGTCCGAAGTGATTCAACAGCATAAAACAATAAAAAAAGTTTTGCCACCAATTATGATCAATGACAATGTTTCCCATTGCAATATTATTTTGAGTCAATTCTTACATTAAAACCATTAAAACCATTCATTGCAAGTTTTCCAATGACAAGAAATTCCTATCTCTATGTTCTCCTCTGGTTATGTTAGCTCTATTAGAAACTAGCCAATCAAGAACACCATAGATAAAACATCTACATTAAAAGCACAGAGAAAATTATTAAGGTATTTCAAAATCTATTTCTGCCAAAACCTACTTTTCTGAATTTTAAACCTATATATTAGAATGATCACTGGACAATAAGCTATTTAAATATAAGCCCTCAAATTCAATATGCCTAAAGTCATTTTTTTAAATCTCCTCTTTGGTTAAAAATGTCTCTCCCTCCTACATATAGCTTCAAGCTTTCTGCTAGTCATCAAAGATTAATAATTAGAATTGCATCAGCTCTTCCTTTTCTTTCTTGCTTTATGTTAGTAGACCTTTTATTTCAAGAGACCAAAAACTCAGTCCAGATTGATATAGGGGAAAAAAGAAAGAAGGAAACTTACTAGCTCACATAACTAAAAAGACCAGAGGTAGAGCTCACTGCAGGTTCTACTACATTCAATTTTTAAACTTGTTATCATTTGAATTATATTTCCTATACTGCCTTCTGATGCTTCACTTTCAGATTCACAAATGAGCCTTGAAGTTGAAGGTGCATATAATGTTTAATATTCTATGTGGTAGGCAGAACAATGCCTTCCCAATGATCTCTGTGTTCTAATCCTTGGGACCTATAAATATGTTATGTTACATGGCAACAACAAAACAAAACAAAACCCTACTACTGTTGAGTCAATTCCAACTCATAGCTACACTGTAAGACAGAGTAGAACTGCCCCATAGGGTTTCAAGTTTAAAAACCTCTGTGGAAACAGACTGCCACATTCTCTGGCATCGCAGTTAGTGGTTTGAATCACAGGCCTTTCTGTTAGCAGTCACATGCTTTAACCACTACATCACTAGGGCTTCTATGTTACAAGGCAAGAGTGAATTCAGGTTGCAGAGTGTATTTATTTAATAAGAATCTGACCTTAAAGTGGAGATAGTATCCTGGATTTATCAAGCTGGGATTATCCAGATGGGTCAGACCTTGATGGTTCTTATAAGCAGAAGAGGGAAAAAAAAGAGAGAGATTGCCATAGCTAAAATAACCATGGCTAGATTTGAAAGCAGGAGTGGGCCACGAGCCTCCAGAATTTAGAACAAGCAAGAAAATGGGTTCTCTGCTAGAATCTCTAGAAAAAGAATACAGTCCACTGGAAACTGATTTTAGCCCAATGAGTTCCAAGTTGTATTTCCAACCTTTCAAACTGTAAAATAATAAATTCATGTTGTTTTAAGCCACTATATTTGTGGTAATTTGTTACAGCAGCAATAGGACATGTATACAATCTGTGAGGGCCAAGAAACTTCCGTGGACTCCTACAGTTCTTCTGTGATCTTACTGTTAACCAGTGTTAGAAAATGGATGCTGCTCCCCACCCTCCAAAACCCATTACAATCTCGTCTACTACAGCATCCCTTCTATTATTTGCCAGTTCCTATAATTCTATCTCTGAATTATCTATGAGAAATATGCCCACATCTACTTTCACTCTCACTGTTCTACTTCAGGTCTTTATCAAAGGGATTTAAGAGATGATTTTAAGGTCCCACCCAACTCTATGTTTCTAGAATCTAGTATTTAAAATATGAAGAATCACATTCAAAGCAACTATTTAAGTGAATTTAAATAAAAAACTCATGTGTGCCCTAAAAAAAGCAGTTTACACAGATACAGAAGATGATACTTATTTTTAAAGGGAAATTTATTATGATTTTGGCCTATTCTTAAAATGAACTTCTTTTATTAAAATACAACATGTACATTTGTTGTTAGGTGCCATTGAGTTGGTACTGACTCATAGCAACTCTATGCTCAACAGAACGAAATACTGCCTGGTCCTACACCAATCTCACAATCGTTGCTACACTTGAGTCTTTCGTTTCTGCCACTATGCCAATCCATCTTGTTAGGGATCTTGCTCTTTTTCTCCGACCCTTCATTTCACCAAACATGATATCCTCCTCAAGGGAATGGTCCCTTCAGACAATATGTATAAAGTATGAGAGACAAAATTTGGCCATTCAGGCTTCCAGGGAACATCCTAGTTGTACTGCTTCCAACACAGGTTGACTTGTTCTTTTGGGTGTCCACGGTAATTTTAATCTCTTCCAACACCATAACTCAAATGCATTAATTTGTCTACTCAACTTTCACATGCATATAAAGTTATTGAAAATACCATGGCTTCAGTTAGGTGCGCCTTAATCCTCAAATGGATATCTTTTCTCTTGAACACTTTAAAGTGGTCTTGTGTCACTGATTTGCCTAATGCAATATGTTGTTTGATTTATTGACTGCTGCTTCTATGAGTGTTGATGGATGATCTGAACAAAACAGAAGTCTTTGAGAGCTTCAATCTTTTCTCTGTTTATCATGATGCTATTTATTGAACCAGTGGTGAAGATTATTTTTTTCATTACATTGAGGTGCAACCCATACTGAAAGATGTGGTCTTTGATTTCATCAGTATTTTATGTCCTCTTCATTTTCAGCAAGCAAGATTATATAATATGTATATTGTAGGTTGTTAATTAGTCTTTCTTCCATCCTGATGTCACCCTTTTCTTCATCGAATCTAGTTTCTCAGATTATTTGCTCAGCATACACATTGAATAAATACGGTGAAAGAATACAACCCTGGCACACATCTTTCCTAATTTTAAACAATTCAGTGTTCCCTTGTTCTGTTTGAATAACTGCCTCCTTGGCTATGTACAGGCTCCTCAAAAGCACAATTAGCTGTTCCGGAAGAGTCATTCTCTGCAATGTTGTCAATGTTTTTTTCATAATCTACACAATTGAAAGCCTTTGCATAATCGATAAAGCACAAACACCTTTCTAGTATTCTCTGCTTTCATCAAGATCCATTTCATGTCAGCAATGATATATCTCATTCCATGTCCTGTTCTGAATCTAGCTTGAACCTCTGGAAGTTCTCTGTTAATGTATGGTTGCAGCCATTTTATATTTAGCAAACTTTAGCTTGCATGGAATATTAATGACATTGTACGATGATTTCCGCATTCCATTGGGTTACCGCATTTTGGAATGGGCACAAATATTGCTCTCTTCCAGGCTGTTAATCAGGTAGTTGACTTCCAAATTTCTTGTCATAGATGAGTGAGTGCCTCTAGTGCTGCATCAGCTTGTTGAAAGATATAAATTTATATTCTATCAATTCCTGGTGCTATTTTTTTTAGTACAGTGACTCTGTGTATTCCTTCCATCTTCTTTTGATGCTTTCAGCATCATTCAATATTTTGCCCATAAAAACCTTCAATATTTCATGTTGAGGCTTGAATTTTTTCTTCAGTTCTTTCAGCTTAAGAAATACTTAGTGTGCTTAGTGAACTTTCCTTTTGGCTTTTTAGCTCCAGGTATTTGCACATTTCATTATAATACTGACTTTGTCTTCTTGAGCGGCCTTTTGAAATCTTCTATTCAGATCTTTTTATCTCCTCATTTCTTCCATATGCTTTAGCATCTCTACACTGGAGAGCTAGCTTCAGTATCTCTTCTTATATCCATTTTGGTTTTTTCCTTCTTTCTTGTCTTGTTAATGACCTTTTGCTTTCTTCCTGTATGATGTTCTTGATGTCATCCCATGGCTCTTCTGGTCTGTGTTCTTTAGTGTCTAATGCATCAAATCTGTACTTCAGATTATCTCTAAATTCAAGTGAGATATATTCAAAGTCATATTTTGGCATTTGTGGATTTGTTTTAATTTTCTTCAGCTTCAGTCTGAACTTAGAATGAGCAATTGATGGTCTGTTCTACAGTCTACTCCTGGCTTTGTTTTGGCTGATAATATGGAGCTATTCCACGATGTCTTTCCACAGATGTAGTCAATTTGATTTCTGTGTATTTCATCTGATGAAGTCCATGTGTATAGTTAGTTGTGTTTTATGTTGCTTAAAACAGATATTTGCAATGAAGAAGTTATTGATCTTGCAAAATTCTATCATTCCATATCCAGTATAATTTCTATCACCAAGTCCATAATTTCCAACTACTAATCTTTTCTCTTTTTCCCCCCAACCTTCACATTGCAATCATCAGTAATTATCAATACATCTTGATTACTTGTTTGATCAATTTCAGACTTAAGAATTTGGTAGAATTCTCCAATTTCATCTTCACTAGCTTTAATGGTTTGTGTGTAAATTTGAATAACAGCTGTATTAATCTGTCTTCCTTGTAGGCGTATGGATACGATTCTATTACAGACAGCATTGTACATAAAAGTGCACATATCATGTTTCAACCGGATGAATTATCACAAAGAAAACACACTCATCTAACCAGCACTCAAATTAACAAATATTGATGTGTTCCAAAAACCCTCCTTGGACCCCATCCTTCTCTCAAAATAACAACTATTCCCCACTCTAACACCATGCTAGTTTCGCTAATTTTTTATTTCATATAAATGAAAACATCCAGTATTATTTTTTGTCTTTTTTTCGTTCTCTTGCCATTATCCTTGGAGAAGTCATTTATGCCATTGCAAGTAATCTTACTCATTTTCATTGTGGTTATTGGCAACTTTTTGACTGTTACAAATAATACTGATATAAACATTCTTGTGTGTGTGTTTGTTGTAAAAGCACTCACATTTAATTTGTTCAATAAAACAGGAGTAGAATTGTTGAGTTATAGAAATTGCCTGTTTATTTTTTCTTGTGCTACTAAATCATTTCTATATGGTTGTATTAATTTACACTCCTAACAGGAGCTTTCAAGTTGCTCCATATCCTTAACTTTGCCAAAACTTTGCATTGTCATTATTTTTGTTTGTTTGTATTTTAGCCATTCTAGTTACATAAAGACTTACAGCCTCAAAAACCCTTTACAGGGCCACTGTTATTTTGAATCAACTCTACGGCAATAAATTTGGCTTTAAATTTTTGGTGAGTATACGAGGGGATATCAATAACTTTGTGGAAAATGTAATCAAAGGATCATGTAATTTTTTTTACATTTTTATTGTGAATTATGTATTAGTTTACATGGGAGAACATTATCTTTACATTCATCCTATTGTATTTGATTTCATCATAATGATTACAATCCCCTCCATGCGTCATTAAATAACCAAAGTGTACACCCTGCACACCTGCCCCCCAGCTGCCAGCACATAAACCTCTCCCTCCCTGAGTCCAGAATCCCCAGTTGCTTCTTCTCTCCACATCATCATCTCTGCCTCCATCCCTGGTGTCACTGCTTGCCGTTAGGGTACCACACTTCATTTCGCTTTTCTCCATTAATGGTTCCAAGGATCTCCGCTCCTGGAATGCAAAATCAGCCATTCCTCTCCTTTTGTTACAAAATGTTTACATTTACCTTTCCAACATTCACTGTCAGACCTGATAGCAATCATTCCCTATTGAACCACAGGACTCCTATCCCCATCTCCTTTTATCAACCCCATCCAGACAGGTTAGAAACAACTCAGTGGAGATTCTATCTTTCTCTATACCCTCTGGAACTAGGTTCTTCCCCTATTGAAAGCTTGTAAGCCAGTCACTTTTTGCCTTTGTACCCCCCCCCCCCATTTTGGGTATCCAATGTCTAAGTTCCCCATCCTTGTCAACCCTGTGATTCTCACTGTAAAGATTTATTCGCTGCTTTGTCATACTGCATTCACAAGCATAGATCAAGTTCATCCAATTGTAGTGGGTTACTCTTTTTTTTCCTCTACTTTCTTCCTCTGGTCATGTT
>NW_006408520.1:12740398-12753123 GCF_000296735.1 Chrysochloris asiatica
GTGTTCTTGTGCATCTCCCCTCATTTCATATTAGCTGGACGCATCACACTCCACTCTAGTCCTCTGGGGCAAGAACATGTAATTTTTCCATGAACTTTTTTAAGTCCTCTGGGATAATGGCAAATATTTCATAAACAAGAAACAAGAGCACTAATTATGAAGAAACTATTAATAAAGAACCACATTAAAATTAGATTTTTTTTCATCAAAAGACATCATTAACAACATGAACAGGCAAATTAGACCGACAAAATACATTTGTAACATGTATTCCTGGCAAAGAATTCATGCCCAGAGCATAAACAATCCCTACAAATCAATAAGGAAAAGACGATATAGTATAAGAATAGACAAAAAGCCTGACGAGGCAGTAAGCGAAAGAAAATATTCAAATAATCAATAAACACATTTTATAAAATGCTGAACTTTATTAGTTACTAAGGCATTTGAAATTTAATAAAACCATAGTTTTAAAATCCAGATTCAGAAATGATGTATGAATCCACTTTCTAGAGTAAAAATCTGGAAAAAAAAAATTATAAATATAAAAATCTAAAGCTACCTCTTCCCTAACCAGATTGTGACTAGGAAGCTAACCAAATTAAGGTTATAAGTTTCATGCTGAGGCAAAATGTGAAACGAAGTTCTCTTAATCTTTACACATTTTGAAGGGCTTATTTATTTAAGACATGAAATTTATTAATTTGGGCATTAATACATTTTAATGGTTGAATGACTGTGTTAGGCTGGGTTCTGTAGAGAAGAAAACCCAGTGAAGCTTATCTATGTATACATAAAGTGAAGTTTATATCAAGAAAATGTCTCACATGATTTTAGATATGGGCAAGTCATAAGTCGGTTGATCAGATGTCAGCTGGAGGCTTCTGACTCATGTAATTGCAGGGCTAATAAGTGAAATATTGGTAGGTCAAACAATAGGTAAGCAGGTCAGGTAGGTAAAATCACAGGCTGCTGATGACTCCTAGAATTGGCAGGCAAAAGAGAAGGCAACTAGCTGAAGTCCAAAGAACCAGAGGGCAGAGGTCCAATATATTGGAAGCAAGCCACATCCCAGCGGAAATTACCTTTCAATTGACTAATTGGCTGCTCAAAGCAGATCTCATCATGGGAGATTACAGTCTTAACTAACAAACCACTGAGAATCCTGGACCAGTCAAGTTGACACAACAACTTAATTATCACAATGACCATCAATTTCAGAGGGTTTGTTTAAAAGACACTTTCCTTAAAGGAAGTGTTTATGATCATAAAGAAACTCACATGAAAATTTTCATGAAGTTGAAAACTGTAGATGACTTAGCTGGTACAATAATACTAAAGAAAACCACATTTTACATTTTCCTGTTAACTCAACCATTTTTACACTTAGGCAAAGAATGTTTATAAATCAACACACTTCATCACTGTGCTTTAAATAGCAGCGACAACCCCACATTCATCAAATGATAATCAATAAGAGCTTTCAGATAGTAGGACTGTCCAAATTATCATGAAATTATTAAACCTACATTTATATATATTTCGGATAAATTTTATAATCTGTGCAACTATAGAACAGAGACTTACATAATAGCATATGGTGAGGGAGATGATAATGCAAAGTCTAATTAGGGTGCTATAACATCTACTCAAACAAGAAATGATAAGAAAGAAACCCTAGTAATTCAGTAGTTAAAGTTTTCAGATTTTAAGCAAAAGGTGGATGGTTCAAGTCCACTAGTGACTCTTAGAGAAAGCTGTGGCAGTTTGTTCCCATGAAGAGCATAGCCATGAAAACCCTCTGGGGTGGTTCTACTCTGTTCTCAAGGAGTTAGCAGAGTCAGAAGTGACTTAACAGCAATTAACAACTGTGAGGCTAGGGAGGAGAGAATGGATGGAAGAAATATTTAGAAATTGAACTGAGAACAATATATACCCATTAGGTAACAGCCAATGTTTAAAGCAATGACAAAATACTATAAATAGTATTACATATTTCTAAAAATTATTGAATGTGCTATGATGTAAATACAGATACATTCACTCTTAAATCCATCTGGGATGCATTCTTTAATGCTTCACAGAAGGTAAATAATCTGTAAAATGAATCTTCTGGAGAGGTGATATAATATGTTAGTTCAGAATGCAGATTCTATAAGCAAACGATCTGAGTCTGAAAGCTAGGTTTTTCATATAATTGAATCTTCCTGAAGAAGTTACTTAACAATCTAAACCTCAGTTTTCTCAGTTATAAACAGGTATAGAAAGGAGATTGCTGTTAATACCTAACACTTAAACAGCACTCACTGCATGTCAGACATAGCTCCAAACACTGTCTGGAAAACTTTTTTCCATTACAACAGTCCTATGAGGTAAGTACTACTGTCATAATCAGTTTGGATCTAAGAAAACTGAGACTCTGAGATATTTTTTTTAAATTGTCCAGACCACACAATGAGTAAGTGGCAAAGCTAAGATTTGACCCGATGCAGCCTAGTTCCTGAATCTAGGCTGTTAACCAAGTTGTTATTTTTCTTATGGATCTTTTTTGGGTATTATTCTGAGGTCTAAGTGAGTTGATGCATATAAAATGCTTAGCACAGTGCCTACACATAGAAAAAGATCACTAAATGTTGTTGTGCCTTTTGGGTGTCATTGAATTAACTCTAAATTCATAGAAGTCCCATGCGATAGAGTAGAACTGCCTCAGAGAGTTTTTTGGATGTAATCTTTATAAGAGCATATAACCTGATCATTTCCCCATGGAGTTATTGGATACATTTGAACCTCTAAGCTTTTGGTTAGCAGCCAAGAACGTAATCATTGCTGCTTATTAAATATTAACTATTATCATTCTGTAAGGTGTCACTATATATTAGGACTGCTGCTGGATATTATAAACAAGGCTTCCAACCACTTCGAAATGGATCAGTCATGCACAATAGAAGCAAGAACAGCATGCACATTGCATGGCAGCCATATTTCTTGCACATTGGATTTGGGCTTGAATAGGAAAGACACAGTGGTGCCCACTCAAATATGTGGCCTATAGTGGGCAATGCACATTCAAAGTGAAGTGGTCGGTGGCCATATCTGATGGTGGAGTGGCACCACTGTCTGTTTCCTCTTTGTTGTTGTTAAGTGCCATCAAGATGGTACCAACTCATAATGACCCTGTATAGGGTTTCCGAAGAGGAACTGGTAAGTTTGGCCTGTCAACCATGTGGTTCAAACATCCTTGAGGTCCATTGCTTATCATACAATGCCACAGCAGAACTCTTATTTCCTATTGGAGAAAAAAAAAAATCTTATGAGCAAGAGATTCTATGCAACACATAGGGTGCCCTTGTCCTCATGAGCCATGACTGAACTGTTCCAAACCATTTGAAGCCTTGGTTACAAGAAATAGAAAAAAATGAAAGAGTCAAATGCCTAGTAAATTGAGCAGTAGCTGAGAGCCAAGGATCTAGAGACAGATTGTCTGGGTTTGAATCCCAACTTTGCCATTTGGAAGCTTTAACCAAGTCATTTAAGCAACTGTGCTTGGCTATCCTTGTATCTAAAATGCAGAAAAGAATAAACAGATTTTATTCAGTTGTATGCAGATAA
The DNA here is from genome assembly GCF_000296735.1 of Chrysochloris asiatica. Taxonomy (NCBI): domain Eukaryota; kingdom Metazoa; phylum Chordata; class Mammalia; order Afrosoricida; family Chrysochloridae; genus Chrysochloris; species Chrysochloris asiatica. The sequence continues at coordinate 12,744,008 of NW_006408520.1, forward strand.
GTGAATACACAAAACATGTGGAAAAGTGTGGTCCAGAACAAAAACTCCATAAATGTGCCTGTGATTATTTTTGCTCTCTACAGCCACCCGCACTTGTGGCCTGAACTTAAACCCTTGGCACCTGTCAGTGCTAGAACAATCACCCAACAAAATGCTTTGCAAACTTCTTTTGCTTTTTCACTTTGTTTTGTAGGTAAGAATTTAAAAAAAAAAATTAATCTTACACCAAAATCCACTACATAAAACATCGCCATGCCTTAACATGTACTATTTTCTCAGTCTCTATTGTCCATCTTTTTACACACCAAGCAAATTTATATTCTGTCTTCAAAATCTACCTCAAGTAGTTGGGTCTCACTCTTGAGACCATCCTCTAACTCAACATTTAATCATGGTAATATTTCTGCTATTTTCTATCTGTGCTTAGGTGTACCATGTGTCAAGTGATTGTCATATTTATCTTTGTATTCCTAGAGTCAGATGCAGGGCCTGGTATGTAATAGACCAGGTGCAAATTTTTATAACAGCTTTATTGAGGTAAAATTCACATACTATGCAGTTCAGTCACTTAGAGTGTATAATTGGGTTTTAGTATAGTATTCACAGAATTATAAAGCATCACAACAATCAATTCTATCACCCTAGGGGGGAAAAAAGTTCTGTACCCATTATCAGTAACTTCTCATTTATCCTTAGCCCAACCCCAGGCAAATGCTAATTTACTTTCTATCTCAGTAAATTTGTCTAGTGTGAACATTTAATATAAATAGAATCAAAATATGTGGTCCTTTATCATTTCCTTCTTTCACATAGTATAATGCTTTTAAAGTGCATTCATGTTATAACTTACGTTACTTCATTTCTTTTTATGGCTGAATAATATTCCATAGTATGAATGTGCTACATTTTATAGTACATACATCTTCAATTGATGAACATTTATGTTGTTTTCACTTTTGGGCTGTTATGACTAAAGCTAGGAACATTAATGTACAAGTTTTGGTATGGATATATGTTTTTTCATTTCTCTTGAGTATACAGCTAGCAGTGGACTTGCTGAGTCATATAGTTACTCTCTGACTAACCTTTTAAGAAATTGCCATTCTGTTTTGCACACTATTTTCTACCAACCATACATAAGAGTTCCAATTTCTACACATTTTCACCAGTACTTGCTATTTCCTATCTATTTGATTGTACTAATCGTAGTGGTGTTTCACTGTGGTTTTAATTTTTATTTCCCTGATGACTAGTGATGTTTATTTTCTTTTATGTATTCATAGGCCATTTTTATATCCTCTGTGGGGAAGTGTCTATTCATACACTTTGCCTATTTTTAGTTTGTGTTTTTATTATTGAATTGTAGGAATTCTTTATATATTCTAGATTCAAATTCCTTATCAAAAACATAATTCACAAAAACTTTTCTTATTATGTGGTCTGTATTTCTGTTTTCTAGGAGTCTTGGTGTGGTGCTGTGGAACAAAGCACTGGATAACAAGGTCGGTTTGAACCACAAGGTCAGAGGTTCAAACTTCCCAGCCACTCCTTGGAAACCCTATACAGGATTGCTATGAATCAGAACCAACTAGACAGCATTTAATAACAACCACAACAACAACATTCATATTCTCTAGATAATGTCCTTTGTAGCACAGTTTTCCTTTTCATTTTAATGATATCCAATTTGCCTATTCTAAAATTGTATTGCTTATGCTTTTGATGTAATACCTAAGAAACCATTACCTAATCAAAGCTAACAAAGATTTATGCTCATTATTTATTTTAAGGCGTTTATAGTTTTAGGTCTTACATTTGTTTTTGGCTCCATTTTGAGTTGATTTGTGTAGATAGTGTATGATTCAGGCTAGGTTCAGGTGAAGACATGGAACAAGGCACATCACTACTGATGTCAGATGGACCTTGACTAAATGGAGAATACCAAAAAGATTCTTGCTAGTTTTACTCATTATGCAAAGACATTTGATTGTGTGGCAACAATGTGAAGAATGGAAATTTCAGAACTCTTAATTGTGCCTGTGCAGAACCTATACATATACCAAAAGGTAGTTTTTTTTTTAACAGAACAAGGGAATACGGAATAATTTAAAATCAGGGAAGGTGTGCATTAGTATGATATATTTCACCATAATTATTCAATCTGCTGAGAAAATAATCCAAGAATATGGTGGTGGTTATGTGCCTTGGAGTCGGTTCCAACTCATAGCGACCCTGTACAGGGTTTCCGAGGCTGTAAATCTTTGCGGGAGTAGAAAGGCTCATCTTTCTCCCGCAGAACTGCTGGTAGTTTTGAACTGCTGACCTGAAGGTTCACAGCCCAATTCGTAACCACTACGCTACCAGAGCTCCTTCAATTCAAGAACATAGACTGAAAAAGAATGCAGCATCACAATTGGATGAAAACTCATCAATAACCAATGATATGCAAATGACACAACCCTGCTTACTGAAAGCAAAGAGGACATGAGACTTGCTGAGGAAAATCAAAGACTATAGCCTTCAGTATGGATCACACGTCAACATAAAGAAAACAAAAATCCTCACATCTGAACCAATAAGAAACATCATAATGAATAGACAGCATGTTGACACTTTCAAGGATTTCATTTTATTTGGATCCACAATCAACATGCATAGGAGTTGTCAGGTGCCATTGAGTTGGTACTGCCTCATAGCTACCCTATGCAAAACAGAACATAACACTGCCCCGTCTTGTGCCAGCCTCACAATCGTTACCATGTTTGAGCCCATTGCTGCTGCCACTGTGCCATTCCATCTCATTGGGGGTCTTCCTCTTATTCTCTGATCCCCCCCACTTTACCAAACATGGTATCCTCCTCCAAGGACTTGTCCCTCCTGATAACATGTCCAAAGTATGAGAGCCGAAGTCTGACCATCCTAACTTCCAAGGAGCATTCTGGCTGTACTTCTTCCAACACAGGTTGGTGTGTTCTTTTGGCAGTCCATGGTACTTTTAATATTCTCCTCCAACACCATAACTCAAGTGCATCAATTCTACGGTCTTCCTTATTTACTGTCCAACTTTCACATGCACATGAGATTATTGAAAATACCGTGGCTTAGATCAGTTCCACCTTAGTCCTCAAACTGCTTTGAACACTTTAAAAAAGTCTTGTACAGCAGATTTACCTAATGCAATATATCATTTTATTTCTTGACTGCTGCTTTCATGAGTGTTGATGGTTGATCCAAGCAAAATGAAGTCTTTGACAACTTCAATTTTTTCTCCATTTATATGGATGTTGTTTATTGGTCCATTGGTGAAGATTTTTTTCATCATATTGAGATACAACCCATGCTACAGGTTCTGGTCTTTGATCTTCACCAGTAAGTATTTTAAGTCCTCTTTGCTTTCAGCAAACAAATTTGTATCATCTGAATATTGCAGGTTATTAATGAGTCTTCCTCCAATCCTGATGCTACCTTTTCTTCATATAATCCAGCTTCTCAGATTGTTTGTTCATTGTTCAGATTGAATAAGTATGGTGAAAGAATACAACCCTGGAACACATCTTTCTTAATTTTATACCATTTAATGTTCCTTTGTTCTGTTCAAACAACTGCCTCTGAGTCTGTGTACAGGATCCTCAAGAACACAATTAAGTGTTCCAGAATACTCATTCTCAGCAATGTTGCCCATAGCTTGTTATTATTCACATAATTGAAAGCTTTTGATTAGTCAGTAGAACACAGGCAGACATCTTTGTGGTATTGTCTGCTTTCAGCCCCTTGTTCCATGTCCTCTTCTAAATCTGGCTTGAACCTCTGGAAGTTCTCTGGTCTCTGTATAGCTTCAGCCATAGAAGTAGCATAGAAGTAGCAGTAAAGAAATCACATGAAGTTTTTTATTGGGCAAATCTGTTGTAGAAAACCTCTCTAAAGTGTCAAAAAACAAAGATGTCACTTTGAGAACTAAGATGCTCTTGACCCAATCCATGGTATTTTCAATAATTTTATATACATATGAAAGCAGGACAATGAATAAGGAAGACTGAAGAAGAATTGTTGTATTAAATTATGGTATCCGTAAAGAATATTGAATAGACCATGGACTGCCGAAAGAATGAACAAATCTATTTGGAATAAATACAACCAGAAATACTCATTAGAAGAAAGGATGGTAAGACTTTGTCTCATATATTTTAGACATGTTGTCTGAAGGAACTAGCTGCAGGAGAAGGGCATTATGCTTGTTAAAGTAAGGTATCAGTAAACAAGAGGAAGGTGCTCGACAAGATGATTTGACATAATAGCTGCAACAATGGGCTCAAACGTAGCAATGGTTGCAAGGATGACACAGAACCATTTTGTACATAGGGAAGCTGTTTGTCAGAATTGACTTGATAACATTTAACAAAAATAAGGGTTCAAATTCAATCTTTTACAAGCCAATATCCAGTTGTCCCAATATCAGTTGTTGAAAAGATTACTTTTTCACTCAGAAAAAAACTTTGAATTAAACTCTATAGGACATGGCTCCTGCCTTCAGGGGACTAGTAGCCCTGTGATGGAGATTGGTATGCATGCCAGAAAATGACCATGCATCATAATAATGTGTGAGTCCAAAGGAGCACAATAACCAGTTTGCATCTCTTCCTCTAGGTTTCTAGACAGAACACTGATTTTGAATATCTTGTTATTGCTGTTCTAGTTGGATCTGACTCATACAGACCTTTGATGTTGCCTGGTCCTGTACCATCTTCTCACCATTGTTATGTTTGAGTTCATTGTTGGGCTATTGTATCAATCCAGTTCATTGTTGCTTTTTCCCTTGTTTTGCTAATCTTCTGTTTTGCCAAACGTGATGTCCTCTTCTAGTGTTTGGTCTTTCCTTAAGATATATCCAAAGTAAGAGAGTCAAAGCCTCATCTACTTGCTTCTAAGGAATATTCATATTGAATTTTTTCTAAAACTGATTTGTATATTCCATATTTTTTGCAAACATCATAATCTGAACCTAAAATGTCTTCTTCTATCTTCCTTTTTCACTACATACGTATAACTTTCACATTTATATGATGTTATTAAAAAGAGCATGGCTTGGGTCAGATGCACCTTAGTCATGAAAGCGACATCTTGACTTTTTAAAACTTTAAACTGATCTCTCAGGGTACAAATAGTTAACATGTTTGACTACCAACTGAAAGACTTGAGGTTTGAGTTCACTCAGAGGTGTCTTCAAGAAAGATTCAGTGATCTACGTCTGAAAAATCAGCTAATGAAAACTCTGTGAAATGCAGTTTTACTCTGACACACATGGAGTCATCATGAGTTGAATTCACTCAACAGCAACTGAAGTTGGAACACAGAGCTACCATAAACAATTGTTCATTCTTGGATATATACTTTTTAAAAATGGCACCTGCCTGATACCTGAATTTCCAGAAGGCAGTAGTTTTTCCCTTAATATGCAAATTCTATCAATTAATTATCAATAAGTATAAAATACAGAGAAAGATGGCGGTTTCTCAGCATAAAAAGAATAAAATCTTAAGTATGATGAAAAAATAGATAAGAAAGGGAGAAAGATTCTCCTTGAAATACATCCCCATTACCTTTGGTGACATCACCCAGACCATGATTAAATTGAACTACATCTTAACTAGAAAACTAATACATTTTCCCACTCTTTTATCTTGCTATCTATTTTGAATCTGAGTGCTTGCCTTCCCTTCAGATACTGCAGAAATCACCAAACTCAATTAAAAAGTAGGATCTGAACTCCCTGCCCTAGGATGCTTGACGAGGTGTCACAAAAGCAGCAGCGATGGCTTTGCTGATGAGCAGAACTGTTCTATCACAGCCTCTTATTTCAGAATCTGAGCTGAGCTCTAAGCGTGATACTCCTAAAACAATAAAGAATACATTGACATGAAAGGACATTCATCAAAATTTTTCTACTTATCTCTAAATTATAATGAATTAGCAATATACTGGAATTATGTCCTTTCCTTAACCTGACACAATGGTTATGGATGTGTACAAATACATATATGTGGTGTTCCATAATTATGTTTTTCCAGGAATGAAAAATAATTTGCATAGTATTTCTTACACTTTGAATAATGTGGATGTTTGTAAATCCTCTAGACTTTCCAGAGGATCTGAAATACTCTGCTATGACAAAGGAAATGTACTGGGGGCTATAATATATAGCAGTAATTTGCTGATGATCTGTGAAAGACATGTTTGCCCTGGTAGCATCTGGCTACCTGGCAGGCTCTATAGGTAACTGGGGAAGAAACTTTTCTAGTTACTTCTGGGTATCCCACATAATTAGCCTGTTTATAGGCCATCTGGATTGCTTAGATTTCAATATCACCATTTATTTCTTTCTGAAGAATTTCTATCATTCCTTTGCAACTAAAATCATTAATAAGTCCTTCCTTAGTTGAGCGTACTAGATTCTTTAACATTTTTATCAATTATCTGCTTCCCTAGATCCAGCTCATTATGAAGAACTCTAGAGATCAAAGGGAGGAGGTGTTTGTATTTGATAATGCTATCATCAAACAAACAGACATCATTAGAAGAAAATTACAGATTTGGGGCTCTCTAATAGAATAGAGTCATATATAACTTCCTCCAAAGAATTTTAAAGGTACTTAAAAGAACTATTGCAAGAAGGGCTGAATTTTAGACACTTCTGATTTGGCAGTGGCAGAACAGAGTCAGGTAAGACAGGCTCCATGGGTGAGGGGCTGAAAACCCAGAGACATGGCTCTCACAGAAAAGCACCAGAGCTCTGGATCTAGCATAAGGGTCAGGGTGTGAGTTTCCCACAAGCACCAGTGAAAAAATCACATATAAAGGAAAACATTGCAATTTAGAAATCAGTCAAGACACGGGACTCCCTCTGTGTCCATCACACCCGGGTGGAAGTCAGAGGGTGGGGCTACAGCCAGACCTTCACAGGGAACATGCTAAAAGTGGCACAGTGACATTTGCAAAAGGAGGTATGTGGGGGGATTCTACACATTTTTTTCCTCCTCTTCCCTGTCACACCTTCTTTGACCAGCCTGGACACCTTCAGGTGGGTGGGTGCGCACCCCCCTAAAAAGTTCAGCGTTTAGACCACAGCTTTCCCATGGCACAGAGAGAAAGAGCCCCATCGGTCCAAGGGAAAATTCTTTGACTGCTGCATTTGACTTCTGCCTGTGGGTCCCAGTCCTAAAGTTAAGTTGTGCAGGACCATTTACTCCTGCCTACACAGCAAGAACAGAACATGGGAACACTGAATGGTTTCAAATTAAGAAAGGTGTGGGACAAGGTTGTATTCTTTCACCATACTTATTCAACCTGTATGCTGAGCAAATAATCCAAGAAGCTGGGTTCTATGAAGAAAAACATGGCATCAGGATTAGAGGAAGACTCATTAACAACCTGCGATATGCAGATGATACAACCTTGCTTGCTAAAAGTGAAGAGAACTTAAAACATTTACTGATGAAGATCAAAGAGCAAAGCCTTCAGTATGGATTTCATCTAAATGTTAAGAACACAAAAATCCTCACCACTAGACCAATAAACAACATTCTTATCAACAGAGAGAAGATTGAAGTTGTCAAGGACTTCATTCTTCTTGGATCAACTATCAACACTCATGGAAGCCAACAGTCAAGAAATCAAACGACTTATTGCATTAGACAAATCTACTACACAAGAACTTTTGAAAGTATTGAAGAGCAGAGATGTCAGCTTGAGGACTAAGGTGCACCTGACATATTTAGGAATAAACATAACCAGAGAAACAAAGGACTTATACAAAGAAAATTACAAAACACTACTACAAGAAACCAAAAGAGACTTACAGAAGTGGAAGAACATACCATGTTCCTGAATAGGAAGACTCAACATCGAAAACGTCAATACTGCCCAAAGCAATTTACACATATAAAACAATCCCAATTCAGATTCCAACAACACTCTTCAAAGAGATGGAAAAGACAATTACAAATTTTATCTGGAGAGGAAACAGACCCAGGAATAGCAAATCACTGCTTAAGCAGAAGAACAAGGTCAGAGACCTCACACTCCCTAATTTCAAAATTTACTACTTGGCTACAGTGGCCAAAAACAGCATGGTACTGGTACAATGAAAGATACATTGATCAATGGAACAGAATTAAGAATCCAGAAATTACCCATCCACATACAGCCAACTGATTTTTGACAAAGTGCCTAGGTATATTGCATGGGGAGGAGATAGTCTCTTTAAGAGATGGTGCCGGCAGAACTGGAAAGCGATATGCAAAAGATTGAAACAAAACTTTACCTCATGCCCTATACAAAAATGAACTCAACATGCATTAAAGATTTAAATGTAAATCCCAAAATTATGAAGGTCATCAATGAAAAAATAGGGACCAATGTAAGGGCTCTAGCATACACAACTACCAAACATTTTGAAAATTACACAAAGGAAAGTAGACAAAATAGATGATTGTGACGTACTAAAAATTAAAAACTTTTGTGCATCAAAAGACTTCACCAAAAGAGTAAAAAGAGAACCCACAGAATGGGGAAAAATCTTTTTTTCTCATTTTTATAATATGTAGGAAACTACAACACTTTTACAAGAAAAAGACATATAACCCAATTAAAAAAGGGGCACAGGACATGAACAGTCATTTCACCAAGGAGGAGATCCGGGCAGCCAAAAACATATGAAGAAATGTTCACAAACACTAGCCATCAGAGAGATACAATTCAAAAGAACAATGAGATGTCATCTCATACCAGCAATAAGAGTAAAGATCAAAAAAGTAAAGGACAGTAAATGCTAGTGAAGATGCGGAGAGACTGGCACCCTCCTACATTGTTGGTGGGCTTGCAAAATGGTCCAACCACTCTGGAAAGCAATATGGTACTTCCCCAGAAGGTTGGAAATAGAATACCCATGTTTTAAAATTAAGAAAGGTGTGCGATAAGGTTATATTCTTTCACCATACTTATTCAACCTGTATGCTGAGCAAATAATATGAGAAGCTGGGTTCTATGAAGAAAAACATGGCATCAGGATTCGAGGAAGACTCATTAACAACCTGTGATATGCACATGATACAACCTTGCTT
>NW_006408520.1:12753448-12755436 GCF_000296735.1 Chrysochloris asiatica
AGATGTCAGCTTGAGAACTAAGGTGTGCCTGACCCAAGCCATGGTGTTTTCAATAACCTCATATGGATGTGAAAGCTGGACAGTGAATAAGGAAGATCATAGAAGAATTGATGCCTTTCAGTTGTGGTGTTGGAGGAGAATACTAAAAGTGCTATGGGCTGCCAAAAGAACCAATAGATCTGTTTTGGAAGAAGTGCAGCTAGAGTGCTCCTTTTAGGCCAAGATGGCCAAACTTCGTCTCTCATACTTTGGACATGTTATCAGGAGTGAACAGTCGCTAGAGAAGGATATCATGCTTCGTAAGATGGAGAGTCGGAGAAAAAGAGGAAGACTCCCAACGAGATGGATTGGCCAGGTGGCAGCATCGATGGATTCAAGTGTGGCAACAGTAATGGGGTTGGCCTGGGATTGGACATTGTTTTGTTCAGCTGTGCATAAGGTTGCTATGAGTCAGCGCTGACTCGATGGCACCTAACAACAACAACAATGATCCAGCAATTCCTCTACTTGGTATTTACCCACAAGAAATATAAGCCATAACATGAGTAGATATGTGCACACCAATTTTCATAGCAGCACTATTTACAATAGCTAAAAGATAGAGACAGCCTAAATGCCCATCAACTGAAGAATGCATAAATAGCCAGAAACATCACAATAGAAAGCTTGTAAGTCTGTCTTCAGCCTATAATTGATTGAAATATCTTAAAGGGGGCTAGAAATTGACCAGTGAAAGAGACCTCCTGTGAAGCTTTTGCATTGCATAAAACCATAGGTGGAAACTAGAATACCATCCAGAATTGTCTGAGGTGGGAAATTTCCACTGGAAAGGATGAGTAGACCAGACTGGAGTGGCTAGAAGAACAGAAGATACTTCATGAAGAAAGACCAGCAGGAAAAACAAGAAACAATAATGGCAGTATGATTGATTACTACAAGAACAAGTAAGCTGTTCACCCAGGAGCCATCAAGGCAAGTGGTCGGGTCCCCTCAGCAAATTCCCTTCCAAGACTAAGACTCAAGGGGAATACACGAGCAGGCATGTGGTCTGGTTGGTGACAACGTTGGTCACCGATAAGGGGAAGAGGGGGGAAAAGCAGCAATGAAGTTGGGATCTAAGTTCATCCACATTCAGTAGACTCCAATGAACCCAGATGGAGACCTGGATTGCCAGCGATTACAGCAAGACCTGGGCACTCCTGGGCTCAGAAGCAGTGACATGGCCACAGAGGACTAGAGTGAATAGTGAAGCGTCCAGCTGATATGAAGTGAGGGGAGATGCACAAGAACACCCATACTTGCAATATGATGAATCTTACCTGTACGTATGGATGTTGTTGTTGTTATGTGCCGTGGAGTTGGTTCCAACTCATAGAGACCCTGTACAGGATTTCCAAGGCTGTAAATCTTTACAGGAGCAGAAAACCTCATCTTTCTCCTGCGGAACAGCTGGTAGTTTCAAACTGCTGACCTTGCGGTTCGCAGCCCGATCGTAACCAGTACGCTACCAGAGCTCCTTACCTATGGATGTAGTAGCTCAAAAAAGGGAACAAATCTTTACAGCAAGGATCACTCCTACCCCCTCGGTACACAGGGTTGACAGGGATGGGCTACTTAGACATTGGTTACCCAAAATGGGGGAGTGGGAGTGGGAGGGGGAAGGGAGGATTATAAAGGCAAGAAGTGACTGGCTTACTGCTGGCGTCAGCATACGCAGACCCTGGGTTGATCAGTGGCCCTGTGCCATGGACAAAAATCCAATTCTGAGGCCCTCCTCAGGATAGCGAGCCATGGACCCTGAGGGCCAAAGGAAGTGACCTCCTGACGTCCCAGGTTCATTGGTTTTTTGCGAACTCATTGGTTGGCTGCCTCTGTATAATTTTCTTTGGTCCTAATATTGTTCATTCTATGCTTCTAACTCCAGTAATTGTAGCTTCTGAGAAAATGGTTTCTTTTACAATGCCTCTCTTATTGTCTCCACTGTGTTG
>NW_006408520.1:12756820-12757970 GCF_000296735.1 Chrysochloris asiatica
TGTAATCATTACAATGAAACAAAATACGATAGGATGAATGTAAAACTGATGTTCTCCCATGTAAACCCACATAATTCACAATAAAAACTTAAAAAAAAAGGGGGGGGGGAGGCTAAATTTTAGTATTCAGTCCTGGTATGGCACTGTACAAGAAGCACTGAACTGCTAAACAAAGGATCAGTCACTCCTTGAAACCCCTATACAGGGTCACTGTGAGTTGGAATGGACTCTACAGCACATAACAATAACAACTGCTCTGATGGGAAGAGATGTTGAACTATCAATACTGTGCTCATCTATGTCAGCATGAACTTTAACCTAACGTAAATGTCTTCAAGCTTCCTTAGACTATGTGGACCAATGAACTCACATTAACCTCATTAAATACATTTTTCTGACCAATTAACCCTCACCTGAAAGTTCACCTATGTCAACCCTTTTTATCAGCACACACCACTCCCCAGCTTCCAACACAAACAATAAAAAAGGATTAACCCATGACTCCATGGAATCAGAAATCACTCTTACCCGCCAACTTTCATCCTAGCATGCGGAACCTGTACACATTGGTAACACGTCCCTTTAAATCAAAGCTTCTTAAGATATAAAATGGTACTCCATTGTCACGGGCCTCCTCTGTCCACATCCTGTTAATCTCCATGGGCACAACAGTGAATCTTCTTAGTATGTCTCTTGTCCTTTTGTTGTTGTTAGGTGCCATCGAGTAAATATGAATTCACAGTGATCTTATGCACAACAGAATGAAACACTGCCCGGTCTTGTGCCAGCTTCACAATAGTTGCCATGGTAGAACCCTTTGCTGCTACCACTGTGCCAGTCCATCACCTTGGAGATCTTCTTTTTATCTGGCCCTCCACTTTACCAAGAAGGATGTCCTTCTTCAAGGAGTGATCTATCCTGATAATATGTCTAAAATATGGGAAATGAAGTCTGGCCATCTTGGCCTCTAAGGAGCATTCTGGCTGTACTTCCAACACAGATTGATTTGTTCTTTTGGCAATACATGATACTTTTGTGTGTGTGTGTGTGTAGATCTTTTTTTTTTTTTTCTTTCTAATGTTTTATTGTGAATTATGTGATAGTTTACATGGGAGAACATTGGTTTTACATTCATTCTATCGTATATCGT
>NW_006408520.1:12758830-12784067 GCF_000296735.1 Chrysochloris asiatica
CCACTTCATTGCTGTTTTCCTCACTTCCCCTTATTGGTGTTGAGCGTGGTCACCAATCACAGCGAATACATGGTACTTTTAATGTTATCCTCCAACACCATAACTCAAATGCAACAATTCTTCTCTGGTCTTCATTTTCTCTGTCCAGCTTTCACATGCATATGAGGGTATTGAAAATACCAAGGCTTGGGTCTGGTGCATCTTTGTCCTGAAACTGACATCTTTGCTGTTGAACACTTTAAAGAGGTCTTGTGCAGAGGATTTGCCTAATGCAATTTCATCCCACAGTTCTTCTGGTCTTTGGTTATTAGTGTCTAATTCATCAAATCTATGCTTGAGAAGATGTCTAAATTCAAGTAGGATATGTTCAAGGTCACATTTTAGCTTTCATGGATTTGTTTCAATTTTCTTCATTGTTAACTTGCATATGAGCATTCGGTGGTCTATTCCACATTCTGCCCTGGTCTGCTTTTGGCTGATGATTTGGAGTTTTTCCACAATTTCTTTGCTGCTACTTCCATGAGTGTGGATAGTTGATCTGAGCAAAATGAAGTCTTTGGCAAATTCAATCTTCTCTCCATTTATCTTGATGGTATTTATTGGTCAAGTGGTGAGAATTTTTGTTTTCTTTACATTGAGATACAACCTAACCCACACCAAAAGCTGTGGTTGTTGATCTTCATCAGTAAGTATTTTAAGTTCTCTTCATTTTCAGCAAGCAAGGTTGTCTCATCTACACATCGCAAGTTGTTAATGAGTCTTCCTCCAACCTTGATGCCATATTTTTCTTCATATAATCCAGATTTTGTGATTATTTGCTCAGCATACAGATTTAATAAGTATGGTGAAAGAATACAACTCTAGCAGATAACTTTCCTGATTTTAAACCATTTTGAGTTCCCTTGTTTTATTCAAACAACTGCCTCTTGGTCTTTGTACATGTTCCTCATGAGCACAATTAAGCTTTCTGGAATACTCATTTTCCATTATGTTGTCCATATCTTGTCATGATACAGATAATCAAAAGCCTTTGTGTAGTCAATAAAACACAGGTAAACATCTTTCTAGTATTCTCTGCTTTCAGCCAAGATCCATCTGACATCAGCAATGATATCCTTCATTCCATGTCCTCATCTGAATCCAGCTTGAACCTGTGGCAGTTCCCTAATAATGTATTGATGCAGCCATTTTTTTAATGATCTTTTGCAAAATTTTACTTGCATGCGATATTAACGATATTGTCCGATGATTTCCACATTCCATTGGATCACTTATCTTTGAAATCAGCACAAATATAGATCTCTTACAATCAGTTGGCCAGGTAGCTGTCTTACAAATTTTTTATATAGATGAGTGAGTACTTCCAGGGCCACATCGGTTTGTTGAAAGATTTCAATTTGTATTACATCTATTCCAGTGCCTCTTTCTTTACCAACGCCTTCAATGCACCTTGTAATTCTTCCTTCAGGATCATTGGCTCTTGATCATATGATACCACTTGAAATGATTGAACATTGGCCATTTCTTTTTTGGTACAGTGACTCTGCGTATTCCTTCCATCTTCTTTTGATGCTGTCTGCACCATTCAATACTTAGTCCATAGAATCCTACAATACCACAAGTCAAGGCTTGAATTTTTTCTTCAGTTCCCTTAGCTTGAGATATGCTAAGCATTTTCTTCCCTTTTTGTTTTTCAAACTCCAGGTCTTTGCATGTTGCATTATAATATTTGACTTTATCTTTTTGAGCTGTCCTTTGAAATTTTCTGTTCAGCTCTTTTATCTCCTCATTTCTTCTATTTGCTTTAACAACTCTACGCTAAAGAGTTAGTTTCAGAGTCTCTTCTGATATCCATTTTGGTCTTTTCTTTCTTTCTTTTATCTTAAAGACCTTTTGCTTTCTTCCGATATAATGTTTTTTATATCGTCTCTGTGATTGACTAGAGTGACAGGTGGCAAGCCCTCATTTTGATTTGGCAACATCATCACAGTCATTCTACTTTGAAGAAGCAGTACTTCCACCCTTGTATTTTGATACCTTCCAACCTTAGCATCTCACCTTCCAGTACCATATCTGACAATATTCTGGTGCCATTTTTGTTTCCATATTCAATATTATGTTGCTATCTGACAATATTCCATTGCTCTTCATAAAGTTCTCGGTGACTAAATATTCAGAAGTAGTCTCTCTCTCCTTCTTCCTAATGTGTCTTATTCTGGAAGCTAAGCTGAAACTTGTGCACCATGGGTGACCCTGTTGGTATTTAAAATACCTGTAGCATAGCTTTCAGAATCACAGCAACACACAAACCACCACAGTAAGACAAACTAACAGATTAGTGGTGGCTGTCCCTTTAGGACAAGTAAGTAAGCTCCCCTGTTGTTGTTGTTGTTGTTGTTGTTAAGTGCCATCGAGTGGATTCTGACCCATAGTGACCCTGTATAGGGTTTCTGAGGAGCAACTTGTGAGCTTAAATCACCAACCTTACAGTTCAAATGGCTTTACAGTCTGGTGCATTAACCCACAGCGTCACATCAGGACTCCCGACTCCTTACATTATCTTTTGTTAAAGTGGTCAGTCCATTAGGGTATCCCTAAGGTGCTCCTGACCCAAGCCATGGTATTTTCAATAACCTCGTATGGATGTGAAAGCTGGACAGTGAATAAGGAAGATTGTAGAAGAATCGATGCCTTTGAATTGTGATGTTGGAGGAGAATGCTAAAAGTGCATGGGCTGCCAAAAAAACCAATAGATCTGTTTTGGAAGAAGTACAGCCAGAGTGCTCCTTGGAGACCAGGATGGCTAAACTTCGTCTTTCATACTTTGGACATATTGTCAGGAGGGAACAGTCGCTGGAGAAAGATATCATGCTTGGTAAGATGGAGGGTCAGAGAAAAAGAGGAAGACCCCCAGCAAGATAGATTGTCCAGATGACAGCATTGATGGACTCAAGTGTGGCAGCTGTAGTGAGGTTGGCCCAGGATCGTACATTGTTTCATTCTGCTAGGCATGGGGTCGCTATGAGTTGGTTCCGACTCGATGGCACCTGACAACAACAACAACAATATTCGTGAAGTTCTGGTGTGGTGCTGTGGGTTAATGCACTAGTCTGAAAATCCATTTGAACTGCCAGGTGGGCGGTTCAAGCTCACCAGCTGCTTCTTGGAAACCCTATTCAGGGTTACTATCGGTTGGAACCTGACTAGATGGCACTTAACAACAACAACAACAATATTCATGGGGCCTGGGTCAGTGATACAAATGAAGGCCTCCCAGTCCAAAACCTTCTTTCCCCACCCTTGCTTTGCCCTTATCTGTAAATAGCCTATTTTAGATTGAATCCTGTCTCCCAAAAATGTGTTTTTGCATTCTATCCCTTCTAACAGTGGTTATAATCCTGTGTGAAAACCAGGTTGGGTGTTCGTTGTTATGTTAATAAGGTCATAACAGCTTAAGGTGTGTCCTAAACCTAATTACTTCAGAGTCATAAAAATTACAGATTTGACATAGAGGAAGACACATACTGAAGAAGACAGATGCCATGTTAGAATACTCAAGAATCAAGGAATGACTAGAGTAGTCCTGGTGTGGCACTGTGGGTTAATGCCTCAGACTGCAAAATCATTTGAATTATAAAGTCGGTGGTTCAAGCTCACCAGCTGCTCCTTGGAAACACTATACAGGGTTGCTATAGGTCAGAATAGACTCGATGGCACTTAACAACAACAACCAACAAGGAGGAAATTGACATAGCTGAGACCCTAATTTGAACTTTTAGTTTCCAAAATTATGAAAAAATCTATTTACTTTCTTTTAAGCCACCCATTGCATTACAACAGTAGTGGGAAAGTAAGACATGACCTTACCACATACTTGTTAGCATTTTATTTGAAATACTCAGGGCAGTAAGAAAAAAAAAAAAGTCTTATTATCCAACCCCTCCTCCAAGAACTTATTCCTTTGGTTTAGAGATATATACATCACATGATATGGTCTACCTTAAGAAGGAGATCTGGAGGAGACAGCTATTCAAACTTTACAAGGTGTTAGGGCTCCTGGGGATTCGGGTTTCTGAGGGTGGTCTTTGAGTTTTCCTACTTGCTAGATGTGTCATAGTCTCTACTCAGACCTGAAGAGAACATCTTCCTGTAGTAGCATAGCAATGATAATCCTTTAATGAAATTTGTTGTTAATATCACATGTAAGAATATAGCTATTATCAGTAATGTGTGTTCTTTGGAAGGCAATGGTGTCTTAATTATTTTAGCAATACACCTTCTATTTTCTCATATGCATTCTTCTTTAAAACCTGAGAGGATAAACTAGATGAAAATGGAGTTGCTCTAGTTGAAATGGGTCAAAAATGAAGGTTCTAAACTTCTTTTATGCATTTGTTCATTAAAGGGAGAGACATGAAGTGGTGCCTCTTCATGATTTCAACTTAAAGACAGACAAGATCTCAAGTTTCAGCAACCATAAAGTCACTTTTCCAAATCCTAGCGTTCCATAGGACACATTTTGAAAATTCCTGCTATAAGAAAAAACACATGAGTGTTAGATCTGGTTTGAGATTCTCACATGACCGCTGAATTCAGAGCATTAAGGAGGGCTGTAATACTTATTTCACAGGATTATTTTAAGAACTGTGACAACATATAAATCCATTAGCATGAAATTTTCTGTAGATGCTATTTTTTTTCTTCTTTATTCCTGCTAGGACCAAAGAAAACATTTAGAAGGTAATTGACCAGACTCCAGAGTAGAGTATGACCCCAGAGCAAGCATAAGCTATCTACTTGGAATTCATTGCCTGTACTAAAAAATATAGAACACAGATATTGATGAAAAATGAACAGTGAGTGACATAATTGGCACTTATTCCTAGTAATAAACTGGTTTTGACATTTAGTTTACTAACATATATGTCCTCTAATAGGTTTTATTATTACTATTAACTCCATATCTATTTAGTGATTCTTTTGAGCCAGGTATTGTTTTAAGTGCTTTTACAAACAACAATTCCCTTGACCTATGTATTATAAAGATGAAAAAAACCAAACCTGGAAGAAGAAGAAATTTGTCCTAAATTTTATGATTATTATAAGGCCTCCTGTTTATATAATGAGCATGAACTGAAGGTTGGTGGTTCCAATTCACCCAAGGACTCCATGGGAGAAAGATCCACCACTTCCCAGAATGATTAAAGTCTCACCAACACTATAGGATAGTTTTACTTTGTCACACGCGGTTGCTAAGAGTTGAAAGTTGACTATATGGCACAACAAAATAGAGGGCACAGATGGGATCTGAACCCAAGCAATATGGCATCAGTGTCCATATTTTTAAGACACCCTGCTATGAGGACCTTCCTCCCACAGATTTTCAGTCTTATGCCCTCCTTTTTCCTGTACAGTTATTAAATTATACTTACTGTTAAAGCTCACATCAAATCTTACTAGAAGATCATAGAAATGGCTCTGCTTGGATAAATGTTTTTAAAAAATTTACGCCAACATCTTAAAATCAAGATACTTCCCATTAAAATCCTGACTTCCAACTCCTTGTGGACTCTTCAGGAGCTCTGGTGATGTTCTAGTCTAGGGGCTGGGCTCGTGGTTCATACTCACCATAGGAGGATGATGAGGCTGCCTATTCCAGTAAATATTTAGTCTCAAAAATCCTATAAAGGATCATGATGAGTCGAAATAAACTAAATGTCAGTGGGTTTGAATTTTGCTTCTGCAGCTCTTATAATCCAGCAATCGTTAGTTCCAAAACAGGAGTTAAAAACTAAGGTTATACAATGGCCTCCAATTTATAAATAACCTTTTACTAGGACACATCCATACCCATTCACTTTCTCATTTTATTTAACTCTTCATGGTAGTTACAGAATTGCATAGTTGAGCTGCGACAGACACAATATCGTTCACAAAGATAAAATATTTACTATCTGGCATCCTATGGGGTAAAAAAAATGTTTGCTGATCTCTGAGCTAAAACTGCCCCTTTCCATGTCAAGAGACTGTCACTGCTTCAACTAGCTGCCTACTCCCTGTCCACCTGTCCACCCAGTTTATAAGCTTTTAGAACCTTTCACTAAAGGTTCTAAACTTTCATTAAGTCAGCTTCTGCTTCTCTCTCTTCTGTCTCTAAGTCAGTCCCCAATTCTCCCTCATTGCCAATCAATTCAACCACACTAGGATGCCCTGGTGTAGTTGCAGAAATATTTTCTTCCAGTTTATAATTTGTTATTCTTGTATCCCCAGGACACAAACACAGTTTTACTTCTTGTGCATGCTCTGAAGGTCTGGCATTTTGCACCCTTCAAAGCACACTTAGTAAATTTTTTTTATTTGATAATTGTTTTCAACCTTAAATTCCATAAACTTAGAAAAGAATAAAGAATGCTAAAATAGATGTTTTGCTTTTGAAAGATAAACTCATGGGAAGATGCACAGTTCCCAATGTGCATAAATTAGGTGCTGTGGGATAAAGCACAGGATGACAAAGTCCGTTTGAACCACAAGGTTAGTGGTTCAAACTTACCAGCCGATCTTTAGAAACCCTATACAGGGTTGCTATGAGTCAGAACCAACTGGATGTCACTTAACAACAACAATAACAACTTCACCTAATCACCTAACTGCTTTTTGTAGGTTAGGACAGGCATCTCAGGAGGGGTGGCTACCAGCCTTCAAGAAATCTTCCTAGAGTGGCAGTTTCCAAGGTGCTCAACCTTAAGGATTTATTAGCACACAACCCACAACTAACTCCAGGTATTGGGGGAAACTCCTATCACCTCAATTGACAAATAAATCCAAACAAACAATAACAAAAAGAAAGCCCAATGTTAGTGAGTCAATTCCAATTCACAACTTCAAAAGCTAAATCTTTAGAGGAACAGATAGCCTCGACTTTTTCCCATTGTGTGGCTGTTGGGTTTGAACTGCTGACCTTGCAGTTGTCAGCTTAACATCTAACCCACAGTGCCACCAAAGATGGTTAAATAAAACAGAATGTGCAACAGGATCTAGAACAACTAAGGTTCCTGGACTCACAAACTTTCTGGCCAGTATATTTTCTACTAGACAATGAAAGGAGTTTCTTTGGTAGCACAATATAATTGAATAGTAGATATTTTTTACTACCATTACTGTAAAATATTGGATAATGACATGATCAATATGTGAGTAGTAAATATATTAAGTCCTTGAAAAGCTTTAGTTCTCAAAGAATCCAGATTTCTGATTCCATGGAGGTGGGGTGACTCCTCTAAGCTATTGCCCTACGATGATCTTTTTTGTTTTGTTTGTAATATGTTATTGTGCTTTAGGTAAAAGATTACAAAGCAAATTAAGTTCCCATTTAGCAATATTTATGCAATTTGTTAATTGAAATTGTTTACAATATTCACAATAAGTCGGCATACTGATTGTTTTCATTCTGTTTCTTCTGTTTCTTTTGATCTAGCTTCCCTGCCTCTCCTTTCTTTATCTTTATTTTTGGGTAAATGTTGTCCTTTTGATATTATCTTTGGTCTTGAGTGTTTAAGGGAGGACCTCCCTTATGGGTGGTGTTGATTAATTTATAATATACTATTTGGCTGAAAGATGACCTCCCTGAGTGTTTTCAGTTTCCAGTCAAAATAATATTTTAGGGAGATAGCCTTGGGGGTTCTTCTAGTCTCTATCAGTAGAATAAGTTTGGTCTTCTTTAGAAACTCAAGTTTTGGTCTACATTTTCTCCCATTCTACTATGCCCTTCTGTCAGTAATAGTAATCTGGAACCATTTAGTTCTGATCTCAGGCTGGGAAAAGCTATGGTTCATGTGAGTTACTAGTCCTGTGTACTAGCGTCTTCTTTGTGTCTTTGTATCCTTTATTCTCTTTGCTCCAGATAGAAAGAGACCAATATTTGGTCATCTTAAATGGTCATTTATATGCTTTTAAGAATTAAACTGGAATGTAGAACATTATCTTTATGAACTATGTTATATTGTTTGACTAAATTACCACACAAGACTATGGGTCCAAACCCTTTAACCTAACAATGTCATGAGGTATTTGGATGTGTCCACGGTGGTTCAAATTCACCAGCCAATCCTTGGAAACCCTATAAAGGGGTCGCTATGAGGCAGAACCAACTCAACAGCACTTAACAGCAATAACAACACGTATGTATCCATGGAGAGCACAATGGCTCCGTGCATTAAGCAATGGGCTGCAAACCACAAGATGGATGGTTTGAGTACACCAGCTGCTCCTCAGAAGTAAGATGAAGCTTTCAACTCTCACAAAGGTTTACATTCAGAAACCCTATACAGCATCCCTATGAGTCAGAACTTTACAACACTTAACAGAGAAGGTCTCCGTAACTGTTCTCCCTGTGTGCATTATATATATTTACATATATACATACATAAATACATAGCATATTCATACATGTATATATGTATTCCTACAAATATCCCCCACCACTACTCTGTAACTTTGTCATACTGTGATGACTTATAGGTGTCTGTGATGCTGGACGCTATGCCACCAGTATTTTAAATACCAGCACAGTCACCCATGGTGGACAGTATTCAGCAAAGGCTCCAGACTCAGACAGGCTAGGAAGAAAGAGAGGAATGTTTGAATCTAGGAAAATTGGAAGCTGTCAAAATGATATGGAACACTTAAAGACCCTAGACATTAGTGAGTTGAAATGGTCTGATATTGGCCATTTTGAATCTGACGATCATATGGTTTATTACAGCAGGATTGACAAATTGAAGAGGAATGGTGCCGCATTCACCATCACAAAGGATATGTAAACATTTATCTTGAAGTACAATGCTGGCAGTCATAGGATAATATCCATACACCTACCATGGAGACCAGATAATGCAACTACAAACCATTTACACATCAGTGACTAAAGCCAGTGATGATGAAATTAAAGAACTTTACCAACTTCCACAGTGTAGCATTGATCAAACATGTAACCAAGATGTATTGATAATTACTGGTGATTGGAATGAAAGGGCTGGAAACAAAGAGTAAGGGTCAATAGTTGGAAAATATAGCCTTGGTAATAAAAATGATGCTAGAGAGCACATGACAGAATTTTGCAAGACTAATGACTTATTCATTGCAAATACCTTTTTGAGGAAACATAAAAGGCAATACATATGGATCACACCAGGTAGAAAATACAAGAATTAAAGTGACTACATCTGTGGGAAGAGATGGTGGAAACTCTCAATATTATCAGTCAAAACAAGGCCAGAGGAAGGCTGTGGAATAGACCATCAATTCCTCATATGCAATATTAGATTGAGGCTAAGGAAAATGAAAGCAAGTCCACAAGAGTCAAAATATAACCTTGAACATCTCTCACCTGAATGTAAAAACCGTCTCAAGAACAGATTTGACGAATTAGACACTAATGACTGAAGACCAGAAGAGTTACCGGATGGCATCAGGAACGCCAACCACACAAGAAGAAACCAAAGGGTCATTAAGAAGACAAGACA
Organism: Chrysochloris asiatica; assembly: GCF_000296735.1. Taxonomy (NCBI): domain Eukaryota; kingdom Metazoa; phylum Chordata; class Mammalia; order Afrosoricida; family Chrysochloridae; genus Chrysochloris; species Chrysochloris asiatica. The sequence goes on from NW_006408520.1 coordinate 12,768,352, forward strand.
GAAGGAAACGTCCTAAATGGAAGTCATACAAATCGATGAAACTTGCTTTCCAGTGTAGAGATACTAAAACAAATACAAGAAATGATTAAGTTAGCTGGCGGTTCTGCTTGGGCCCCGCAACAGGCCGGCTGGCTGGGCTTTGGGGGGCACAACGCCACTGGGACGATGCAGGAGGGCTACTAGGCATCCCCGATCACTGGGCTGGGGACGAGTAGAATGTGACGGCCTCCTGCTCCTTCACCCGACGCGGAGAAGAGGAGCGGACTAGACGTTGGGACAGTGGTCGGCCCAACTCTCTTATATGGATTTTTCCATTTCATCCTCCTCTACTCTGCTCTCTGGGCTTTGTTGGTGTGTTATCACTACTACACAGTGAATCAGATCCACAGTGTCTTGCATGGCTTCATCTCCCTCTTTCAGAAGATTTGGCTGTTGGGGGTTCAGGAAGACTGATTGAGGCCAGAGACAATGATCACTGCTGGATCCACAAAGCCCACAAGGACAGAGCAACAGAGCCAAGTGTGGGAGACACACGTGTGGGCCGCTGGAACAATAAAGAGAGCACTTTTCCTTCTACGTGATCTGTACATTGGCACAAGCCCAGGGCCAGACATCATTCGGGCAGTGATGGCATACAACCCAGTAGTTGTGTGGGAAGGCAGATGGTGGACAGAGGTGCCAGAGCCCTTCCTAAGTACCTGGATTGTCAGGAGGGCTCTTGGACATCTCTTCTCTTGGAAGACAGTAGGAGACCCCTTCTCATGCAAACTGAAATCTATCTCGGCTCATGGGTTCTCTCTCTCTCTTTTTTTTTTTTAAGTTTTTTTGTGTGATTTGAGTCAAAGTTTACAGGGCCGATTATCAATTTTACATTCAACAAATCATATACTTTGTTTCATTACAATGATTATAATCCTTTCCATGTACCATCAGTTAACAGTATTTCTCTCTATTCATTTTAGTTCTTTTTTAAAAACACTTGGGAATGTATAATCATTTAAACCACCAAAAGGCACATTCTGCAAGTCTGCCTCCTGGCAACCAGCTCTCAGTTCCTCTCTTTCCATGATTCTAGAGTCCTCAGCTGCTCCCTCTTTCCATGTCCCCATCTCTGCATCCATCTCTGGTGTGGCTGCTTCTCTGGAAAAGGCCTCGCATTTCACTTGTGCTCTTCTTCCTTGATGATCCTAGGGTCCTCTGTTTCTGAACTATAAGTTTAACTACTCGCCTGTTTTTGTTACAAAAGTCTACTTTTACAATTGTGACAGTTGCAATTAGTCATGATAACAACTACTCACTATTGAATCATAAGAATCTTATCTCCATCTCTTTTCACCAGACACATCTAGATAAGATGAAAACTATTTATTGGGACTCTATCTTCCCCTGCACATTCTTAAACTTAACTTCTTCTTGAAAACTTGTAAGCCAGTCCCTTTGTGTGTTTATTGCCCCCTCATTTTAGGTAACTGGTATCTAAGCTGCCCGTCCCTACCTAGCCTGTGTACAGATGGGAAAGCATTGATACCTGATGTGAAGACTCCTTCCCTCTCTGTTGGTATTTTGAGCTACTACCTCTGTGGTTACGAATCGGGCTGCGAACCTTAAGGTCAGCGGTTCGAAACTACCAGCTGCTCCGCGGGAGAAAGATGAGGCTTTCTACTCCCGTAAGGATTTACACCCTCGGAAACCCTGTACAGGGTCGCTATGGGTCGGAACCGACTCGACGGCACTTAACAACAACAACAACAGCCTCTATGAGTATAGGTCAAGTTCATCAAATTGTATCAATTTACCCTCGTTTGCTTTGTCAAAAAAAAAAAAAAAAGATGGAGATAGCCTAAGTGCCCATCAATGGAAAAGTGGATAAACAAACTTTGGTATATACACACAATGGAATATTATGCTACCTTGAAGAATAACTAGGAAGCTGCAAGTCACCACATAACATAGATGAACCTTTAGGACATTATGATGAGTGAAATTAGTCAGTCATGAAAGGACAAATATTTGCATAAGGCCATTATTGTAAAAGCTTAAAAAAGATACCCATACTAAAGTGTGTGTGGTGGGGGAGGGGGAATGATTAGGTTAAAAAAGATGAACAGTAAATTTCAAAGGGCAGCTCAAGAAGACAAATGTGCAAAGATCTGCAGTTAGAAAACCAAAAGGCAAGAGCATACTCAGCATTTCTCAAGCTGAAAAAAAAGGGGGAACATATTCAAACCTTGACTTGCAGTATAGAAATATTCATTTTACGGGTCAGTTCGAATCTCAAGATTGTCAGTTCAAACCCATCAGACACTCCTCAGAAACCTTATATAGGGTCAATATGGGTTGAAATCAACTTGACAGAACTTAACAACAAAAACAACATGGGCAAAATATTGAATGATGCAAAAAGCATAAAAAGAAGATGGAAAGGATACACAGAGACATTGTTCCAAAAAGAAATGGTTGCTGTTCAACCATTTCAAGAGGTAGCATATGATCAACAGCAAATGGTATTGAAGGAAAAAGTCCAAGGTGCATTGAAGGCAATGGCAAAGAACAAGACTCTGGGAATTGTTGGACTGCAAATTGAAATATTTCAACAAACTGATGTAGCACTGGAGGTGCTCACTCATCTATACCAAGAAGTTTGAAAGACAGTTAGCTGGCAAACTGATTCAAAGAGATTCGTATCTGTGCTCATTCCAGTGAGAGATAACCTAACAGAGTGCAGAAATAATTGAACAATATCACTAATATAATATGCAAGTAAAAATTTACTGAAGATAATTTAAAAATAACTGGAACAATACATTGACAGGGAACAATGGGATACTGAATGGCATAAAATCAGGAAAAGTGTGTGCTAGGTTGTATTCTTTCATCATACTTATCTTTCAATCAATGTTTCTGAGCAAATGATCTGAGAAGCAGGATTATATGAAGAAAATTTGGCATCAGGATTGGAGGAAAATTCATTAACAGCCTACAATATGCAGATGATGCAACCTTGCTTGCTGATAGCAAAAATGACTTAAAACACTTACTTATGTGGATCAAAACCACAGCTATCAGTGTGGATTGCACCTCAATGCAAAGAAAACAAAAATACTCACAACTGGACCAATAAATTACATCATGATAAATAGAGAAAAAATTGAAACTGTCAAAGCCTTAATTTTTCTTGGATACACTACCAAATCAAATGACATATTACATTAGGCAAATCTGCTATACAAGATCACTTTAAAATAATCAAGAGCAAAGATACCAGTTTGAGCACTAACGTGTGCCTGACACAAGCCATGGTACTTTCAGTAGCCTCATATGCTCATGAAAGTTGAACAATGGATAAGGAAGATCTTAGCAGAATTGATGCATTTGATTTACGGTGTTGTAGAAGAATATTAAAAGCAATATGGACTGCCAGAAAACAAACATATCTGTGGTAGAAGGGTAACAGCCAGAATGCTCCTTAGAATCTGGGAAGGTGAGACTTTGTCTCTCATTTTTTGCATATGTTTTCATTATGCTTGGTAAAGTGGAGAGTCAACAAAAAAAAGGAAGCTCTCCAATGAGATGGATTGGCACACTGGCAAACAGCAATGTGCTCAAACATAACAATTGAGAGGATGGCAGACTGTGTTTCATTTTGCTGTACATGAGTTCTCTATTAATTGGAACTGACTAGATGGCACTTAACAATAGCAAATACAATATAGGTCATTTCATGATTGACTTATATCACTCAGCATAATGTCCTTCAGCTTTATCCATGTTATAAGATGTTTTGCAGACTTGTTATTCTTCTTCATAGTTGCATATTTCATTGTATTTATGTACTGTGTAAATCCATTGATGAGCATTTTTTTGCTCTTGTCAATAATACTGCATTGAATAATGGTGCACTTATGCCTATTAGTGTCACTGAGCTTCTTTTTTTAGGATATATACCAGGAGTGGGATTGTGGGATCATTAGATATTTCTATTTATATCTATTTGAAAATAGAAAAATAGCATCTTTCACTCCAACCAGCAGTGTATAAGAGTTCCAATCTCTTGAGGTGATCTTTTGAACCTTGGGTCTTGCATAAAATGGTATCTTAAAGCCACTTTTAAGTCAAATAATAAACTAATAATAGCTTAGAGAAACCATTTGACCTTATGCGTCACACTCTATATGCTGTCAGTTTTGCGAAACAGAGACTTTAAAAGTCAGACTACAACTATGTTTTAGGATAAATCATTAATTATTTTCATTGTTTTTCAAGACAATACTGTTTGAAATCCTTCCTGACAATAATTTTTCTTTTCTTTATCAATTCATTTCCATCACTTTCTGGCAATTTGTCATGCTGTGGTGGCTTGTGTATTACTATGATGCTAGCAACTATACCACCAGTATTATGAGTACTAGCAGTATCACCCATAGTGGATACGTTTCAGAAGCTTCCAAACTAAGACAGACTAGGAAGATGAAAAGGCAGAAAACTTTGAAACATTAGTCACTAAAAACCATATGAATAGCAGTGGAATATTGTGTATTCCATTGTGTATAGTAACATAGTACAAGAAGATGAGCCCCACAGGATGGGGAAAAAAATCTTCATAGTAGAGTTGATCTTCAGATCTGGATGGAGCAAAGTTTTCAGGACCTTTATTTGCTGAAGGGACACAAATCAAAATGAGAAGAAACAGCTGCAAACATCCATTAATAACTGGAACATTGGAACATGGAGAATTGGAAGTTGTCAAAAATAAAATTGAAGAAATAAATATCAATATCCTAAGCATTACTAAGCAGAAATGGACTGGTATTGACCATTGTGAATCAGATAATCATATAGTTTACTATGCCAGGAAAAACAAATTGAAGAGGAATGGCATCACATTCATCATCAAAAAGACCATTTCAAAATCTATCTGTGATAGGATAATATGCATAGGACTACAAGGAAGACCAGTTAATACAACTATTATTCAAATTTATGCACCAACCACTGAAGTCAGTAATGATGAAATTGAAGACTTCTATTAACTTCTTCAGTCTGAAATTGATCAAGCAGGTAATCAAGAAATATGGACAAATACTGGTGACTAAAATGGGTAAGTTGAAAACAAAGAGGAAGAAGTGATAGTTGGAGAATATGACCTAGGTAATGAAAATCATGTTGGAGATTATATGATAGAATTTTACAAGACCAATGACTTCCTCATTGCAAATGGTCCTCACCAGATGGCTTACACAGGAATCAAATTAGCTACATCTGTACAAAGGCACGATGAAGTCAATTATGGAGCAGACCATCAATTGCATCTGAAATTGGAAAACATTAAAACAAGTCCTGAGAATCAAAATATGATCTTGAGTGTATCCTACCTTAATTCAGAGACCATCTCAAGAACAGATTTAATGCATTAGACATTGATGACTGAAGACCAGAGGATTTGTAGGATGACGTGAAGAACAACATATACAAAGAAAGCAAATGGTCATTAAAAAGAAAGAAAAGATTCAAGTTGATTTCAAAAGAGACTCTGAAATTGCTCTTGAATTTAGAGAAGCTAAAACAACTGGAAGAAATGAGAAAGTAAAAGAGTCAAACAAAAAAGTTCAAAAGGCAGCTCAAGAAAACAAAGTTAAGTAATAGAGTGAAATGTGCAAATATCTAGAGGCAGGAAACCAACATTTCTCCAATAGAAAAAACTGAAGAAAAACCTCAAGCCTTTACTCATGATAATGGAGGATTCTATTGGTAGAGTACTGAATGATGAAGGAAGCACTAAAAAAAAAAGATAGAAGGAATGCACAGAGTCACTGGACCAAAAAGAATTGTTCTATGTTAATCATTTCATAAGGTAGCAAATGATCAAGAACCAATGCTATTGATGAAAGAAGTCAAAGATACACTGAAGACATTGGTGGAAAACAAGACTCTAGGAACTGACAGCATACAAATTGAAATATTTCAACAAACTGATGCAACATTGGAGGTGTTCACTAATCTGTTCTGAGAAGACAGATATCTTGCTAACTGACTATTCCAAAGTAATAAGCCAGCTGCCCATTCCAAAGAAAGGTGACCCAATATAAATGTGAAAATCATTAAACACCATAATTATTATCACATACATGTAAAATTTTGCTGAAATGAATGCAAAAAATGCTTGCAGCCATTAACAGGGAGTTGCCAGAATTTCAAGCTGGATTCAAAGTGGACATAAAACAAATACCAGAAAGATATTTACTTGTGTTTTATTGACTAGGCAAAGGCATTTAACTGTATGGATCATAACAAATTATGGAAACATTGTGAAAAATAGTAATTCCAGAAAACTTAATTATGCTCATGAGCAACCTGCATATAGACCAAGAGGCAGTTGTTTGAAGGGAATAAGAGGATAGTGAATGGTTTAAAAATCAGGAAAGGTTTGTATCAGGGCTGTATCCTTTTTTCATATTTACTCAGTCTGTATGTTGAGCAAATAATCTGAGGAATTCTATTACATGAAGAAGAACGTGGTGTCAGGATTGGAAAAAGACTGATCAACAATATGCTATATGCAGATGGCACAACCTTGCTTGCTGGAAAGTGAAGTGGACTTGGAGTTTTTACTGATGAAAATCAATAAACATAGCCTTCAGTAAGGATTGCCTCTCAAAGTAAACAAACAAAAGTCCTTATGTAAGAAATAAGAAAGAGATGAGGAGAGAAACGTGGCTTCAACAGCAGGCAGATTTATTAAGAATAAACCTGGGGTGTGGTCCTGAGTATTGTTGTTGTTGTTGTCAGGTGCCATCGAGTCGGAACCGACTCATAGCGACTCCATGCACAGCAGAACGAAACAATGTTCGATCCTGGGCCAACCTCACCACCGCTGCCACCCCCGAGTCCATCAATGATGCCACCTGGCCGATCCATCTCGTTGGAGGTCTTCCTCTTTTTCTCTGACCCTCCACCCTACCCAGCATGACATCCTTCTCCAACGATTGTTTCCTCCGGACTACATGTCCAAAGTAGGAGAGACGAAGCTTAGCCATCCTGGCCTCCAAGGAGCACTCTGGCTGCACTTCTTCCAAAACAGATCTATTGGTTCTTTTGGCAGTCCATGGCACCCTCAGTATTGTATAGTTCTGGTGAATTTCCAAAGAGTGGGGGGGGGGGGGGGGGGGGGGGGAGAGGGGGGCAAAGGGATTTTCCTGAAACCTGAAACTACCAGGGGAAGGGTCTCTTGATGTTTTCCAGAGACCAGAAGTTTAAGCAGGACTTTATTCAGTGCCACTTGGAGACAGCTGCAATGCCATTTTGTTGATCAGGCACAGGGTCCTTCATTCCAGACTCTTGGTGTAGTGGGGATAAGGGCAGACATGTCTCTTTGACTGCTTCCTGATGATTTTGGGACATAGATGGGGTGAGTCTGCAACAGAAAAGTGGTTGCCACCTGATCTTTCACAATGGCAGTGAGTCAGCCTGCAAGAAATATTTGGAAAGAATTTATTATACAAGGCAGGAATACAGCTCGCAGGCAAAGGAGGAGTAGAGGTCCTAAGAAGGGTAATAACCAGGGGAGGATATTTTGGGTGAGCCAGGAGCTTGGGGAATTGTTGGAATTCAGCCTTGCTGTTTTTTCTTTTAATCTCTTTATACCATCTCAGACTAGGCCTGATTTGTTCACACACACACAAAAAAAACAACCCAGCATTCCTCATTGAGAAATATGCAGGTGCCTCCTTTTTCAACTGTAAGTAAGTCTAAGGCTTTTTGATTTTGAACAACTACTCCTGCTAGGGGATCAATCTGATCTGGAATTTGGAATAGTTGTAGAGATATTTTCTCGTAGTTGTAGAGAAACTTTCGCGTAGGGTGGAGAACAGGGCAGCTGAGACTGAAATTCCTTTTGCTCAGATTCCTATGGTTCCTACTCCTGCTGTGATTCCAAGGCTGACAAGTAGAGGGATAATTTACAAGGCAGGTGTGTTTCAGCTCAAGGGAGTGTTTATTGGGACTAATATAGGTTGATCTTCAAAAGAATAGGTTATGGGTGGGAATGTATATGTTAGTGTTTCATTCTGCTGTGCATAAGGTCGCTATGAGTCGGTACCGGCTTGATGGCACCTAACAACAACAACAACATATATGCTAGGGTGCCTGTACCAGTCCAATTAGTAGGTAGGCAAATGTAAAGGTTTTTTGTATGTAGAAAAAATACTCCTTGGTGAGGGTTAATACATCCTTGGATTTGGAAAGTTAAGAAATGTTGGGGCCTGTCCACATATACTGCTCTTTCCCACGCTGGCTGGGAAGTTGTTAAGTGGGCTGGCTGCTCCTAAGGGTTGTAGCGGGCATGGAGTTGGCAAGGCTGGAGTTGTGGCCTGCTTCTAGTGCTAACCTGTGGGTTTGAGTATGCAGAAACAGTCGAGTGTTATTAATGGGTAACATGTGACAGTCTCTCCTGACTTGGGGGCCTATTGCCTTGAGGCAAATGTTGAATAGGTACATGTTGAATAATCAGTGGATGTTAGGTGTCTGGAGTCACAATATTGTGAGGTTGTTGTAGATCTTACTGGTGGTGTAATATGAGAGGGGTAAGAAAATCTTAAGGGGTAAGTGACTGAGGGGAAGTGGTTAAAGAGGGATTGTTTGAAGTTACAAACTTTGGGGGCTCCTGTTGTGGTGCTATAGGAGTTTATATATGTGGGTGGTAGGAGTTTTAGGGTTTGTGTGCAAGGGGTTTTGAAAATTCCTACAGGAGAGTCTAATGAAAAACTGGGTCAGGTAGTACACAAGACAGGGTGGAATGTTAGATCTTGGGCCTTTCCCATTGGTTCTGTGGTGGGTATTGTAGGGTACCGGAGGGGTTGGATCAATGTCTGGTTACCCTGTAGGATGTTTTCAGCTTCTTCTGGCATGTTTGCGATAATTCATCAAAAGGAGAATATCGGGCCTTTTTGGGGTTTTGAGAAAGCTAGGGAGGCTTTGGTTTCTACCTATGTTTGTAAGGGGACTGGAGTGGCAGAAAAAAGTGATGAGGTAGAGGCTACTCAAATCCAGCATGTATTATGTATGTGTTGTGGGTAGAGCTTCGTATAGGAAGGAGGCTGAGAGGTCTATTAAATGTTGAATTGGTGATGGGTGAGGGTTGGTTGGAACAGAAGGAAGAGTAAAGACAGTGAGAAGAAGGAGATTTGGTTGGTGGAGGGATGAATGCATCACAGAAGGGTGTAGGGGTTTGGGATTACTAGAGAAGTAGGACACACAGCTTGATTAATTCGACAGAGGTCTTGGACGAGTCTATATATCCCATTGGGTTTTCATACTTGGAGACTAGGAGTGTTGTGTGGGGAATGGGTAGGTATGAAGATATGGGCTGCAAGGAATCAGGAAACAGTGGGTTGGAGGTCATGGAGACCCCCAGGACTAAGGGGGTATTGAAGGACAGTGATTTGACACATGCTGTTGTTATTATCAAGTGCCATCGAGTCGCTTCCAACCCATGATGACCCTGAATTGGGTTTCCAAGGAGCAGTTGGTAAGCTTGAACCACCAACCTTGTGGTTCAAGCTGATATTGAAGTCCAGTATATTAACACATAGGATCTTTTCATGAAAATGTTTTAAGGGTGTGGTGATGGGAAATGACAGGGATGTCAGTATTCCAAATGATGGGATTACTTGGTGAAGTTTAAGGGGATTTATACAGGGACCAGGTGTCTGTGCTAGTAAAAGGTAGAGGTGACAGTCTCTTAGAAATTCAAAATGTATTATGGCTCCTAATTTGTGTAAGATATCAATCCTAAAAGTGGAATGGGTCATTGGGCAGTACTAAAAAAAGAATGAGTGAAAGATAAATCACCAAGGGAACAGCTGAGGGGTGGTGTTTGATTGGGAGCAGCAGGTATGCCTTTCATTCCAATTACTGAGACTGAGGAAGAGAGGAGTGGACCGCTATATTCTGTTAGAACTGAAAGACTCGCCCCAGTATCCAGTAGGAAAAAGAAGATCTTAAAGGATACCATCCTAACTACCATGGGTTTTGAGGGCACACTTGCTATGGGGGCGGAGAATCCTGGGCACCGTTAGTCTTCTGAAGAGAGCTAATAACGATGAAGGGTCTTTAATGGGTGGTTGGAACTAAAGATTGGACTGACCTTGACTTGGGAGGGCGTCCCTAGTGGGGGGGCAGTCCATCTTCCAGTGGTCCCATTGACCACATATTGGGTATGGTTTGGTCAGTCGCCTCAGGTTAGGGCATGCTTTTGCCCAATGTCCAGGCTGCCCACATCAAAAGCACATTCCAGGGACTATTGTGCTTTTCCTGCTCTGGGAAGGCCAGAAGTATCCTCCAGTACAGGTGGAGGGTTTTTATGAGGGTTTGGAAGGGGTGGAGCTTAGAATGGGCTAGCTTAGAATGGGCTAGCTGCGGAGGATATGGGCTTTTGTGAGGTCGGAGGGTGGAATTTAGGTGGGGCTAACTGGTGGAAATGGGAAATTGAAACTTAAGGAAAATAGACGTTTAAGAGAGTTATGGCGATCGATGGAGTCCTGGTGTGGTGCTGTGGGTTAATGTGCCAGACTACAAAGCCATTTGAACTGCAAGGTCAGCGGTTCAAGCTCACCAGCTGCTTCTTGGAAACCTTATACATTGTCATTATGGGTAGGAACCGACTCAACGGTATTAACAACAACAATATGGCAGTTGATAGAAAAAGACTTAGACATAGAGGACCTCTGACCACTTTCTGTTCCATTGGAGGAATTTCTCTAGATCTCTGAGAATTCCATAATCGAAGGTGCGATTTTCAAAGCCTAAAGAGGCATTTCGGTTTGATTTTAGATTGTAAATGAAGTTTTTTGAAATTGAACAAGAGACACACTAATGTGGTCTCCTTTTCTATTTTTGAGATAGTGGTTCCCATAATTTTTGTGTGTTCAGTTAAAGGGAGAGTTAAGAGGGGTGTGGCTGGGCACATGATGGTTTTCTGCAGGGCATCCGAGAAGAGAAATAATCGAGGCTGGAGACGGGAGCGAGGGCCAGAAAAACAACCAGAACGTCCCCTGTATTGTTCTAATGTCGAGCCCCTGAGACATGTAAGGAAGGTCAGCCGAGTGAGGCCTTTTGTCTGGGGTCTGGAGGAGGCGTTCTCTAGGTACCTTAGAGAAAACCTCCAGAGGCAAATTAACCTTCCCTGTGGGAACGACTAGGGAGGAATCAGCTGGTGGTAGATGGTTGGAGCCAGTCTGGAACGTGGTCCTGTGTTCTGCTGGAGCTACAAGGTTAGGAAGGAGAAAAGGGAGCAAACTGTCCGGTCGGGTGACCAAAGATGTGAACACCACAGTGCCTTTAGAGGCTACCAGAAAGTAACCCCAGCCAAGCCTCTTCAATTGGATTTGGTTTGCTCACAACTCTGAGATGTCTCAGAAGGAAAAAGTTAATCTCACATCTAGGATTCGCCTGTCAAGCTTCCGCTGACTACCGTGCCTTAGATCATGAGGAGAGGAAGAGACGAGGGTGTGGGGGAATGGTACGAAGGCAACCCAGAATCTGCCTGGGAGCTTCGGCTTACTCTCCAGTGCCCTAAATTGGGTGCCAAAATATAAGAAATAAGAAAGAAAGAAACGAGGTGAGAAACATGGCTTCAACAGCAGGCAGGTTTGTTGAGAGTAAACCTGGGGGCACTCAGTCATGAGAGGACAAGAACCCACCTGTTTCTTAAAGACTGGGATTTTTAAGGTGGTGTTGCCCTGGGTACAGTTCTGGCAAGTTTCTAGTGGGCGGGGTTATGGAGATTTTCCTGAAACCTGAAACTACCTGGGAGAGGGTCTCTTGGTGTAATAAAGACTTAAGTTTTCTGGAGACCAGAAGCTTAAGCAGGACTTTTTTCATCACCACTTGGGAGCAGCTCAATGCCATTTTGTTGATCGGGCACAGAGTCATTCACCTTACAATGTTGTTGGTAATTGCCACCAGGACTCCTAATAAGTAACATCAGGATAAACTGAGAAAATACTGAAGTTGTCAAAGAGTTCATTTTAGTTGGATCCACAATCAATGCATGTGGAAGCAACAGTCAAACAATGTATTGTCTTAGGCAAGTCTACTTCAAAAGTGCTGTTGAAAGCATTAAAAAGCAAAGATGTCACTTTGAGGATGAAGGTGGTCCTCCTGACCCAAGCCACAGTATTTTCAGTCACCTCCTATGCTTGTGAAAGCTGGACAATGAATAAGGAAGACCACAGAAGACTCAATGTGTTTAAATTATGGCATTGGTGAAGGATATTGAATGTACCATGGACTTCCAAAGAACAAACAAATCTGTTTGGGAGACGTATTGCCAGAATGTTCTTTAAATGCAGGATGGTAAAATTTTGTCGCACATACTTTTTATTTATTTATTTTTTTTACCATTTTTCCAACAACATTTATTTACTTTGTATCACATTTTGGTCATTATCACAGCATTTTAACCTTTTTCATAATGTTGTTGCATACATCAGGGACAACAATGTAGTATAAACATAACTTATGAACTGAGAAACAGCAAATGGGTATGACTCACTTTATTGTGATATTTGCCTTATTGAAGTTATCTGCAACCAAACCTGAAATAGCTTTGAGGTATGTCTATATAGATTTTCAATAGAGAAGACACAAGCTAAATACTGTTCAACATTGTTCCTAACAACATGTCTCCAACCCTAACAGTTTTTTATTTGAAATCAACAACAGCAGTGAGGGATCTTTGAAACCTCCTGCTAAGCAAAACCCACTTCTAAATTGAGTCCCCTTTACTCTCTGATCCTTCTAGATTTCCATTCAGTAATGGCCTTCCTGGGCCCTGACCGCAGCCAAGCCCTTCACGGGAAAAGCAAGCGTACTTCCTCGAATTGAAAGGGAAATAAAGGGGAGATAGAGAGTGTGGACGATTTGTATTTTGCTCAAGGGGCTCTGGTAGTGTAGTGGTTAAGAATAGGGCTGCGAACCACAAGGTCAGATGTTCGAAACTACCAGCTGTTCCGCGGGAGAAAGATGAGGCGTTCTGCTCTGGTAAAGATTTACAGCCTTGGAAACCCTGTATAGGGTTGCTATGAGTCGGAACAGACTCCATGGCACATAACCACTACCACCAGAGAGATACACATAGACATACAGAAGGTCCTGTTCATACATGTTGTTGTTATTAAGCACCGTCGGGTCACTTCCAACTCATAGGGACCCTATATAGGGTTTCCGAGGAACAGCTGGTGAGTTTGAACTGCCAACAAATCAACCTTGCGGTCCAGTGATGATTCTACAGGGTCACACCAGGACTCTTCATACATGTTGGCTGAAGCTAAGTCAGAACCACAATCTAAAAGTGGTGATCAGATTATTGGAATTTGATTCTTCCAGACCTGCTTCAAGTCTAGAACTTTCTCTCATTATTCCGTGGGTTGTGCTCTCATTAGAGCCTGCTGGTTCTGTAGGGAATGAGTTTATATGTGGCAAGTTAGTTGCTTAGATTTATGTTTACTTTATCCTGACCAGAGCTAATTTTCCTTAACTCTTCCTAGCTGAAGGAGCTCTCGTGGCACAGCTGGCTAAGCAGTGGGTTGCTAAACTACAAAGTCATGGGTTCAAACCCACCAGTTGCACCTTGGAAACCCCATACAGGATCACTATGAATCAGTACCAACCCGACAGCACTTAAAAACACCAACAATGTATATATATAGCCTCTGTAAGACAAGCAATGGACTGTAAATGACAAGGTTGGCAGTTTGAGCCCACCAGCTGCTCTGTGGGAGAAAGATAAGGTCTTTTCCCACAAAGGTGCTAACTTTGCTAGTTAGCAATGCAGTGCTTATTCTACACACCACTATTGCTCCTATATATACACATGTGCACAGCAACACACACACACAAGCATATTATTATACCCTTTTTATTACCCAATAAATATTAAGCACAACTGTCCCTTCATGTAAAGATATTTACCTACCTCCTCCTCCTCATCACCATCATCATTTCATCTGATGGATTGACCAATTAGTATATACCAGCCATAGTGCATCAGTGTCAGGTTACCCAGTAAACAAGATAAGCACAAGTTTACTTACACTTACTTACTAATCTGCAGTGAACAATTTCACATTTTTCACCACATCAAAGATTTTGCTTCTTGGTCTGGCTGGCCTCTGTCTCTCTCCCAACCCCACAGCCCCTTCCTACAGAAAAAAAGGCTTTTCAAGCTTCTTTTCAAATTCACAATCCCTGGCAAGCACAGGAGTGTCCTTTGACTTTCACCACATCTTTGTTTATCCCTACTACATTTTTGATGCAAAACTGCTCACCACTAATTAGTAAGCAAGCAGAAGTAAATTCATTCTTAGACTGCCTCCAGGGTAATCCAACACTGAGTTTAGATGTCATGATATACTTATTCCCACAGCCCTGTGAATTGGGTATTGTTTTTAGGTCTGAGGCTCAAAAGGTGGAGTATTTTGCTCAAGGTCTGTAGCTAGAAAGTAGCAGATTTGGGGGCTTAAATTCAGGTTGCTTGGACCTCAAAACTCATGTTACCAGCCACACTGATGCCTTACTCTGGAGGTCCTTTGGAATGTCTTTTGTTGTTGTTGTGTTGTGTGCCATTGTGTTGGTTCCAATTCATAGCAACTCTGTATCAGGTTTCTGAGAGTGACTGGTGGGTTTGAACTCCCAACCTCACAGTTACTAGTCTAGTGCTTATCCTACAACACCAGGGCTCATTTGCTGCTGTTGTTAAGTGCCCTTGAGTCAATTTCCAACACACAGAGATAGTGTGTAGGGTTTCTGAGGCTTTAAATCTTCATAGGAGCAGAAAGCCTCATCTTTCTCCTGCAGAACAGCTGGCAGGCTTTAACTGTGGACCTTGCAGTTCTCAGTCCAGTGCTTATTGTACAGAGTCACTGCACTCCCAGGTCTCATGTGCTGTTGTTGTTAAGTGTCGTCCAACTCATAACAGCCCAGTATAGGACACCAAAGAGCCGTTAATGGGTTTAAACTGCTAACCCTGTAGTTCATAGTCTAGTGCTGATCCTACAGAGCCACACCAAGACTCCAGTGCTCATTTGATGCCCCCTTATATCTTCATTATCTTTCAAGCCTACCCTGATATCATTTTACTCCGCTGAGCCAAGGAGAGTTACTTCTCCCTGCTTTAATTACCTGTACCTCGTCCTGGGGTTATGCTGTAAATAAGCAGTCAACTCAAGGATGGTTTGAACCGCAAGGTCCGCAGTTCAAATACACCAGCCGCTCCTCAGAACCCTCACATACAGGGTTGCTATGTGTAGGAACCTACCCGATGGCACTAAACAACAACAAGCAGTGAAGCTATAACACATAAACCACAAATGGGTGACTTTAAATATCAGAAAGTTATTTCTTCACAGTTGAAAAAGCCAAAAGTCCAAAATGTAGTGTACGGTTCTAGGGAGAGGACCCTCCTTGTCTATTTCAGCTTCTAGTAACCAACAGTCCTTGCAGTTCTGGGGCTTGTAGGTTCTCTGTCTCCCTCACCATCAGATCTTGTAACTAGCTGCCTGTGTCTCTGTCATTGCTGCTCTTTTTTTTTTTAATGTTTTTTTAAAACATTTGTCAATTATGTGATAGAGTTAGAAAACCAAAAGGGAAGAACACGGTCAGTATTTCTCAAGCTGGGGGAACTGAAGAAAAAATTCAAGCCTCGACTTTCATTATTGAAA
>NW_006408520.1:12789482-12816102 GCF_000296735.1 Chrysochloris asiatica
CACTCACTCATCTCTGCCAAGAAATTTAGAAGACAACTCTCTGGCCGACTGATTGGAAGAGATCAAAAATCGTATCATACTACTCTTTTTTTTCCTCTTCTTTCTTCTTCTAGTTGAGTTTGGATCATTCAGTCATTGAAGTCAGGTCAAGTGGGTATTATCTGCAAATGTGGGTGTTCTTGTGCATATGCCCTCTCTTCTTATCAGCTGGACACTTCGATCTCCACTCTAGTCCTCTGTGGCTATGTCACTGACTCTGGGCCCAAGAGTCCCCAGGTCTTGTCACACTGCTGGCAGATCAGGTCTCCACCCGGGTTCACAAGAGTCTATTGAACGTTGTAGGGCTTAGCTCGCAGCTTCATTGCTGTTTTTCCCTTACTTTCCCTTATTGGTGAGGAACGTGGTCACCGTCACATACTTTTGACATATTATCAGGAGAGACCAGTCCCTGGAGAAGGACATTGTGTTTGGCAAAGTGGAGAGTCAACGACAAAGAGGAAGACTCCCAATAGATGGATTGGCACAGTGGCAGCAACAAAGGGCTCAAACAATGGGCTCAAACAAAAATTGTAAGGATAGCACAGAACTGGGCAGTGTTTTGTTCTTTTGTGCATAGGGTCACTATGAGGTGGAACTGACTGGACAGCACCTAGCGACAACGCCAATTCTGTTATGGACCTTTTTCCGTGGCAATGTTGATAAGATGATGTATAACAACCTTTGGAAGCTCTTCTTTGGGGCTTGTTAAACTAACCTGCAATTTGTTGTTGCTAGGTTCCATTAAGTCAGTCTTGACCCATAACAACCTTATGCACAACAAAATGAAATACTGCCTGGTTCTGAGCCATCCTTAAAATCATTGTTAAAGCTTGAGCACATTGCTGCTGCCACTGTACTAACCCATTTTGTTGCAGGTCTTCCTCTTTTTTCACTAACCCTCCACTTTATCTAGCATGATGTCCTTCTCTAGGGACTGGTCCTTCCTGATAATATGTCCCAAGTATGAGACACAAAGTTTCAACATCCTGGCTTCAAAGGTGAATTCTGACTGTACTTCTTCCAACACAGATTTTTTTGTTCTTCTAGAAGTCTATGGTACTTTTAATATTCTTCTCCAACACCGTAGTTCAAATACATGCATTAGTATATTAAATCAATTTCTATTACTGAGTTAATATGATTTTTATTTAAAACTACCAACCAAAATGTTGGTAGTTTAACCCCATTCAGTAGGTGCTTCAGAAAACAGACTTAATCTGCTTCTGAAAGGAAGAAATCTTGAAAAATCTATAAAAGCAGTTTTGTTCTGCATACAATGGGTTGCCATGCATCTGTATCAAAGGCAAAGTCTTTGTGTTTTTGTTTTAAGCAAGGAAAACACAGGGATGATATAAAGAGAAATGGTAAAACTATTTGAATATTTACTGACAGCAGTTTATAACACTCCTGAGAACCTGGGCTGGTGAGTCCCCTTCTTCTTGTTGTTGCTATGTGCCATGGAGTCAGTTCTGAATCATAGTGACCCTACACACAAAAGAAAGAAACAGCCCAGACATGTGCCATCCTCATAATTGCTACGTTTGAGCCCTCTTTTTCTGCCACTGTGTCAATCTATCCATTTGGGGATTGCCTCTTTTTTGCTGAAGCAGAATGCCTCTTTACTGAGCAGAATGTTCTTTTCTGGGACTTAGTTCCTCCAGAAAACATATCCAAAGTATGAGAGACAAATTTTGCCATACTTACTTCAAAGGCTTCCAAGACATATTTTTGTTCTTCTGGTAGTCCTTGGTATTTTCAATATTACTCACCAATGCATCATTCAAGCAAATTGTTTCTTCTATAGTCTTCTTAGTCATTGTTCAGCTTTCACGTGCATATTGTTGTTGTTAAGTGCCATCAAGTCCGTTCCAACCCATATTGACCCTGCATATTAGGTGATTGAAAATATCATAGCTGTGGTCAAGCATATCTTGATCGTCCTCAAAGTGACATATTTGCTCTTTAACACTTTCAAGAGGTCTTTTGCTTAAAGTAATCTGCTGTTTGATTTCTTGACGGCTGCATCCATGAACATGTTGTTGTTGTTGATATGTATCCATATAGAATTTCTGAGGAGTGGTTAATACATTTGAACAACCAACCTTGATATTAGCAATCTGATGCTTATACTACAGCACCACATGAGGACTCTGTAAATAAAAGTTTGACTTGAACATGATCACACTCATTAGCTTTCCTCATGCCTATGGGTGCTTTCCTGAGTAACAACCTAAATGTGCTTTAATTATTTATGACTGATACTATTTCTAGGCTTTCATTGCTAAACAAACAGCTAATTTACATATTCCTTTATTAATATATGTAATATTGCTTTCATGTCTTGCTTAAGTCTGGGAGCCTCTTATATATTTAACATGTCCTTACATATCTGTTATGATTAATTATATATTGATCTTTTAGCTTAAATCTCAGAGGATACCTTGTTTCCAAAATGAGGAATGGGAAGAGCCACCTCAAAGTTTCCTAAGTACTGACTACATTACTGAAAAAGGGAAATTTGGGGGCCGTGCGAAGTTGGCAGACACTAAATACTAAACTACAAGCCAATGATAGGTAGAGATTAAACTCCCAATATGTTCTTGTTTTTATCTGCCATCAAGTTGGTTCCAACTTAGAGCAACCTTATGTTCAACAGGGAATCCAGGTATGGCACTGTAGGATAAGAAGTGGATTGCTGATTAAAAGGTTGGTGGTTCAAACCCACCATCCACTCCTTGGAACCCAATATAGGGTTGATATGAGTCAGACCTGACTTGATGGCGCTAAACAGCAGTAACAACAAGGCATAACAGAAAGAAACACGGCTTAGTCCTCAGCCATCCTCATACTCATTATTCACTGTTAAATCTTCTTTCTGAGGGTCTTTCTTTTTTCTGCTGACCGTCTACTTTATCAAGCATGATGTCCTTCTCCAGGGACTGGTCCCTCCTGATAACATATCCAAAGTATATGAGACAACGTCTCACCATTCTCACATCTAAAGAACATTCTGGCTTTACTTCTTCCAAGACAGATCTATTGTTTTTATGACAATCCATAGTATATTCAATATTCTTTACCAACACTGTAATGCAGATGCATCTATTCTTCTGTCTTCTTTATTAACATTCAAGCTAAAGTATGCATATGAGGCAATTGAAAATGCCTTAACTTGGATTAGGCACACCTGAAAGTGACATCTTACTCTTTAATACTTTAAAGAGATCTTTTGCAATAGATTTGCCCAATGCAGCATACTATTTGATTTCTTGACTACTGCTTTCGTGGGTAATGATTGTGATTCCAAATAAAATGAAATCCTGAAAAACTTTAATATGTTCTCAGTTTATCAAAATGTTTCTTATTGATTCATTTTCATAATGTTGTTTACTGGACCAGTTGTGAAAATTTTTGCTGACTTTATGTTGAGGTATAATTCCTGCTGAAAGCTGGAGTCTTTGATCTTCATCAGTAAGTACTTCAAATTCTTTTCCCTTTTAGTGAGCAAGATGGTGTTGTCTGTATATTGTGAATTGTTAGTGAGTCTCCTCCAATCCTGATGCTGCATTCATCTTCTTATAATCCAGTTTCTCAGGTTATTTGCTCAGCATACAGATTGAGTAAGTATGGTGAAAGGATACTACACTGATTTACATCTTTCTTGATTTTAAACAACACAGGATACACTTATTCTGCTCTAAAAAGTGCTCTTAATCTCAGCATAAACGCAATTGTTTTGTAATTCCCATTCTTTGTAATGTTATCCATAATTTGCTAAGATCTAGACAGTTGAATACCTTTACATAGTCAGTACCCTACAATGTATGATGTTCTTCTCCAGAGACTTGTCCTTCCTGATAACCTATGCAAAGTACATGAGAAAAAGTTTCGTCCTTCTTGCTTCTAAGGAGTATTTTGGCTGTAATTTTCCAAGACAGACTTGTCAAAAGGTCTTATTCAACCAAGAAATATTAAGATTTAAAGGTCAAATTCTAATCTCACTGGAGAGATGTCCCCTCTAACTGAATCCTTATTGTAAAAAATAGTCTCTGACTGTGACTCCTAATTTCAAAAGAATCAGAGGGTTTTCTTTTAGCCCAAGAAAACACCAGAATTAGACATGGCTGATGACTTTGACTTCAAATGCCTCCCCTTTCTATGTTGCTGCTCACCAGGAATTCTACATGGAGATTAAGTACTACCTCTGAAAGAGTAGACGTTCTCACAGAAGCCTGCCTTCTTACTTTACTAAATCAGAAGACGTTGACTTTGACTCAAAGTAACTCCATGTGTATCATAGTAGAGCTGTGCTCCACAGGACTTTCAACTACCAATTTTTCAGAAGTTGCAAAAATGGGAGCTTGTCTGGTCTCCTCAGTCTACACAAAGAACAAGGGGCATCAAACCCCACCTCAGGCCAAGGTAAATTCCTATGAGATGTTTTTCAAACATGCCTCCACCTTCTTACCTACTTTATCTTATTTTGACACCAACCATCCTTTCCAAGGAACTCTACTTTTCTAGTGGGTTTAATAATCCATTGCAATAGCCACTTAGGACTCACAGGCAATACTCACAAGTATGAGACCTACTGTTGTTGTTGTTGTTGTTAGGTGCCATCGAGTCAGTACCGATCCATAGCGACCTTATGCACAGCAGAATGAAACACTGCCCGATCCTGGGCCAACCTCACTATAGTTGCCATGCTTGAGTCCATCAATGCTGCCACTTACAACTCAGGATCAGAAACAACTCAGGATACAGCAGTTCCCCAATCAGGAGTGCCTCTTCTCAGCCATACTGCAGGCATATCTCACTCTTGTCCTTGGCCTCTCAGCCATGAGGTCCCCTGACTTCTACTCTGCTCTGGCAAGTGTTACCAGTTCCTTCAGTACTGCTGATCAATGCCCCAAATGTATTGGAAAATTCTTCTTCAAGTTAGCCTCTTACCCAAAGGCACTCAAATGTATTTGTTCTGTAGCCCAGGAAGTCCTCAGCTCTATTTCTCTGTGCTGCTGCCTCTGCCACTGCCACCGCTTTTCCAAGCTGAAATTGTAGGATTCAAAAGACACATTCTGATCATAGCAATTCTTTCTTAATGATCTTGAGATTGCTTGTTCCTATTTCTAAGATGACTCAAGCAAAACTGACCTATCATAACATTAAAGTCCCTTTTGCCGTATTTACATGAACCCATCCAATCCTTTCCACTACTTTTCTGTCAGTTTGCTATACTATGGTTGCTTGTATATTTCTGTGATGCTGTATGTATGTCACTAGTATTTTAAATATCAGCAGGGTCACTCATGGTGGGCAGTTTTCAATAGAGCTTCCAAACTAAGACAAACTAGAAAGAAGGTAATACATAGGATTGCTATGATGATGGCAGCTAACAACAACCCAGTCATTTAGTGGGAGTTACCAAGACTATGGCTATTACTGTTAGGCGCCATTGAGTCTGTTCTGATTCATAGCAACCCTATGCATCACAGGATGAAATACTGCCCAGTCCTGTGCCATCCTAACAATTGTTGTTATGTTTGAGCCCATTGTTGCAGCCATTATGTCAATCTATATGTTGGGGGTCTTCCTCTTTTTCATTGGCCCTCCACTTTTCCAACATGATGTCTTTCTACAAAGATTGATCCCTCTTGACATGTTCAAAGAATGAGAGATGAAATCTTGCCATTCTCATTTCTAAGGAGCATTCTGCTAAAAATACTTGCAGCACAGAGAGGTTCATTCTTCTCTTGTCCATGGTATTTTCAATATTCTTCAGCAACACCATTATTCAAATGCATCGCTTCTTCTCTTATTTTTCTTATTCGCTGTTCAACATTCACATGCAGATGAGGTGACTTGTATCAGGTGCATCTTAATTCTCAAACTGGCATCTTTGCTCTTGAGCACTTTAAAGAAGTCATTAACAGCAGATTAGCCTAATACAATACATCCTTTGATTTCTTGACTTCTGCTTCCATGAGTAGTGATTACATCCAAGGAAAATGAAGTCTTTGACAACTTCAATGCTTTCTCCATTTATCATGATCTTGTTTATTGGTCCAGTTGTGAGGATTTTTGTTTGCTTTATATTGAGGTACAATCCATACTGACGACTGAGGTATTTGCTCTTAATCAATAAGTATTTTAAGTCCTTTTTGCTTCCAGCAAGATTGTGTCATCTTTATATTGCAGGTTGCTGATGAGTCTTCCTGCAATCCTGATTCCTCTTCATATAATCCAGCTTCTTGGATTATTTGCTCAGCATAAAGATTGAAAATGTATGGTGAAAGGTAACAATCCTGATGCACAATTATCCTGATTTTAAACCATTCCATATTCCCTTGCTCTGTTGGCTAACTTCTTCTTGGTGTATGCACAGGTTCCTCATGAACACAATGAAATGTTCTGGCATATTTGTTCTTGTCAATGTTATCCATAATTTGATAGGATCCACAAAACTAAAAAGTTTGCATAGTCAGTAAAGCACAGCTAAACATTTTTCTGGTATTCTTTGCTTTTAGCTAAGATCCACTTCATGTCAGTAATGATATCCTTAGCACATATCCTCTTCTAAATTTCTGCAGCTCCCTGTCAATGTAGTGATGCAATCATTTTAAAATTCTTTTTAGCAAAACTTTATTTTTATGTGATATTAATGCTACAGTCAATGATTTTCATATTCTGTTGGATCACCTTTCCTTGGAATGGGCACAGATATGGCTCTCTTCCAATTGGTTGGCCAGGTAGCTGTCTTCCAAATTTCTTGGCATTGATGAGTGGGCACCTACAATGCTATGTCAGTTGGTTGAAACATTTCCATTTGTATTTCATCTGTTCCTGAAAGCCTTGTTTTTTGCCAGTGCCTTAAGTGCAGCTTGGACTTCTTCCTTCAATACCATGAGTTCTTGATTATATGCTACCTCTTGAAATGGTGGACCATCAACCAATTCTTTTTGGTACATTGACTCTGTGTATTGCTTCCGTCTTCTTCTGATGCTCCATACACCACTCAGTTTTTTGCCCATAGTATCCTTCAAGGTTAGACTTTTTGCTTTAGCTCTTCCAGCTTGAGAAATGCTGAGCATGTTCATCCCTTTTGCTTTTCTAACTTCAGGTCTTGATATGTTGCAGACCGTGTAAAACAAGTCAGAAGTTCGAGGCCCACTGGGCCCGAGTATTGCAGCCAATGCAGGACACAGGCTCTGAGGAACAAATTCTGGCCGCTGGCAGTCATGGCAAATTGTTTTTCACCTTAGTGTTCAGTTATGTTTTTTATTTAATTCCAAACATGAGCCCTTAATATCCACAGATAAATGTAATATTTTCCTAAAGCCGAGACTGTAAAGGTTTCAAGGTTAAGCCTTTCTCCAAAGGATTAACTGAAAATAGCTACTTCCCGGTTCTTTGTTCTATAGACAAAAAAGCTATCCTCCCTAATCCTTTTCCAGGTGCAGCCCATTTACCTGGGCGTTTCGCATCTTCCTGCAAACCTGGCTCAGGAAGCCAAAACAGTGGGACTCCTCCCAAGCCTTTTGTCTTTCCCTTTCACCCTTCCCCTAACTGAGTTCAGGGGCTATGTTGTTGTTGTTGTTAAGTGCCATCGAGTTGGTTCTGACCCATAACGACCCTGTACAGGGTTTCCGAGGGTGTAAATCCTTACGGGAGTAGAAAGCCTCATCTTTCTCCCGCGGAGCTGCTGGTAGTTTCGAACCGCTGACCTTAAGGTTCGCAGCCCGATTCGTAACCACTACGCATGTTAACTGAGCCTGAGAAACCAAGTTGCGGGCCTGGGATTCGAACCAGAATAGCTCGATGTAAAGTTACCTGAATGTCTGGAAAAGTACTGATGTAGCTGTACCTTGTCTTAGTCCCTCCCAGCTTGGTGTGAAGTTCCTCCCCTAAATAAAACGAAGATGCAGGCCGGCCCAGGTGTGCATTATGGGTTGGAGGGCATGCAGTACAGTTTGCAGGGCAGTGAGTTGCTGCCTGCAGAGGCCACGATGCCTGTAGTCCCAAGTCTGCCTACCAGTGATGCAACTACCCTGGTTTCGGGGTGCCTCTTTGTCCCCCTCCTTTTGTCTTTCTATGTATTCTTTTGCTATTCCTATCGCCGCTGGATCTCCCCTCCTCGTGAACCAAACACTCGTGAACCAAGTTCTTATGTCGAGGCCGGTCCCCGACATTGATACATTTCATTATAATACTTGACTTTGTCTTCTTGAACTGCCCTTTGAAAATTACTATTCAGATCTTTTACTTTTTCATTTTTTCCAGTTATGTTAGCTTCTGTGTACTCAAGAGCAAGTTTCAGAGTCTCTTCTCACATCTATCCCTGGAATATTTTTTTTTCACCAATGTTTCAGTGCAATTTGGACTTCTTTTTTCAATATGATTAGTTCTTGATCATACATTACCTCTTGAAATGGTTAATCATCAACTTCTTCTTTTTGGTACAGTGACTGTGTATTGCTTCCATCTTTGTTCCATTTTGTCTTTTTTTAATTTCCTGTATTTTAATGACAATCTGCTTTCTTTATGTATAATATGTTTGTTGTCATTCCACAGTTCTTCTGTTTTTCAGTCATAAGTGCATGAAGATCAATATCCAAGGTCCTCTTCTTCAGCCATCAGGATTTTAGTGGATATTATGGTGATACAATAGAAGCTATCTTCTCCAGGTGCAACTGACTTTTTTCAGAGCTTTTTTACTGTGAGGAAAATATTTCTCTTCCTTCAAAGTTTTCTCATACAATTCCAAACCAGATAAAGTCTACTATTAGCTTCAGGAACCACCTACCATTTTTACCAAACAGCTTCTGGAAGAAATTAAGTTTTAATTAAGTCTTGGTGTGGCACTGTGGGTTAATGTGCCAGACTGAAAAGCCATTTGAACTGCAAGGTTGGTGGTTCAAGCTCACCAGTCACTCCTCAGAAACCCTATACAGAGTCGCTATGGGTCCAAACCGACTCAATGGCACTTAACAACAGCAACAACTTTACTCATAGCCCATGGTCCTTTAATTTTCTAACATAATGCCAAGAAGACTTAGTAAATGTAATAGGGAACATTTTTTTTTCCAGTTATCTGAAGACTGTATTTCATTCTGAAAGATGACCAGGCATACTTGAAAGTTTAAAGTCGTAGTAGTTGGATGTACCTTCAGGGAAAGGAGAAGAACAACCCCCACCATATTAATAGGCAAACACTATCAGCAATGCCACTTAATAACGTGAGTAGCAGAGCTGGATGTCCTTCCTTGAAACAGGCACTAGGAACAGGGGGACCTGGGAGAGAACAAGAAGCCTGGAGAAATGATCACCAGCTCTCATAAGTTGACTACATTCAATTTAACTGAACTTAGCTAATAGTGCCTGGGTGCTGCAAACAGTAAGTGATTGGTTCAAGTCCGCTTTATTGAGAACAATTGCAAACCCTATTGAGCAATGTTGTTGTTGGTGGTGTTAAGTACCATCTACTCTGTACTGAGTCATACTGACCCTGTATAGGATTACAGAAAAGGAGCTGGTGAGTTTGAACTGCCAACCTTCCGGCTAGCTGTCCAGTGCTTATTCTACAGTGCAACACCAGGACTCCTGTTAAGCTATGTTGCTGTTGTTGTTGTTATGTGCTGTAAAGTCAGTTCTGAGTCACAGTGATCCTATGCAAGATAGAACAAAATGCTGCCTAGTCCTGCACAATCCTCACAATTATTATTTTTTTGAGCCAATTGTTGCTACCAATGTGTATCAATTCATCATGATGGGAGACTTCCTCTTTTTTGCTGACCCTCCACTTTGCCAAGTATTATATTCTTCTCCAGAGATTGGTCCCTCCTGATAACATGTCTGAAGTATGAGAGATGAAGGCTCACCATCCTGGCTTCTAAGGAAAAGTCTGGCTGTACTTCTTCCGACACAGATTTGTTTGTTTTGCACTGACCAATACCCATTACAAATCCTATCAAGCATAGTTCTACTCTGACACATTTGAGGTTGCCCTGAGTCAGATTTTATCCTATGGCAAAACTGACTTGTGCTCCCCAGAAACAAGTTCACATCAGGAAAAGCTACAGATTACAATATGTTATGATAACTTTTCTCTAGGTATGTTAAAAAATTTTCATCTGTCCAAGGCCATTAAATCACTACCTGTGGATGGTTTATATCTCCATCCATAGGTGATGATTTAATTCTCAAAACAGAAGACAAAAGCAAAATTCAGATTGAAACAAGTATTTGCAAAAATTCTGGCAGTGTAAGGGTACCATAAATAGAAACCAACAGTGCTTTCATATTTAGTTAGTAATTCTTGTTGTTCATAAAAGCTGCCCTTGAAATACTAGTTTATAAATAAAAATCATGTAAGTAATTACTGTGAAATTTATCCAGGGGGGAAAAATCACAGTCTCTCTTGATTCCCTTTTCTATTTACACATGAATGATAGAAGAATTAGAACTTACAGTTTCCCCAAAGAACATTTTCTTTATTCATATGTTCTTAAGACTTCTTGTCATCACAGTTTCTATTTGTTCTTCTTAGAAAAAGGTCAAACATGGGAACAGGTGGTAGCTTTACTTGTGGTTCATTGGCTGAGAATAAAACTCAGGTCTCCCACCTCTAAGGGGAGAGTTTTACTGCTGAACCACCATTACTCCTAGACACATACTCTAAGTGGTTGTAGTGGTGTGACGTGGAGTCAGTTCTGACTCATAACAACCCTATATAGGGTTTCCGAGGCTGTAAATCTTTACAGGAACAGAAAGCCTCATCTTTCTCCCTCTGAGCGGCTGATAGATTCAAACAGCTGACCTTTCAGTTGGTAACCCATTTTCCAATCCACTATGTTACCAGGGCTCCTTGTACTCAAAGTAGTAGACATTTATTTTAAAAAGAATAAAGAAGAAAACTAATCAAATAGTATGCTTTTTATTTCATAATACATAGTTAATTAAAAAAAATAATCACATTGAATCTATTGAACATAAAATTGAGTGAAGAAGGTAGCTCTGTGAAAACACAGAGATCTACACCTAGTAGAGATGAGGAAAACAAAGATGTTCAGCATGCCTCCCAGGGACTACCAGAAGGTGCAAGAAAGAAATTTATGAAGATAAAGTATTATATGGGTCTCTACCAGAGTTTGAAAAACATCTGCAACCTGGGGTAGATTTACGGGTGTGAAATAGTCTGAAAATTGTAGTGATCTTGCTTACCCACAGACTGCACTGATAGACTCAGATAGCAAACTCTGCTGCTTGTATTATTATGTTCCAGTGAGCTTTTTAAATTGAATTATTTTGCTGTTGCATTGTTGTTGTTGATGGTAATGCTGTTATCTTAAATATAATGCATTCCTACTGACTGGCTAGATAATAATGTGCTTGATAATTATTCTGATACACCATTTGAACATATTTTACTTTTTGCAGTTTCAAACAGAATAGGTTTTTTTTTTATTATTTTGCTGGCGCATATGTTTACTTTTCAGATACCGTCGTAAGATAGGACATAGGTAAACTTCGTTCATAAGGTTTATAATGTGCAAACATATATTACTTTTTATTCTACTAGTCTATTTATTGGATTAACTAGAAGGATTTGAAGTGAAAGCTTAGGATGATATTGAAAATACATCATTTCTATTGTAGCTAAGAAAATCAGCTTTAGAATTAGAGACCTTGTATTGGGCATTATGTATAGACCTTTAGCTTTTTATCACAGCTGTTCTTTGTTACCATGACAACAGAATTAACCATTTCATTAATATCACTGAGAAAAGACATTTATTTATGCATGTCTGACTTCGAGCATAGTCCCTGTTCAGATTCCAAGGCCGTTGGCATGTTCTTATGCTTGTTTTTATCCCTCAATATTTGGCTTAATGTTTCTACAGGATTTTCAAACCAAAGCTTTATATTTTTTAAATTAAATTTCTATTGGCTGCATTGGTTTGGCTGCTTTTAAGTGTCTCCTGAGTGAAGAAATAGGCTTCAAAATCTGGTGTTGGTGAAAGCAATAGGAAAGGGGATTTAATACAAAGGAAAACAGTTGCCAGCTATACGAAAAGTCACTTATTTGCTTTTTCTCTCCTTTAGGGTTCCACTTGGTGAAATGGGTGCAACTATAAATACTGAAGAGTTATCCCTCATCAAAATGGGTGATCCAGCTGTTTCTGCTCCTTCTGAGAGCAGGTAGTGTGTTGATTGCAATTGTCATGGAAAGGCAGAGAAAAAAATTTCTAAGACAAGTAAAATCTATTATTTAAAAAATAATACCTCAAGAGAATTTTTTGCTTATTTCCTAAAACCTATTGTGGTTCCTGACATACTTGTTTTAGCATTTCTTCTGTTGGGAAAGAAAAAATTGAGTCTTAATATGATGTGAAGTGTCATCGACTTGGTTCTAACTCATAGCAATTTTGTATAAGGTTTCTGAGGAGCAGTTGGTGGGTTTGAACCATCAACCATGCAGTCAGCAATTCAGTGTTTATCCTACAGCATC
Source organism: Chrysochloris asiatica (assembly GCF_000296735.1). Lineage (NCBI taxonomy): Eukaryota > Metazoa > Chordata > Mammalia > Afrosoricida > Chrysochloridae > Chrysochloris > Chrysochloris asiatica. The sequence goes on from NW_006408520.1 coordinate 12,802,027, forward strand.
ACACCATACGGAACACTATAAATATTCATTTTTTAATGATCAATACAGGAACCCTCTAATTAGCATTACAATGACTTGAAAACCCTGGTAACTCATTTTTCCATTTATATACTTTAGTAAAATGAAGATTCTTTTAAATAAATAAGATTATTTACTTCAGAATTATTATGAATAATGATTTCTGTCTGTTTTGAATACTGAATATGTGCTAAGGAACTTTACAAAATGCTTTTGTTACAATATCTAATTTAATGCATAAGACAACAACTGTGTGAGGGTGGTATCACTATCCTTACTTTTATAGCTAGGGAAACTGGGCTTCAAATAGAATTTGTGCAAAAGTCCATAACTAATAAGTTAGATTTCAGTCTTAGTCTGGTCCCAAAGCTTATACTAGCATACATTATGAAAAAACATCACCTTTGGGTATTTGTTTCTGCTCATAGTAATATTGTAAAAACTTGTAAAATATTTAGATTCTTTCTTTCTAAGGCATCTTGTCTGAGGAGAGAAAAATGTTCAGAATAAAAATTATTCATAATAATTAAATTCATAAAACAAGATAAGATATTTGACTCAGAAACATCAAATCTTTAAAACCAAGAGAGTAATGGCTCACTGCACATATATGAAGAATTTTGAATGCTGAATAAAGGTCTTCTATCAGGGTTGCTATGGGTCAGAACCGACTTGATGGCAGTTAACAACAACAACAATCAACCTCGTCTGTCACTTTGTCGTACTGTGGTGTATTGTGAGTTGCTGTGATTCTGAAAGCTATGCAACCAGTATTTTAAATACCAGCAGGGTCACCAATAGTGGACACGTTTCAGATGAGCTTCCTGACGAAGACAGACTAGGAAAAAGGAGTGACGAACTAGTTCTGAATATTTAGTCACTGAAAACCTTATGAATAGCAGAGAAACACTGTCAGATATAGTGTCAGAAAATGAGCCCCTCAGGTTGGAAGGCACTCCAAATGCGACCGGGGAAGAACTGCCTCCTCAAAGTAAAGTTGACCATGATGACACGAATGGAGTAAAGCCCATGGGAGTAAAGCCCGCAAGACCTTCATTTGCTGATGGGGCACAACTCAAAATGAAGAGAAACAGCTATAAACATCCATTGAAAATCGGAACATGGAATGTATGAAGTACGAATCTGGGAAAATTGGAAGTTGTCAAAAATGAAATGGAACGCATAAACACCGACATCTTAGGCATTAGTGAGCTGAAATGGAGTGGTATTAGCCATTTTGAATCTGATGACCATATGGTTTACTATGCTGGAAATAGCAAATTGAAGAGGAATGGTGTTGCATTGATTGTCAAAAAGGACATATTCAGATCACTCATGAGTTACAACACTGTCTGTGATAGGATAATATCCATGTGCCTACAGGGAAGCTGAGTTAATACCACCATCCAAATTTACGCTTCAAACATTAAAGCCAGTGAGGATGAAACAGAAGAATTCGACCAACTTCTTCAATCTGAAATTGATCAAATGTGCAATCAAGATGTATTGATCACTACTGGTGATTGGAATGCAAAGATTGGGAGCAAACAGGTAGGATCAGTAGTCGGAAAATATGGCCTTGGTGATAGAAATGATGCTGGAGAACACATGATAGAAATCTGGAAAAGCAAAGATTTGTTCATTTCAAATGCCTTCTTTAGACAGCATAAGAGATGACTATACACATGGACTTCAACAGATGGAATACATAGAAATCAAATTGACTACATCTGCAGAAAAGCTCCATATCATCAGTCAAAACAAGACCAGGAGCAGACTGTGGAACAAACCATCAATTTCTCATATGCAAATCAAACTGAAGCTGAAGAAAATGAAAGCAGGTCAATAAGAGCCAAAATATGACCTTGAATATATCCCACCTGAAATTAGAGATCATCTGAAGAACAGATTTGATACATTAAACACTAAAGAACCACCAGAAGAGTGGTGGGATGACATCAAGAACATCATATATGCAGAAGCAAAATGTCATTGAGACGACAAGAAAGAAGGAAAAGGTCAAAATGTATGTCAGAAAAGACACTGAAACTTGCTCTCCAATGTAGAGATGCTAAAGCAAATGAAAGAAATGAGGAGGTCCAAAAGCTGAACAGAAAATTTCAAAGATCAGCTCAAGAAGATAAAGCCAAATATTAAAAAAAAATAATGTGCAAAGGTCTGGAATCAAAACCAAAAAGGAAGAGCATGCTCAACATTTCTCAAGCTGAGGGAACTGAAGAAAAAATTCAAGCCTCGACATTCGTTTTTGAAAGATTCTCTGGGCAAATTATTAAACAATTCAGAAAGCATCAAGAGAAGATGGAAGGAATACACAGAGTCATTGTACCAAAAGGAAATGGTTGATGTTCAACTGTTTCAAGAAGTAGCACATGATCAAGAGCCAATGATCCTGAAGGAGGAAGTCCAAGGTGTATTGAAGGAATTGGCAAAGAACAAGGTACCAGGAATTGATGGAATAAAAATTGAAATCTTTCAAGAAAGTAAGGTGGCACAGGAGGCACTCACTCATCTCTGCCGAGAAATTTGGAAGACAACTATCTGGCTGACTGATTGGAAGAGATCTGTATTTGTGCCCATTCCAAAGAGACGTGACCCAATGGAATGTGGAAATCATCGGACAATATCTTTGATATGCCATAAGAGTAAAGTTTTACTAAAGGTAATACAGAAATGGCTGCGAGCATACATTGACAGAGAACTTCCTTCCAAAGGTTCAAGCAGGATTCAGAAGATGCCGTGGAACAAGGGATATCATTGCTGATGTCGGATGGATCTTGGCTGAAAGCAGAGAATATCAGAAAGGTGTTGACCTGTGATTTATTGACTATGCAAAGGCTTTTGATTGTGTGGATCATGACAAGCTATGGACAGCATTGCGAAGTATGAGTATTACGAAACACTTAATTGTGCTCATGAGGAATCTGTACCTGGACCAAGAAGCAGTTGTTCAAATAGAACATGGGAACACTGAAGAGGAAGGATCAGTAGTTGGAAAATATGGCCTTGGTGATAGAAATGATGCTGGAGACCACATGATAGAATTCTGAAAAATCAAGGATTTGTTCATTTCAAATGCCTTCTTTAGACAGCATAAGAGATCACTACACACATGAACCTCAACAGGTGAAATACATAGAAATCAAATTGACTACATCTGTAGAAAGAGATGATGGAAAAGCTCCATATCATCAGTGAAAACAAGACCAGTTTCAAATTTAAAAAATGTGTGTGACAAGTTTGTGTTCTTTCACCATAATTATTCAACCTGTATACTGAGCAAATAATCTGAGAAGCTGGGTTATATGAAGAAAAACGTGGCATCAGGAATGGAGGAAGACTCATTTATAACCTGAGATATGCAGATGATACAGCCTTGCTTGCTGAAAGTGAAGAGGACTTAAAACATTTACTGATGAAGATCAAAGAGAACAGACTTCGGTATGGATTACATCTCAATGTTCTTTAAACACAAAAATACTCACCACTTGACTAATAAGCAACATTCTTATCAACGGAGAAAAGATTGAAGTTGTCAAGGACTTCATTCTTCTTGAATCAACTATCAACACTCATAGAAGCAGCAGTCAAGAAATCAAACGATGTATCGCATTAGGCAAATCTGCTGCACAAGAACTTTTTAAAGTGTTGAAGAGCAAAGATGTCAGCTTGAGGACTAAGGTGCACCTGATTCAAGCCATGGTATTTTCAATAACCTCATATGGATGCGAAAGCTGGGCAGTGAATAAGGAAGACCATAGAAGAATTGATGCTTTTAAATTATGGTATTGCAGGAGAATATTGAAAGTGCCATGGGCTGCCAAAAGAAACAACAGATCCATTTTGGAAGAAGTGCAGCCAGAGTGCTCCTTGGAGGCCAGGATGGCTAAACTTGGTCTCTCATACTTCAGACATATTGTCAGGAGGGACCAGTTGCTGGAGAAGGATATCATGTATGGTAAGGTGGAGGGTCAGAAAAAAAGAGGAAGACCCCAATGAGATGGACTCGTCAAGTGGCAGCATCAATGGACTCAAGTGTGGCAACAGTAGTGAGGTTGACCCAGGATCAGGCAGTGTTTTGTTGTACTGTGTATAAGGTCGCTATGGGTAGATACTGACTCGAAGGCACCTAAAAACAACAACAACAATCAACCCTAATGTGTCACTGCAGGGTTGTCATCGGACTGCAAGTTCAATTTAAACAGCAAAGTTGCAGGTTCAAACTCATCAGCTGCTCCTCTAACTCAATGGCACTTAGCAACATCAGCCATTGCAACAAAGACAATGACATTTTATGTGACACTATATTCTGCTTGCTTTGCATTTTAAATATATATATTTTTATGAATAAAATCTTTGTTGACATATGCTTCACATCTCAGAAAATGTATCCATATAAAGTGCACAATTCAATTGTATCTTGGCTATTCATAGAAGTGTGTAATTATCACCATAATCAATTTTAGAACTTTTTTCATGCCAATCATTCCAAGAGCCTCCATTGCCCATTAGCCCCCAACCCAGTCATCAAGATTTATTTTCATTTTTTGTAGATTTGCCTCTTTTGGGCATTTCATAAATAAATACTATATGTGGCATTTCATGACTGACTTCTCACTTTACATATGGTTTTAAGTTTCATTCATGTTTTATGTAGGGGAGTGTTGTTAAGTGCCAGCGTGTCAATTCTGACTCTGAGCAACCATGTATAAAGTTTCTGAGGAGCAGCTGGTGGCTGTGAAGTACCAACCTTGCCATAGCAGTCCAGTGCTTAGCATACAATGTTATACCAGGACTTCACTCCATATAATATCCAATTGTTTGACTATACCACATCATGTTTACCCATTGATTCACTGATGGACATTTGGGCTATTTCCCCTTTTTAAGCTATTATGGACAGTAGTGCTGTGAACAGTCAAATACAAATTTTTGTGTGGGCATATGCTTTCATTTCTCTTAAGGCTCTGATTGCTTTCAAATATTTGTCTTTTAAAAAGCTAGAGCTCAAACATTATGGTGACTAAAGATCTCATGAAATTATAAACTATAGCATGTATTAAGGCTTTATTTCTACATTCTATGGGTTATGCTTTAGAGGCAGAGTAATTAATTCAGATAACCTATGTGGGCTTTTTAGCTACTCTCGCAAAGAGAAACAACCAATCATTTCTAAGTGACAATAATTGACTTGTTAAGTTTTTTAACATCTTACATTCAAGAAGTATGTGAAAGCTTTGCATAAAATAAAACTTATTAAAGTCTCAGAATAGAAATATCTATTTACTTTACCTACTTATCAAGTTTATATTCTGATATTAGTACTTCTTAATGAAACAAACTATTTGGAAAAATAAGACCAAGAGAGAAAAAAAATGTGTAAGTACTCTGTTTTCCTCTTCTTACTGCTAATCTTGTGAAGGATTCTCCCAATTTCTTCTCTCTAACTGATGACAAAACCAAGACCTAGGTTTTAACAGAGCAGCTCTGAGGCAAAATTGACAACCTGGTACCTCAGGAAAATGCCCACCTTTGATTCAGGAGACCCAAGTTTGTCTTCTAGCCAATGCATCTCCTGCAATGGAACGAGCTGTCTGTCAGTGAGGCTTATGTGCTGCTACAATGCTGAGCAGGTTTCAGCCGAGCTTCCGGACTAAGACTGATGTTGCGCATGGGATCCCTGTGAGGTGAGGGCTGGCTCAACATTAGTTAGCAACTAGGCTAATAGACCTAATTGAATGTTTCTGATTTTTTTTTTCACTTAATTATATCTGCTTATTAATGGATTAGAAAATGTTGCCATTAGAAATAAACACATAATTTATTTGCTAGAAATGAAAGCCCATATGGAAGATGGGAGTCTGCCTTTGGTCTGAGTTGTCTAAAGGAACCATGAAAATCATAACCCTTTGCTAAGATTCAGAGAATCAAAAGGAAGATTAGGTCAGTGAATTTTCTGTATTTCTCAATGATAACTTGTGAATTTCAGGCATAGTGTCAAGTTCCATTTCAAAAACCAACAAAAATTGCATAAACTAATAAGGTATATGAAGTTTCTAACTATTGCTTCTCATCTCTGCACAAAAGGGCAGCCTTTCCCTGACACCAAGAAAACATTTGGGCAGAATTTTTATTAATTTCTGTTGTTGTTGTTGTGTGCCATCAAATCGGTTCCGATTCATAGTGACCCTGTATAGAGTTTCTAAGATCCACTGGTGGATTTGAGTTGCCGACCTTGTGATTATCAGTCCAATGCTTATTCTACAGCACCACCCGCTCCAATCATAGAACTCCAAGGTTAAAAGCTCCCCTGACCTAAAGAATGAAGACATTATGAGACAGCTAACACGTTAAACTGTCAATTCCAGAAAATGTCTTCCCATGCAAATTACCATACAAATGTTTACAGTATCAGTGATATTTTACTTTTAATTTACATACATATTTGACTTTCTTAAGTGCCCTCATGGTACTGTAGATTAAGCACAGGAATCCTAATTTCAAGGTCAGCAGTTCAAACCCACCAGCCACCTGCCCCATGGGAGAAAGATGAGATTTTTGCTCCAGAAAAATTTGCAGCCTCAAAATCTCTTTGTAGGGTCACTATGAATTGGAATCTACTTGATGTACTGGGTTTCATTTTCTGGGTTGGATTACTGTGGAAAATTTTGAGTTTCTGAAATAAATGCTAGGGATGAAGTGTCTTAAAACACTGTCCATAGAATCGAATCACTCAGTGTAAAGATACTGCTTTTGTGTGTGTGTATCTCATGTGAATATTTTCTTATTGGTTATCCATAATCAGATGTCAAGGTTTCAGAATCAGAATGCCCAAATCAATTTGAAATGAATAATAATTCATATTGGGATAATTATAAACTTGGTTTATACAATATACTTGAAAAGATTTACCAAGAAATTAAGAGAAGCCAAAGAGTTGCTATATGCACACACTTGCAAAATAATTAACCACACTTGACAAGACCTACGTGACTTAAATGTATTAGAGAGGAACTCAAAATACTATTAAAAGGTAGAGTTAAAATTAATTTGTCACACAGAAAGGTAACTGTAACTATCCTTATGTTTAAGCTTTGGAATATTTAAGTTAGTGAAATATACACTGGCCCTTTTTTCTCTCAAAGTTTATGAAACTTTCAACTAAATCTTTCACAGGAAATTACTGTCTCCAAGAATATAAAGAGTTTTATATGAAGGATGCTGATCAGTTGTTCTCCATGGATGCAGAGAAGCAAACAGGCAGAAATTGGTTTAATAAAGCAGGAGAGATTTCAATTGGACACAAGGCAGAACTTCTTGACTATCATGATGAAAAAGAAAGATGCAGGAATCTTTCCCATAATTTTTCAAAGATATCTGTCAAATAAAATATTCCTGAAATGGACAGGTCATATCTTTACTTTTATTACTTATATTTACAAAATTGAAGACTAGACATGGAAATTAATATATGTGTAATACCTTTTCAACCATGTTAGTTATTTTTCAACAAAAGTGGTAATTTCATGCTAGTTAATCAGCTAATAAGGTAAACAAGAAACAGCTTTTCAACCTCCTCCAGTTTTTGGTCTTATCTTTTTTTTAATAGACACAGGTATACTTCCTTATGTACACTGTTAAGAATTGGGCAGACATCTGACTTTCATTTCCCACTTAACATTTGCTGCAAAGAAAATAAAAAAGAAAATGAGTATAGACAAGAACATTCTTCCATTCTCATTTGATCAACAAATTTTACTAAATTGAGAACCTTTAAAAGACAGAGACACTAGGTGCCACTCATGTGCCTGGCACATGGTAAAATCCCAGCATAGGTTTATTGACTTGAGTTTCCAAAAATTGCATTGTTTTCAGTATCATTTTGAGGATCAAATTCTAAGCCGTATCATTATCATGTTGTTTTTGTTGGTGTTAAGTGCCGTTGAGTAAATTCTGACTCATAGTGACCCTGTCTAGGATTTCTGAGGAGCAACTGGTCGGTTTGAACCATCAACCTGTGATCCACAGTTCAGTCTGACTGTACAGCGCCACACTAGAGAATAGCAAAATTGGTGACAGAGCTAAAACTAATCTAGAAACAAATCATGCTTGATTTAGAGCCCTTTTGCCATCTAAATGACCTGTACTACTTTTAACTTGCTTTTTAGCAAACCATATCAACGAAAAACTTAAGAGTCACACTTTACTGAGAGCAAAAATTCATTTAAAAATAAATACTCAGCTATGAGCAAGACATTGTGGCAGGCACTAGGCTCATAGCCATAAACAAGGACACAAATCCTGTCCTCCAGAAACTTGTTGTTGTTAAGTGCCATCGAGTCAGTTCTGACCCATAGTGACCCTGAACAGGGTTTCTGAGGCTGTAAATCTTTATGAGAGCAGAAAGCCTCATCTTTCTCCCACAGAACAGGTGGTAGTTTCAAACTGCTGACCTTAAGGTTCGCAGCCCAATTTGTAACCACTATGCTAGAAACTTACATTCTGGAAAGTACAAGCAAATTGGCCTTAAGCATTTTATGACAGTTGCTGTAAGTACTACAAAAAGTAATTCCAGAGAAGTAAGAGAGAATATGGGAGTGCATGTGATGACTCCATGTGATAAGCAATGGACTGTGAACCCCAAGGTCCATTGTTCAAGCCTGCAAACCACTCCATGGGAGAAAGATGAAGCTTTCTACTCCTCTGAAGATTTAAAGCTTCGGAAACCCAGTGCAAAGTCACTATGAGTAAAAACCAGCTTGATGATACTTAACAACAACAACAAGAGAAATTATGGAGTCCTGACATGGCACTTTAGGATAAGCACTGGACTGTCAACCACAAGGTCACTGGTTCAAACCCACCAGTCAGTCCTTTGAAACCTTATACAGGGTTGCTATGAGTTGGAACTGCCTCGGCAGCACTTAACGAGAAAAGAGACTATTAGGGAAAGGCAGGCTTTATACTTACTGATGGTGGGGGAAAGGTGGTTCAGAAGAGATTTTATTGAAATTGAGAATTGATTTTTAATGATGCTGTGGGATAAGCACTAGACTGGCAAATGTGAGGCAGGCAATTCAAACCTACCAGCCACTGTTGGAAACCCTATACAAGGTTGCTATAAGTCAAACCGACTCAACAGCACACAACAAAAATAACAGGTGAGGATTTAGGAGAGGCTAAAAGGAGCTCTGGTAGTGTAGTGGTTACGAATCGGGCTGTGAACCGCAAGGTCAGCAGTTCGAAACTACCAGCTGTTCCGCGGGAGACAGATGAGGCTTTCTGCTCCCGTAAAGATTTACAGCCTCGGAAACCCTGCTCAGGGTCGCTATGGGTCGGAATCGACTCGACAGCACTTAACAACAACAACAACATGGGAAGAAAATGACATTTCAAGAAAATAATGAACATACCAAAGACCTAAGTCAAGAGAAAGTATGGTGCCTACAATAGTGAAGCTACGCATGACTCAATATGGAAAACTAGGGGAAGTCTTAAACCTGATCTCAAGAGCAAAAGAAAAATGGGATTGGAGTAACAAATTAGGAAACTACCTGTACTTGCTGAGGACTGACTAATTTCTTTCTGGACTTTCCCATATTTGATACCAAAAGCACTTTTTGTCATTTTTCCAGTTGATTTTTGCAATCCTCACCAGCTTCCTAACTGCACGTCAGTTCCTACTCACTAGTAACCAACCCGCTGCAGTGGAGACAGCTCTGACTCATGGTGACTCGGTGCGCATCAGAATAGACCTGTGCTCCATCGGGTTTTCACGAGCTGATGTTTCCAAAGTAGATCACCAGGTCTTTTTTCCAAGATTCTTCTGAGTGGACTCAAACATTCATCCTCTTGATTAGCAGCCTAGAACATTTACCTTTGCACAACCTACAGATTCCAAAACAAAGCAAACCCACTGCTATCAAGTTGATTTCAACTCATAGCAACCTTATAGGAGAGAATAGAATTGCTCACGAAGATTTCCAATACAGCAAACCTTGAAGGTGGCAAACAACTGGTGGGTTTGAACCACTGACCTTGCAGTTAGCATCTCAATGCTTAACCAGCTACACCACCAGATATTTCATTCACTATTAAAGGTGATGTATGCAGTTGTTTCAATGGAAGTTACTTGCAAGTGAAAGCATTCCTGTGAGGATTTAATCATAGCATGGGCATTCTGTATTAGAACAATACTGAAATGAAAGGCATAAATACTACATACTTCTTGAAAAACCCATGGTAGGCTTGGATCTTTAAAACAAAATAAAGGACCTATATTAAGCCATAAGGCATTACACTTCTATAAAATAAATTTAAATAAATGGCCAGCAGGGGTGTTTTATACAATTTATTGGTGCCCTCTGCAATCAATGCTGCATCTCATTAGTGGCTCTGTCACTCATGAAAAATGTGGTACCCATCAGCTTCACTCATTAACTTAAAGCATGTGCCCACACATCAAATATATATTTTTTAATTATAGGGACATGCTATAAAGCAGATGAACATGTGTACCATGAACAGCAAAGGACATTTAAACCTCGTCTTGATTTTTTTTTTCAACCAAAATGGTGAATAAGATACTGCTCTCATCTTTTCAAAGTTATTTCTCTCTACTGATTTTTTTCAGCTTACATTCATTGCAATTGTCCAGACTTTGCCATTTTTTTTTCCTTCTTGACATTTCATTTTTAATTAAAAATGACATTTTAATTAAATGGAAACATATGTAGAATAACAGAATAACTCACCAACAGCAGAGAGCTGGGACTGTCCTGTCAGCTTAGTTTTAACCTTTCTGGCTCATGAAAGGCTGTGCAGAGCTTTTCCATTATGGTTGCCAAGGCATAGTCTTGAAAGTAAGAAAGAAAGTAAAAAAGATGATTATCCTATCAAGACTCACCCACACTCAGAAAGCCATAAAATGTACAGAGGGTGAAGGGAAAGGAAATGCCCCCTCTAAACTGGTTATCTGGAACTTTCCAGATTGGGAAAATCATTCTTTTTTTTTCATACAGAATATGAAAACCATCACTTTGATGAAAGACCCCAGTTTTACAACTTTTCATGTTTACAGATGGCCTGATTTGGCAATCTTAAATGTTAAGAAAATTAGAAATCTGGCAGGAGGTATGCACAGCCAAAAGAAAAGTATTACAATTAAACTATCCTTCTAAGAACACTATAATTCAGGCCAGTTTACACCTCCTCAAGCCTTCTCACCTCATATTGCCAGAATTGATGCTAGTGAGCTCAACAGGTAGAGGGGAGGAAACCCCCTCCCCAGGATGAACTAGCTTCTTGTATTAAAACATACTGTGGAGAGGAAGGGAGTGCAACAAGACTGAATAAGATGACAAAGAAATCAGCAATGGCTAAGCACTGCATGAGGGGCAAGCAAATGATTCTCTACACACAACACCAAGTAGCATAATAAGCCTGTGTCCTCAGAAACAGTCTGCCAGTTGATGAGGATCAACAGGGATCAATGTGGTGACCCAATTTTCACCACATTGAATGCACATTTTCTGACAAGCATAAGGACAATGAGACAGACTGAAATCAGTCATGAACAGTCGCTATAATTATAAACCCACATGAAGGAGCAAAGAAGGAAATATAATTTGGGGGCCCCTACTGGATGTCAAGCATATCATTCATCATTCTAATTCATACCAGAATCCTATAAGTTCAGCACAAATCTTTTCATATTACAGAGAGAAAAACGAGGCCTAAAAAGTTAAAATATTTTCTAAAAATATTATAGATATTGAGGAGTCAAAATTCTGCCTGATTCAAAGGTTATTCTTTTAACTATACATTGCAATACCTTCAATGTAGGGCTTCAAACTGGTTAGAAATGGTTTAGGCATGGCCCATAGAAAAAAAAGACAGACTACATGTTGCAAAGCAAACAAATTTGCACTTGAGATTTTCACTTGAGTCAGAATTGACATCAATGCCTCATGCAGAGGTGGCTTCTGATGACACTACTTTGAATGTGTATTGCTGTCTACAGGTCATTATCTTTGAGTGGGGCATTTCTGCCTGTCTCTAGGTCTGACTTCATCTCTCATACTTTGGACATATTGTCAGGAGAGACCAGTCACTGGAGAAGGATATCATGTTTGGTAAAATGGAGGATCAGAGAAAAAGAGGAAGACCCCCAATGAGATGGACTGGCCAAGTGGCAGCATCGATGGACTCAAGTGTGGCAACAGTAGTGAGGTTGGCCCAGGATCGGGCAGTGTTTCATTCTGTTGTGCATAAGGTCACTATGAGTCGGTACTGACTCAATGGCACCTAACAACAACAACAACCAGGTCTGCACAGGAATTTTGGTTTTAATGTAGCACATACACTGCCCTTGTTTCCACCACGACTGAACGTTTTCCAACAGGTTGGAAGCCCTGATATAAACATACAGATAACTTCAGTCAGTTTTCAAATCACAATTTCAAAATGGCATGAGAAATTTATGACTTTTAAACCACTTAAATCAGCTAAAGTTAATGAAACAAGTTGTTTTTAGTTGGCCTCCAGTCAATTCCAATTCATGGTGACCGCATGTGTTACAGAGTAGAACTCTTTTTTTTTTTTTTTTTAACTATGTGGTACTATAGGATCAGCACTGACTGTGAACCACAAAGTTGTTGTTAGGTGCCATCAAGTCAGTATCAACCTATAGCAACCTTATGCACAGCAGAACGAAACACTGCCTAATCCTGGGCCAACCTCACTACTGTTGCCATGCTTGAGTCCATCGATGCTGCCACTTGGCCAATCCATCTCATTGGGGGTCTTTCTCTTTTTCTCTGACCTTCCACCTTACCAAACATGATATCCTTCTCCAGCGACTTGTCCCTCCTGACAATATGTCCAAAGTATGAGAGACAAAGCTTGGCCACATTGGCCTCCAAAGAGCACTCTGGCTGCACTCCTTCCAAAACGGATCTATTGGTTCTTTTGGCAGTCCATGATGCTTTCAATATTTCCCTCCAATACCATAACTCAAAAGTATCAATTCTTCTATGGTCTTCCTTATTTACTGTTCAGCTTTCACATGCTTATGAGGTTTTTGAAAATACCATGGCTTGGGTCAGATGCACTTTAGTCCTCAAGCTGACATCTTTGCTCTTCAACACTTTAAAAAGTTTTGCTCAGCAGATTTTCCTAATGATTTCTTTACTCCTGCTTCCATGAGTGTTGATAGTTGATCCAAGAAGAATGAAGTCCTTGACAACTTCAATCTTTTCTCCATTGAGAAGAATGTTGTTTATTGGACCAGTGGTGAGGATTTTTGTTTTCCTTACATTGAAATGTAATCCATACCGAAGACTGTGCTCTTTGATCTTCATCATTAAACATTTTAAGTCCTCTTCACTTTCAGAAAGCAAGGTTGTATCATCTGCATATCGCAGGTTGTTAATGACTCTTCCTCCAATCCTGATGCCACATTTTTCTTCATAGAACCCAGCTTCTCGTATTATTTGCTCAGCATACATACATGTTGAATAAGTGTGGTGAAAGAATACAACCTTGTCCCACACCTTTCTTAATTTGAAACCATTCAGTGTTCCCATGTTCTGTTTGAACAACTGCCTCTTGGTCCAGGTACAGATTGCTCATGAGCACAATAAAGTGTTCTGGAATACTCATACTTCGCAATGTTGTGCATAACTTGTCATAATCCACACAATCAAAAGTCTTTGCATAGTCAATAAAGCACAGGTAAACATCTTTCTGATATTCTCTGCTTTCAGCCAAGATCCACCGGACATCAGCAATGATATCCCTCGTTCCACGGCCTTTTCTGAATCTGGCTTAAACCTCTGGAAGTTCTCTATCAATGTATGCTTGCAACCATTTCTGTATTACCTTTAGTAAAATTTCACTCATATGGGATATCAGAGATTGCCTGATGATTTCCGCATTCCATTGGGTCACCTCTCTTTGGAATGGGCACAAATACGGATCTCTTCCAAACAGTCGGCCAGATAGTTGTCTTCCAAATTTCTTGGCATAGATGAGTGAGTG
>NW_006408520.1:12817157-12822572 GCF_000296735.1 Chrysochloris asiatica
TAAATTTGAATAATAGTGGTATTAACTGGGCTTCCCTGAAGGCACATAGATATTATCCTATCACAGACAGCATTGTACCTCACGACTGATCTGCATATGTTCTTTTTGACAATGAATGCAACACCATTCCTATTCAATTTGTCATTACAGGCATAGTAAACCAAACGGTTGTCAGATTTAAAATGGCCAATACCAGTCCATTTCAGCTCTCTCATGCCTAGATGTCCATGTTTATGCGTTCCATTTCTTTTTTGACAACTTTCAATTTTCCCAGATTCATACTTCGTACATTTCATGTTCTGATTTTCAATGGATGTTTATAGCTGTTTCTCTTCGTTTTGAGTTTTGCCCCATCAGCAAATGAAGCTTTACTTCATTCACGTCATCACGGTCAACTCTACTTTGAGGAGGCAGCTCTTTTCCAGTCACATTTTGAGTGCATTCCAACCTGAGGGGCTCACCTTCCAGCACTATATCTGACAGTGTTTCTATGCTATTCATAAGGTTTTCAGTGACTAAATATTTGGAAGTAGTTCATCACTCCTTCTTTCTAGTCTGTCTTCATCTGGAAGCTCATCTGAAACCTGTCCACCATGGGTGAGCCTTCTGGTATTTAAAATACTGGTGGCATAGCTTTCAGAATCATAGCAACTCACAAGCTACCACAGTACGACAAACTGACTGAAGAGTGGTGGCTACAAGGTAGGCAGTTCAAATTCACCAGCTATGAGTTGGAACTGACTTAATGGCACCTAACAGCAACAAAAAGAATCTTAAGGGAAGTAGGATTCCAGGCCTATCTTCCAGGGTAATGCTGGGTAGTTTTAAACCTCCAACTTTTAGGTTTACACTCAAATGCAACCTGTTCAAAAAGCTTCCAATCAATGAGGGAAAGTAGGCATACAAAATATTGATAAACAAGTGTCATTAAATACTATAGATAGCATTATGAAGTTATGTGCCATTGGGAGATCAAAAACATGTGCATAGAGTAGACCAACTGGAAGCATCATGTAAGAATTAAAGATTGTCAGAGATGAGCTTAGAATTCATGCTCTTATTTATCAAAATAAATGTATGTATAAATATTTCCTATTAGCAATGTTCATTTGGGGATGGATTTTTTTTTTAAATTGCAAGAAATGTTTAAGGTTGCAAGTAAGACACAAACATCGACTATATGAAGTAGGAGAATATTTACATATTTATCAACTGCCCAGTAATTGAAAAACATCGGTGGCTCTCTGACACTGTAACATCTGGCATAAAGCATCTATTTACAACTGAAGGGAAAAACCCCTCCAAGGAATCTACTGTCTGTCTTTGTCTTCCTCTCTTTTTCTTCCACATCAAAATAAATTTGTAATATTGAGGAAAGCATAACACCTCTCCCTGCCCCCCAAAATAAACAGAAATCACTTAATAAGTCCAAACTAAAAAAATCAAGTAAAGAGATTCAGTAACCATACAAATTTAACATAGGGAAGGTTAAGCATCTCTTTTGACTTGTTAATTTTTCCCATGAAACTCAACACTAGTACCTTATTAAATAAATTTAATTATTTCTAGCACCTTGCTTTTTACAAGATCGAAAAAAAAGGTATTTGTTATTTTTCAAGGGACTTTTGGGAAATATAAAAAAGGTTAAGATGTCTAGTATGTATCATTTAAGATTAAATTTTAGAAAGGTAAAATATTAAAAGTTTCAGGACATTGAAAATCTGTTTAAGATAAAGCCATCTGTTACTGAGAATTAATGCTTGACTACCTAGTTAAATTGTTGTTAAGTGCTGTTGAGTCAGTTCCCACCCATAGCAACCTTGCAAAGGGTTTCTGAGGAGCATCTGGTGGGTTTGAACCACCGACCTTGCAGTTCAAACCAACCTTGCAAACCAGCACATTAGCCTGCAGCACAGCTCTGATAGCATAGTGGTTGTGAGTTGGGCTGCTAACCTCAAGGTCAGCAGTTTGAAACTGCCAACCACTCCATTGGAAAAACATGAGGATTTCTGCTCCCATCAAGATTTATAGCCTCAAAAATCGTATGCAGGGTATGAGTCGGAATGGACTCCAAGACACACCACCACAACCTAATTAAGTGCTAGGAATTGTGGACAGTGGATATTGCATGATATAAGTTTACAAGACCAACAACTACTTCATTACAAATACCTTTTCTTCAATAATATAAAAGGTGATTATACACTTGCACTTCACCAGATGAAATATACAGGAATTAAATTGAGTATGGTGTGGCATTGTAGGATAAGCACCAGACTAAATGGTCAATTTGTATTGCTTGTTCATCAGTTCAAAACCACCAGTCATTCCTCAGAAACCCTATATAGGGTCACTATGAGTCGTCCTACATAAAAACAACATATCTGTGAGAAGAGACCATGAAAAAGCTCTGTATGATAAGACTAAACAAGACCAGAGGCTGACTGTGGAACAGACCACCAATTGCTCATATGCAAGCTCAGGTTAAAGGTAAAGAGCATTAAAATAAGTCCATGAGAGCCAAAATATGACCTTAAGCATATCCTACCTAAGTTTCGAGAACATCCAAGAACATTAATGACAAAAGCCCAGCAGAGCTGTGGGGTTACATCAAGAACTTCATCCATTAAATAAATAAAAGATCACTACAAAGATAAGCAAGAGTGAAACAGAAGTTGAAAATGGATGTCAGATGAAATTCTGAAGTTTGCTCTTGAGCATACATTTAAAGCAAATGGAAGAAATGAAGTAAAAGTTGAACAGAGAATTTCAAAGGGCAGCTATAAAAGACAAAATAAAACATAATCAAATGTGCAAATACCTGGAGTTAAAAAAACAGAAGGATACAATCAGAATCCATCAAGCTGAAAAAAACTGAAGAAAATATTCAAGCTTTGGATTGCAATACTGAAGGAATCTGTGGACAAAATATTGAATGATGCCAAAAGTATCCTAAGAAGATGAAAGGTATGTACAGACTCACTGTAACAAAAATAAATGGTAAATATTAAATAATTTCAAATGGTAACATATGATCAAGAACCAATGGTGCTGAGAAAGTCC
This sequence comes from Chrysochloris asiatica, assembly GCF_000296735.1. Taxonomy (NCBI): domain Eukaryota; kingdom Metazoa; phylum Chordata; class Mammalia; order Afrosoricida; family Chrysochloridae; genus Chrysochloris; species Chrysochloris asiatica. Next base: position 12,820,221 of record NW_006408520.1, read on the forward strand.
AAGCTATACTGAAGGCACTAACAAAAATGAGGCTCAAGGAAATCCCCATTGAAACATTTCAATAAACCAATGCTGTTCTGAAGGTGCTCACTTTCCCATTCCAAGAAATTTGGAACACAGTTACCTGGCCAACCATTTTGAAGAGATTCATATTTGTGCTCCTTCCAAAGAAAGATGACCCCACAGAATGCAGAAATCATTAAACAATATCACATTTGAGTAAAATTTAGCTGACAGTAATTCAAAAATGGTTGCAGCAATACATCCACAGGGAGCTGGATTCAGAAGAGGGTATGGTACTACATATACCACTGGTGACATCAGTTTGATCTTGGCTGAAAGCTAGAACACAAGAAAAAATGTTTATTTGTGGTTTATTGTCTATGCAAAGGCATTCAACCACGTGGATCATAACGTTATGAAGAATGGGTATTCCAGAACACATATTTGTGCCCATAATGAACCTGTACTTAGACCAAGAGGCAGGCATTTAAACAGACTAGGGGATACTGAATGGTTTAAAATCAGAAAGGGTGTATCTTTCACCATATTTATTTACTCTGTATGCTGAGCAAGTAATCTGAAAAGTTGGACCATATGAATAAGGTGGCATCAGAATCGGAGGAAGACTATCTAGTAACCTGAGATATGCAGATGACACAATCTTGCTTGCTAAAAGCTAAGAAGTTTTAAAATACTTACTGATGAATATCAAAAACTGTTAAGAATTCAGTATGACTGCTGCTTCACATTTTGCTGATTGTGGATTCAAGCAAAATGAAGTCTTTGACAACTTCAATCATTTTTCTACTTATCAAGATATTGTTTATTGGTCCACATGTGAGGATTTTTGTTTCCTTTACATTGAGGTGCAATTTATATTGAGAACTAGTCATTGATCTTCATGAGTAAGTATTTAAAGTCTTCTTAGCTCTCAGCAAGCAAAGTTGTGTCATTTGCATATTGCAGGTTGTTAATGAATCTCTAATCCTGATGCCTCAATCTTCTTTATATAATCCAGCTTTTCAAATCATTTGCTTAGCATACAGATTGATTAAGTAATAAACCCTGGTGCACCCTTTCTTGTTCTTTTCGATGCCTATGTACAGGTCTCTCATGACTACAATTAAGTATTTTGGAATACTTATTGTTCACAGTGTTATCCATATTTTCATATGATCCACATAGTCAAAAGCCTTTATATAGGCAATAAAGTACAAATAAACATTGTTTTCTGGTATTTTCTGCTTTCAACCATGATCCATCTGACGACAATAATGATATCCCTACTTCCAAGTCCTCTTCTAATATGGCTTGAATTTCTGGAAGCTCCCTGTTGAATTATTTCTGCAAACCATTTTTTAATTCTCTTCAATAATCTTTAACTTGCATGTGATATTAATGATATTCTTTAATGATTTCCATGTTCCGTTTAGTCACCTTTCTTTGGAATGAGCATAAATATGCACCTCTTCCCATCAGTTGGCCAAGTAACTGCCTTCCAAATTTCTTGGCATAGACAAGTGAGTACCTTCAGAACTGCATCAGTTTGTTGAAACATTTCGATTTTATTTCATCAATTCCTTCTTTTCACCAATGTTTACAGTACTGCTTGGACTTCTTCCTTCAATATTATCAGTTCTTGACCATATGCTACCTCTTGAAATGGTTAAACATTGACTAATTCTTTTTGTTACAGAGACGGTGTATTTCTTCCATCTTCCTTTAATGTTATGTGCATCCGTCAATATTTTGCCCATAGAATCCTTTAATATTACAATTCAAGGCTTAAAGTTTTTTCTTCAGTCCTTTTAGCTTGAGAAATGCTTAATGTATTCTTCCCTTTTGGTTTTCTAAATCCATGTCTTTACACATTTCATTATAATACTTGACTTTGTCTTCTTGAACTGCCCTTTGAAATTTTCTGTTCAACTCTTGCTTTCTCATTTTTTCCAGTTGCTTCACCTTCTGTACACTCAAAGTAGTTTGGGAGTCACTTATAATATTCATTTTCATATTTTCTCTTTCTTTGATTTTTAGTGACTTTATGCTTTCTTCCCACCACTCGTCTGTCAGTTTGTCATACTGTGGTGGCTTGTGAGTTGCTGTGATTCTGGAAGATATGCAATGGGTAGTCACTCATGGTGGATAGGTTTCAGATGAGCTACCAGATGAAGACAGACAAGCAAGAAGGAGTGACGAACTACTTCCGAATATTTATTCACTGAAAACCTTATGAATAGCAGAGAACCACTGTCAGATAGTTGTTGTTGTTGTTGTTGTTATGTGCTGTGGAGTCAGTTCCAACTCATAGCGACCCTGAACAGGATTTTTGAGGCTGTAAATCTTTAC
>NW_006408520.1:12823232-12829341 GCF_000296735.1 Chrysochloris asiatica
CCCCCAGTGAGATGGATTGGCAAAATGGCAGCATCAATGGGCTCAATCATGGCAACAATTGTGAGGTTGGGCAGTGTTTTGTTATCTTGAGCATAAGGTCGCTATGAGTCGGTACCAACTCGATGGCACCTAACAACAACACCATGCTTTCTTCATGATTGAAATTCTTGATGTCATTCCACAACTCTTTCTCAGTTTCTGAAATTAATGCTTTGATATCATTAGAGCATTCCAACTGTACTTCATCCTACACCTACTGGTTTGTTCTTCTGGAAGTTCATGATAACTTCAATATTACTCACTAACACTATTAATCATATGGATCAATTCTGTGGTCTTCCTTATTCATTGTCCAACTTTCACATGCATATGAGGCTACTGAAAATACTGTGGCTTGGATCAGACTCACCTTCATCCTCAAATTGAAATTTTTGCTCTTGACTGCTTTAAAGAGGTTTTGTGCAGCAGATTTGCCGAATGTAATACATCATATGATTTCTTGACTGCTGCCTGTATTAGTGTTGATAGTGGATACAAGCAACATGAAGTCTTGGACAACTTCAAACTTTTTTCCATTTATCATGATGCTATTAATTGGTCCAGTTGTGTGGAATTTTGTTTTCTTTACATTGAAGTGCAATCCAAACTGAAGGCTATGGTCTTTGACCTTTATCAGTATTTTAAGTGCTCTTGGCTTTCAGCAAGCAAGGTTGTATCATCTGTATATCACAGGTAGCTAAGGAGTCTACCTCCGATCTTGGTGCCATGTTCTTCTTCATATAATCCAGCTTCTCAGATTATTTGCTCAGCAGACAGATTGAATAAATATAGCAAAAAAATACAACCCTGGTACACACCTTTCCTGACTTTAAGCCATTCAGTGTCCTTTGTTCTGTTTGAATAACTGTCACTTGGTCTGTGTACAGATTCCTAATGAGTACAATTAAGTGTTCTGGAATACACATTTTTCACAATGTTATCCATAGTTTATGATATACACAGACAAATGGTTTTACACAGTCAATAAAGCACAGGTAAGCATCTTTCAGAAGAAGTAATGAAAAAATGGGCTGAGTTCAACCACGTTCCATAGACTTCCATGGACCTGAAGATGAGAGCAAGAAGAGGAAGGGCTGGTTGGTCCAAAGTGTGGTGATACCTGGGGATACCTGGGGACACCTGAGTCCATGAACAAGGACGTAGTCACAGAGGGTTAGAGCTGAGAGTGAAACATCCAGTTGATATGAAGTGAGGGGAGACACACAAGAACATTCAAACTTGCAGATAGTACCATCTGATCTAGCCTCAATGGCTTGATAATCAGAACTCAAATAGAGGAAGATAAAAAAGAAAATAATTTTTGATAAAGGAAATGACCCTGCACAGGGTTTCTGAGGCTGTAAATCTTTACGGGAGCAGAACGCCTCATCTTTCTATCACAGAACCACTGGTAATTTTAAACTGCCGACCTTCAGGTTAGGAACCCTATTCGTAACCACCACACTACCAGAGCTCCTTATACATTGGCTACCTAAAATGAGGGGGCGATAAAGTCACAAAGTGACTGGCTTAAAAGGTTTCAAGAGGGAGTTTAGTTTAATAAGAGTGTTGGGGGGGGGCGGGGAGATAGAGTCCCCACTGAATAGTTTTCATATTGTATAGATGGGTCTGGTAAAAATAGGTGGGGATAAGATTCTTATGATTCAATAGTGAGTAGTTGTTATCATGACTAATTGCAACTGTCATAATTGTAAAAGAAGTTTTGTAACAAAAATGGGGGAGTAGTTAATCTTACAGTCCAGAAACAGAGGACCCTAGGACTATCAAGGAAGAAGAGCACAAGCAGAATTCAGGACTTTATCCAGAGCAGCAGCGATACCAGAGACGAGGCAGAGATGGGGACATAGAGAGAAGGAGCTGCTGAGGACTCTAGAATCATGGAAAGAGAGGGACTAAGAGATAGTGGCCAGCAGGCAGACTTGACTCTTGGATGGTGTAAATTATTATTTATGCCTAATTGTTTTAAAAAAAGAAAGAACTAAAATGAATAGAGAGAAATAGTGTTAATTGATGGTATATGGTGGGAATTATAATCATTGTAATGAAACAAAGTATATGATTTGTTGAATGTAAAACTAATGATCTGCCCAGTAAACTTTCACTCAATTCACAATAAAAACTTAAAAAAAAAAACAACAACATCTTTCTGGTATTCTCTGCTATCCCTTGTTCCATGTCTTCTTCTGAATCCAGTTTGAATATCTGGAATTTCTCTGTCAGTGTACTATTGCAGCATTTTTTAAATTATGTTCAGCAAACTTTTACTTACATACAATATTAATGATATTGTTCAATGATTTCCACATTCCCTAGAGTCACTTCTCTTTGGAATGGGCACAAATATGGATCTCTCCCAAACAGTTGGCCAGGTAGCTGTCTTCCAAATTTCTTGACATAGATGACTGAGTGCCTCCAGTGCTGCATTAGTTTGTTGAAAGATTGTAATTTGTATTCCATCAATTTTTGGAGCCTTGTTTTATCCTTCACTGCAGCTTGGATTTCTTCCTTCAATACCATCAGTTCGTGATCTAATACTACTTCTTGAAATGGTTGAACATTATTCACTTCTTTTTGTTACACATTCCCATGTATGCCTTCCATCTTTTTTTTTTTTTTTTTTTTTTACTCTTCTTATATCTTCCATTTACATTTTCTACTCCTTCCTAAATTTTACTGTCATAGACTCCAGTGTAATCCATAAATTTATGTTACACACAAAACTGGTGGCTCTTGAAAAGTAACCCCTGAAAGTATTTTAATTTTATTATGAACTTAGGAAGCTGCGGCATTTTTTTTCTAGAAAGTAATTCTTCATTTAGATAAGAGGTTATCATAGTATGGTTTCTAGACCAGTGATGTCCCTCAAGTGCCCTCAGAGCTTGTAGTTTGCAAACTCATTGCTTGTGGTTTCATGTTTATAATAAGACACCATCTGTGCTTTCGTTACTGCCATGACTTCATAATCTATTTACAACAGTCAATAAAATCCAATATTACTTCAAGGGGTGCCATTCATTCTGCTAATTCTAAAATCATTTTATTTCTAAGCTAAGCGAGTGGGAGGATGTAGGAAATCACTGGATTTGTACAGTTGATCTAAAGATTGGTCAAGTATAAGAGTCATTTGTTCAGTGAGCACTGAGCAGCAAAAGTTGAACACTCTTCAAGACTTCTTACTTGGTCTAGATAATCATGAATCAAAGCTGATCAAACTATTGATCAGCTGCATATGACTGGTTCCATGAATCAAAGATAAAAATAGACATCAACCATTAGTAAAGGACAGAAACCGGAAACTTAGTCATCTAAACCTATTGATTTGTCACCAAGACATAAATGTGTATATCATTCTGTAGGACCTACTCAAATAACCCCTACTAACTGATGTTATGCCTAGTATTATTCATCTCCCCATTTCAATGTAAGCCCCAGTTACTCTAGAAGGCAGCTTGACAATGCATTAACTTCTCCATTAGGAATATTTTTATGGAGCCCATCGTTATGAATTCATTTGCTATTCACTGTAATAGCACAGATCATAATGAATTCATTTAGTATTCATGGGGATAACACAAACACCATTTAGTAACTGGTTAATGAACTGAGTGGGACTCTTTATCCTTCCTAGGCTTTATAGAAGCAGTGCTCATTTATTTAAACCATCAACTTCTTTTTCAGTTTCACTTTGTACATACTAGCTTCTTTTTCTTTACCCAAAATTCAAATATAGGACTGGGCCAGGACACAGCTTTCTCTGGATAATGGAAAAATAACAAAAAGCACCATGTAGTTGGACATAGAAGAATCAACTATTATCCTGACAATTAAATATCATCTAAGTATTAATACTAATTATGCACCAAACTCTTATCTTAGTCAAAAGTGTTATTACTAGGCCCATTTAGAAGAGTAACTTAAAACCATGAAGTAAAGTCAGCCATGATATGTAATTATTATCACAGTAGATTTCTTCTTAGAAAATGCTATCTGCAATTTGAATAAAAATCTACATGTAAAATTTAAAGGTAAGGATAGATGAAAGGGGAACTGATACTTCCCCTCTTATACATGTGCAAAATTATTAGTTTATGATTTTACAGAAGAAATTAAAAAGTTCAAGGAAGTTATGTGACCAAATTGGTATCTGAAAAAAATGACACCTGTGAGTGTTAAGAAGTTAGAGAAGAAAGAGAAATGACCTAAGGAGAGGTATGGTAGTTATTTATTGATTAGTATTTCTAGAGAGGATTTAAAGTAAATGATTAAAATAGAAAAATCTGAATAAATCTGTTTTTAAACACATCTTCAAAATGTTATCCATATCTTGTCATGATCCATACAGTCAAAAGTCTTTGCATAGTCAATAAAGCACAGAAAATATTTTTCTGGAATTCTCTGCTTTAAGTCAAGATCCATCTGATATCAGTGATAATATCCCTCATTCAATATCTTCATCTGAATTTGATTTGAACGTCTGATAGTTCCTTGTCAATGTATGGTTGCAGTAATTTTGTAATAATCTTCAACAAAATTTTATTGGCAAGTGATATTAATGATATAATCTGGTGATTTCCACATTCCATTGGGTCATCTCTCTTTGGAATGGGCACAAATATGGATCTCTTACAATCAGTTGGCCAAGTAGCTGTCTTCCAAATTTCTTGGAATAGATGTGTTTGCATCCAGTGCTACATCAGTTGTTGAAAGATTTCAGTTTGTGTTCCATTAACTCCCGGAGTCTTGCTCTTTGCCAATGCCTTCAGTGCAGCTTGGACTTCTTCCTTCAGTATCATGGGCTCTTGATTGTATGCTACCTCTTGAAATGGTTGAACAAGACCATTTTTCCCCCATCTTCTTTTGATGCATCCTACATCATTTAATACTTTGTCCACTGAATACTTCAATATTGCAAGCCAGGGCTTGATATTTTTCTTCAGTCCTTTCGGTTTTCTAATTCCAGGTCTTTGCGCATTTAATTATAATACTTGACTTTGTCTTCTTGACCTGCCCTGGGAAGTCTAGGGATAAGCAACTTTACCTCCTCATTTCTTTAGCATATCTAACTGGGGAGCAAGTTTCAGAGTCTCTTGTGAGATCTATGTTGGTCTTTTATTTCTTTCCTGTCTTTTTAATGACCTTTTGCTTTCTTCCTGTATGATGTTCTCAATGTCATTGCATAGTTCTACTAATCTTCAATCATTAGTATCTAATGCATCGAATCTGGTTTTAGGATGATCTCTAAATTCAGGTGGGAAATATTCAAAGTCAAAATTGGCTCTTGCGGAGTTGTTTTAATTTTCTTCAGCTTCAGCTTGAACTTGCATATGATCAATTCATGGTCTATTCCACAGTCTGTCCCTTGCCTGGTTTTGGCTAATGACATAGAGCTTTTCTACCATCTCTTCCAACAGATATAGTCAGTTTGATTTCTGTTTTTCAATCTGTTGAGGTCCACATGTATAGTTATCTTTTATGTTATTTAAAAAAGGTATTTGCAGTGAACAAGTCATTGATCTTGAAAGATTCTATTATGTGATATCGGCATCATTTCTATCACCAAGTTCATATTTTCCAACTACTGAGCCTTCCTTTTTGTTTCTAACCTTTGCATTCTGATCACCTGAAAACATCAGTGCATCTTGATTGCATGTTTGTTCAATGTCAGACTGAATGGGTGGTAGAATTCTTCAATTCCATTATCACTGGCTTCAGAGTTTGGTCCATAAATTTAAATAACAGTGGCACCAGCCTGTCTTTGTCATAGGTGTAAGGATATTATCCTATCACAGACAGCATTATACTTCAAGATACATCTTTAAATATTATTTTTGATGATGAATGAGATGCTATTACTCTTGAATTTTTCATTCCTGTCATAGCAAACCTATGATTGTCAGATTCAAAGTGGCCAATACAGTCCATTGAATACTTAGATTATGGATCTTTATACATTCCATTTCTTTTTTTTTCTTAAATGTTTTATTGTGAATTATGTGATAGTTTACATGGGAGAACATTAGTTTTACATTCATTCTATCATATATTGTCT
>NW_006408520.1:12832392-12836043 GCF_000296735.1 Chrysochloris asiatica
ACCAAGCTGTTTTGAGCACTGTAGCCGTGTAGTAAATTTTGAAGTCGGGAAGTGACAGGCCTCCAACTTTATTCTTCTTCTTAAGCAGTGCTTTGCTTATCCTTTGTTTCTTTCCTTTTCATATAAAGTTTGTAATTGTTTCTTCCATCTCTTTGAAGAATGTCATTTGGATTTGGATTGGGATTGCATTATTCCATTTCATTTTTGAAAGCTTCATATGTTTCTAGATTTGTACCTCATACATTCCTGGTTCCATGTTTTAATGGATGTTTACGCTGTTTCTTCACTTTTTGAGTTATACCCCATCAGCAAACAAAGATCCTGAATATGATACTCTATTTGCATCATCATGGTCAATTTTAGTTTGAGGAGATAGGTCTTCCCCAGTTTGGCTGCTTCCAATCTGAGGGGCACATCTTATGGCACTATATCTGACAATATTCTGGTGGTATTCATAATGTTTCAATATTCAATATTCTGGTATTCTCTGACCATGATCCTCTGCTATTCATAAAGTTTCTAGTGGCAAGACATTCAGAAGTAGTCTGTCTCTCCCTCTTCCTAGTCTGTAAGCTCAGGTGAAATCCTGCTGGTATTTATAATACAAGTGGCATAGCCTCCAGTATCACAACACACAAGCCATCACGGTATGACAAACTGATAGACAACTAGTGGCGTCCATATCACTAATATCCAAAACAAGTTAGCTAGTAGACCTTCACTCAGTTCCTGATTTAAAAAAAAAAAAAAAAAGCTAGCTAGCCCTCCTCTTTGACTTCAGAGACAAGAAAAAAGAAATCAAGTGTATCTCGTTTTAATCTCCTCCCTAATTGCTATGGACTGTATGTTAAAAAGGGCTATCCCCACCTCCCCCCCACACACAAAGATGTTTTTAAAATTGATTATTTATCTTTAATTCCTGTCAAGAAGACAGAGAGGAAAAGAAATACACAAACAAATGGGAAGGGCAAAAGAAAAGAAAAAAATCAGGAAAGGAAAGAGTAAGAAAAGGACTGAAATTAAAGAAAAAATAAAAAGAGGGAATAATATAGGTAGAAATCGTTTTCTTTTATGGAGTAATTATATTATGAAACCAAGCATAGACTATGTGTCTTATAAATATTATCTCATTTATTCTTCATATTAGCATCAATTTTGAGATAAAGAAACTAAGGCATAAAAAAACTTATAATAAAAGCTTGAACAAGCTTATGCAATTGGCAAAGTATAAAATCAGAATTTCAATTCCTGGACCATCTGATTCCAAAGTGCTTTGAAACACAACACTATACTTGTTCCAGTAAAATAAACAAGAACGAAGTTTAAAAGATGAAAAGGAAGAGAAATAAAAAGGGAAGCTTAAAAGAAGGGCAGAGGAAGAAGTCAATAAGGAAAAAAAAAATCCTTAAGTGGCAGCTTTACTGGCCTCCAGTAACTTTTATCATGACTCTTCCTTGTAAAAAACATGGAGGTTTTCATTACCATTGGGTAATTGATGGCAGAAAAAATTGGAATGGATACAAGATGAAGTGTATATATCAAAATAAATATGGTAAGAGGTTTTTGATATCTGTCTAGCTTCTTAGCTCAGCACACTTCAGATTTGTCTCCCATTTGGGACAGGTTATCATGCCCTAGCTCCATTTTTTAAAAGTCACCTTTTTAGCCCCAAAGATGTCCTGACTTTAAACACAAGACTCCGAAAGTACTTCTTTATTTTATGTGAAACACTCCAGACAAAAATTTTTAAATGCAAGCAAGATACAAAATTCCCTTCTTAAGGTAAACCTATACTGGAAATAAACAGACTTTATAAAAGTAGAAAGGAGTAAAAATCTATTTCCCAGTTGCAATGGGTGAAATAATTCTCTAGTTTGTTTTGCTCTGCATAAAAGCCAGAATTTCTATGGGTTTATTGTAGCACCAGTTCTGAGAAGAGCTGTCAAAGATTTCCCAAAATAGAAGTAATTCTAAAATAAAATAAAAAATAACCACTGAGCAACTTTTTATTTTGAACATCTAAAACACAGTGAGGAGCGTTGATATTTGGCTAGAAAGTTACTATAAAAAATGCAAAGTCAAAGACAAACTGACAGGATTGGAACTGCTCCACCGTGAGTAAATACAGTGATGAGAACTAGACAGTAACAAAGTCTTTAAATCAGAATTAGCAGCTTTCTCGACAATCCATTCTCAGGGCTACAGAAAATCTTTGATCCCCAAATACTTTATTCTCCTGCAGAGAAAGCTGGTGCCACAGCAGAGACATATCTTGGTCAAAGTGTCAGTGTAGTCACTGTTTAACTCTTCCCAGTCCTGGTGAATGAGCATCTTCTTTGTTGTTAGTTGCCATTCCGTAGGCCTCTGACTCATGGTGACCTCATGTAAAATGGGTGGAAATCAACTTAAGTACTTATCAGTAGGACTGATAAGAGTCTGACCAGACGTAGTTGCAAGTCAACAGCAAACATCATATACTGAGAAGATGCATATTTTCTCTTCTAAGGAGGGAACGTTCTCTTGATTAAAATCACAATTTAGTGGTACGGTATGATCATTATGCACGCTTCTCATTTTTATCAAGCTGTGGAGTTAAAAATTAACTTTATTCAAAGAATTTGGTCTTTGTCCTTGATTCCTGAGACTTAGTTTACAAAACCTTAGAAATGTCTTGGTAATGAAAGTACTTTTGATGAGGCCTCCAGACCACACTTAATGGTTTATGCTAATGAATACTCAGGTGAGTGTTGTCCAGGCCAGAAAGACCAGCTAGTGGTGAAAGAAAATCAATCAATCATGCCAACATAATTGGTGGTTATGTGCCATTCAATTAGTTCCAACTCATAGTGACCCTGTACAGGGTCTCCTAGGCTATAATCTTCATGGGAGCAGAAAACCTCATCTTTCTTCTGCAAAGCAGCTGTTAGACTCAAACTGCTTACCCTGAAGTTAACAACCAATATATAACCCTCTATGCCGCCAGGGATCCTGTGTATGTAATGAGGCCCCAATACAGGCTCTGGACATAGAAGCTCCATGGACTTCCTGGTTGATGAAGGACATTGAACGTGAAGAAGGCTACCAGGCTTCTTCTGGGGTCATGGAAGTTCGGCATTGGGAATCCTCCCAGACCTTGCCCTGTATATCTATCATCTGCACCCTTTTTGCTGCAATGAAATTATGAGTAAAGTGTTTTCTGGAGTTCTGGGAGCCTTTATAGCATATTATCAAACTTCAGGGAGTAGTGGGAACCAGCAGATAGGGCTGGAGACCCTTAAGCTGTGGCTAGTCAGCTGAAGAAATTGAGAAAACACCAAATTTATAGCTAGTAGACCAGAAGTGAGTGACTCCCAAACTTGCAATTGGTTTGAGGTCTTGGGAAACTTGGTAATCTAAACACCTATGCCCTTGTGAAGTCTGACTAGCTCCAGGCATTTAGAGTCAGAGGAAAAACTGCTGCATACGCATTTAATGTCAAAACAGAAATGAAACAAAATTGATGATAAATTTATTTGCTCAAAGGTATGTACTTTTTAATATAAAATGTCAATAATATATATGCATATTAATTTGATGTTATTGTTAAGTGCCGTCTAATAGGTTCTGACCCATAGCAACCCTGAACAGGGTTTCTGAGGCTGTAAATCTTTA
>NW_006408520.1:12839093-12862837 GCF_000296735.1 Chrysochloris asiatica
ACATTGGTTTACTGGCGAGTGGAAAAAGGGAAAGACAGCAATGAGGAAATTGGCTGAATTCAACTATGTTCCTCAGACTCCTGTTTACCTGGAGATGAGAGAAAGAAGAGGAAGGTCTGGTTGGTCCAAAGTGTGGTGAGGCCTGGGGACTCCTGATCCCATGGACAAAGACATAGCCACAGAGGGCTAGAGCTGAGAGTGAAGCAACCAGCTGATAACTACTTATTAATTAATTATATAATAGAACTTAAAGCCACACTCTGAAGTTCGGGAAAGACACAAATTCTAGGGGAAAACTACTCAGCTAGTACAACATGCATATGCTTTTCATCTTTTATGATTATTTTAGAGTTCATCACTAACAAACAGTTCTACTCTGCCTTAGCTCAGCATATGGTCTTTTAATTTGAGAATAGCAAGGAATTGCTTTAGAGCATTTTCTGTAAGTTTATGTGCAACTGTTTTCTGACCTGAGCACAAACACTTCTCTTTTCAAAGCTATAGAATGGCACATATGTTATGCCCTCTTCATCTCTTAGATAGTTATAACATATGACTATCATAGGCTCAACAGTTCGGGGATTGAGAGAACTCTTTGGGATGAGATGAAATGATAGCACATTATTCTGTTAAGGGTCCATTAGTCATTACACATTTGCCCTTGACATCTGGTAGCAGCAACATTTCATATAACATTTCTGAGGTTGACACTTGTCCAGTACTTCATGATGATATCCACTGATAATCTAACATCTGGCTGAGAGACTTCAAACATTAAGATTTTCAAAGCTAAGTCTGAAAAATCCAATGTTCCTCATCTTGCTCTCTCTTCCATCACATAATCGATCTTACATTTCTTTTCATTAGTTATATCCCAAGGGCTACATACAGTGAGGAATCTGATAGATTCCACAGTATAAAAACCAAAGTCTCTCTTCAAAATATAACCTCACCACTGAGCCTGCCCACATAAACAGTCTTTTGACCTTAGTGAGAACTCTTATAGCATGGATTTTTTTTTTGTCCTAATTCAATTAAGAATATGAGACACAAATAATCCACACACAAATTATAAGGAGTGAGCTCATGTAACCACCACCACCACCAACAACAACAAAAAACTAGTAATGAGTTGCTGTTGTCGTTAAGTACTATGGAGTTGGTTCCAACTCACAGCGACCCTGCATAGGGTTTCTGATGAAAGCCAAGTCTGACCTCCTCCAGTTTTACAGTGTAAAGGGCAATCAAATTCCACATCTGATCAAGACTGGTTATTACTGGCCAGAGGACGGACATGCCTCCACCCTCCAACCTGGCGTTTCTTCTTTCTTGATTGTAATGGGGTTGTCCAATCCTGTATCTGAGATGGCTCCTTTTATATCCAGTGGAATGGGCAAAGCTGAACAATTTCTGAGCCAGAGCCTCATACACTCTATTTTCAGTGTCCTACCCAATATTTGGGGTCCTGGTGTGGTGTTGTCAGATAAACACTGGACTGTTAACCACAAAGTCAGCAGTTAAAATCCACTTGCTTCTCCTCAGAAACCCTAGATAGGGTCGTTATGAGTTGGAACCTCTTCAATGGTACTTAACAACAATATCCAATCATTTGGTGGGAGTTGTGAAGACTATGCATACATAAAACATCAAATCAAACTATTTTACTACTACTTTACTATAGTACCTTTATACTCAAAGGAACACTGAATGGTTTAAAATCAGGAAAGGTGTATGCCAGGGTTGTATTCTTTCACCATATTTATTTAATCTGTACACTGAACAAATACTATGAGAAACTGGATTATGTGACTACAAACATGATATCAGGATGACTTATTAACAACCTGCAATATTAAGATGAGACAACCTTGCTTTCTGAGAGTCAACAGAACCTAAAATACATACTGATGAAGATCAAAGACAGCAGCCTTCAATATGGTTTGCATCTCAATATAAAGAAAACCAAAATCCTCACCACTGGACCAATAAATAACATCATGATAAATGGAAAAAAGACTGACATTATCAAATAATTCATTTTGCTTGGATCTATTATCAACACTCATGGAAGCAGTAGTCAAGAAAGTAAAGGACATATTGCATTAAGCAAATCTGCTGCACAAAACCTCTTTAAAGAGTATAAGAGCAAATATTTCAGTTTGAGAACTAAGGTGTGCCTAACACAAGCCATGATATTTTCAACAGCTTCACATGCATGTGAAAGTTGAACAATGAATAATAAAGGCTATAGAAGAATCGATGGATTTGAGTTATAGTGTTGGAGAAAAATATTTTCCATGGACTGCTAGAAGAACGAACAAAGCTGTGTTGGAAGAAATACAGCCAGAATATTTCTTAGAAGCCAGGATATTGAGACTGTCTCTCATACTTTGGACATATTATCAGGAGGGACCAGTTCCAGGAGAAGGATAACATGCTTGGTAAAGTGGAGGATCAGTGATAAAGAGGAAGATGCTTCAATGAGTTGGATTGGCACAGTGGCAGCAGCAATGGGCTCAAGCTTAATGATTGTGAGGAAAGTGCAGTACAGGGCAGGGTTTCATTCTGTTGTGCATAAAGTTACAATGAGTCAGAACTGATTGGGTAGCACCTAACAACAGTATCTTTCTAATTTTTCAGAGAAAATATCCCGTTACTATGTATGAAACAAAACAATGTGAAACAACACATTAAAATCAGACTTAAAAGCAAAATAGTGACTTTGAAAGTTAGTTCCAAAAGTGTATTCTTATGGAAAACCCTATTGCTCAGTTCATTATGATATGTTTAAAAAGTGTAGAACTGAAAAATAATAGAAATACTAGCAACAGAGTAATTTTTCAATGTTAACTTCACTTAATCACAACTGTCCATCAGTAGTCCACGCAGTAATACCAAACAACATTTAGCCTGACCTTTTCTTTATAGATAATTATCATCAGGAATAAGATATACCTGTGTCAGTTAGCAGTTTTAAATTATCTCTATGTTATAATTTATGTTAATAGCATAATAGCATAACAATGAAGGATAATGTGTACCAACATTTACAAATCCATAGCAATGCATTTCAATTACAATTCTCTTCCAATCTCTCATCAGCAGCAAAATCAAATTAATAATGAGACCATTAGTTACCAAATTGTTCTAGCCTGTGGAGCCTTTGCCTGGACACTTTTTCATTTGCAAGCTTATTCTAGAATTCTAAGTATAGCAAAACAGGCAAGAGATTCAAACTTATCATATACAAGTGCTGCTGATGATTTTTGTGGGTTTCAACAATGAAAATAATCAGGAGATAATATTGGACTTCTAAACACTGGCTATCTGGTTATGGCCAAGTGAATACCGTTGATGCTATTCTGGATTGAAATGGATTGTGTTATAGAATGATATGAAATGGATGAAATCAAATGAGCCACAGAAAAAAAGGAAGGTGTGCATACAGGTTTCCAACGGTAGAGTTTGCATTCAGCCCTTTGGCAATCCAAGTCATTCAATACTACTTCAAACACCTGTAACAGCTCAAAACTCATAGTGACTTAAGGTTTAGTGTATCATTGTGAGGCAGGACTATATCTAGTAGAGGCAAATCAAAAATTTACTCAGTCATCCCCAGAAATGTCCAGATCAAATGTACCATTAATTGCAGAGTTATTCTTCAAATCCCTCTGACAGCAGCAATTCTAGGGAAATCACCAAATGCTTTATCCAGAGCAATCGCCACATTCCTGTGTAATGGAGCCCTATCTCTTTCTTTGTTAAGGCTTAAATCTGCTGTTGTTGTTAGTTGCCATTAAGTTGATTCTGACCCATGACAGTCCCGTGTGTTGCAGAGTAGGGTTGCTCCATAGAGTCTTCGGGTTGTGACCTTTCTGAAGCAGATTGACAGGGCTGTCGTCTGAGACACCTTTGAATGAGTTCAAACCACCAATCTTTCTGCTAATAGTCAAACACTTAACTATTTGTGCCACTCAGTCATTCTGCTTACAACTGTTGTTGTTGTTATGTGCTGTGGAGTCGGTTCCGACTCATAGCGACCCTGAACAGGCTTTCCAAGGCTGTAAATCTTTATGGGAGCAGAAAGCATCATCTTTCTCCCGCGGAACAGTTGGTAGTTTCGAACTGCTGATCCTGAGGTTAGCAGCCCAATTTGTAACCACTATGCTACCAGAGCTTACAACTGTGGATGATACCAATTCTGTGAAAGGTCTATTCTGATGCCATCACCATAATGTGATGATGGCATCTTTATGCCCAGAACTTTTATCATTTGCACTTTCTTCATGTACTCTCACTACTTCCTTGTTTTGCATTTAGAATCTTTTGTTGCAGCGGATAAATTGTGTATTGTTGTTATTGTTAGGTGCCAACAAGTCAATTCCTACTCACAGCAATTTTTTGCACAACAAAATGAAACACTGCTCAGTCCTGTGCCATCCTCACAATTGTTGTTATTCTTGAGTCCATTACTGCTACCACTATGCCAATTCATCTAGTTGGTGGGTTTCCCTCTTTTTTACTGACCCTCCACTGTACCAAGTATGGTGTCTGTCACCAGGAACAGCTCCCATCTGATAATATGTCCAAAGTCTGAGAGACAAAGTCTTGCCATCCTGGTTTCTAAGGAGCATCTGGCTGTACTTCTTCCAATGCAGATTTGTTTGTTCTTCTGGCAGCCTATACTTGCATTATTCTTTGCCAACACCATAACTCAAACATATCAATTATTCTACCGTCTTCCTTATTCATTTTCCAACTTTCACATACATATGAAGCTATTGAAAATACCACGTTTTGGGTCAGGTGCACCTTAGTCCACAAATAGACTCATCTGTTAGTATGTCATAATGTGGTGGTTTGCCTGTTGCTGTGATACAGGATCATCCATGGTGGACAGATGATCTCCAGACTAAGACAGACTAGGAAGAAGGAGAAGTGGGCTATTGAATGTTTAGTCACTGAAAGCCTTGTGAATAGTAATGGAACTTTGTCAGATAGAGTGCCAGAAAATAAGCCCCTCAGGTTGCTGTTGTTGTTGCTGTTAGGTGCCATCGAGTTGGTACCAACTCATAGCAACCCTATTCACAATAGAAGGAAATTCCGCCCTATCCTGCTCCAACCTCAAAATCATTGTTCTGTCTGAGTCCATTGCTGCCAACCCATCTCGTT
The DNA here is from genome assembly GCF_000296735.1 of Chrysochloris asiatica. Taxonomy (NCBI): domain Eukaryota; kingdom Metazoa; phylum Chordata; class Mammalia; order Afrosoricida; family Chrysochloridae; genus Chrysochloris; species Chrysochloris asiatica. Next base: position 12,844,266 of record NW_006408520.1, read on the forward strand.
GAGGGTCTTCCTCTTTTTCTCCAACTGTTCACTTTACCAAACATGATATCCAGGAACTAGTCCCTCCTGATAACATGTCTGAAGTATGAGAGCATCCTGGCTTCCAAGGAGCATTCTTTGCTAACACAGATTGGGAAAGAGCTGCCTCCTCAAAGCAGAGTTGCATATAATGCTGCAAATGGAGTAAAGCTTCCAGGACCTTCATTTGCTGATGGGACACAATTCAAAATGATGAGAAACAGTTGCAAACATCCATTAATAATTAAAATATGGAATGCATGAAGTATGAATCTAGGAAATTTGGAAGTTGTCAAAAATGAAATGGAATGTATAAAGATTGGTTTTCTAAGCATAAAGGGGGTGATGGTGGTGTGCTTTGGAGTCGGTTTCAGTTCTGACTCATAGTGATCCTGTGTAGGGTTCCTGAGGCTGTAAGTCTTTGCTGGAGAAGAAAGCCTCATCTTTCTCCTGCAGAACACCTGATAGTTTCAAACTGCTAACCTTGAAATTAGCAGCCCAACTTGTAACCATTATGCTAGCATTAGTGAACATTAGCCTTTTGAATCTGACAATCAAGTGGTTTATTCTGCTGGGAACAATACATTCAAAATATCAAAAAGAGTATTTTTGATAATTTGAATGCAAATTATGTAAATGTCATGCAAATTATCAAAAAGAATATTTTAAGGTTTATCTTGAATTATAATGCTGTCTTTGATAGTACAATATCCATATGCCTATAAAGAAGACCAGTTAATATCACTATTATTCAAACTTACGCACCAACCATAAAAGTCAGTGATGATGAAACTGAAAAATTCTACCAACTTCTTCAGTCTGAAATTGATCAAACGTGCAATCAACATGTATTGATAATTACTGGTTATTGAAATGTAAAGGTTGTAAACAAAGAGGAAAGATCAGTAGTTGGAAAATATGGCCTTGGGGATAGAAACGATGCCAGAGGTTGCCCAATAGAATTTTGCAAGACCAATGACTTATATTGCAAATATCCCATTTAAACAGCATAAAAGATGACTACACACATGGACCTCACCAGATGGAGTACACAAAAATCAAATTGACAACATCTATGGAAAGAGGTGGTGGAAAAGTTTATTATCATAAGCCAAAACAAGGCTAGGGGCAGACTGTGGAACAGAACATCAGTAGCTCTTATGCAAGTTCAGGGTGAAGTTGAAGAAAATTGAATCAAGTCTATGAAAGTCAAAATATGACCCTGAACACATCCCACATGAATTTAGAGATCAACTCAAGAACACATTTGATGCTTTATATACTAATGACCTAAGAACAGAAGAATTGTGGAGTGACATCAAGAATTAATTGTGTAGCTATGAGAATTAGGTGTTTTCCCAAATTAAGAAATCCTACTCTTGTTGTTAAGTCAAGTCAGTTCTGACTCATAACTACCCTGTGTAGGGTTCCCCAGGATTGGTTGATGGGCTTGAATCACCGATCCATAAATTAGCAGTTGAGTGCTTAATCTACAGCACCATACCAGGCAGATATTGATAGGGGAAACTACCTGAAAACCAGGTAGTTCACACATCATAAACCATAGCTTCCTTGCTTTTTTGTGTGTGTGTATTGACTTGACTTTGGAAAATTCTCTTATTGCTGGTCTTAAAAAACAACAACAACAATCTCTTGGGGTTTATGGGGCTTGGTGGTTAAAAGCACGACATCTGGAGTCAGAGAGCCTAGGTCGCTCTCCCCTGTATCTGGGATCCTGGGTTAGTCACTTAATCTTGCGATGCTTCAGTGAAATCTGAAAATTGTGCTATACTCATCTGAATATTGAGAAAAAAAAAAATACTAATATGTAATGTCGCTGTGTTGATTAAATGATATATTTAAAGCACTAGAACAGTAACTGAACATACATACTAAGTATTCACTTATCTTAACTTTTCTGTTGTTCTAACAAACAAATATACACTATAAATATATACTATAAAGGGAGAAAAGCTACTTAAATATTTCCCACCATAGCTGCATTATAGATAATTATTGCACTGCCAAGGGTCAGAAGTTACAGTCACAATCAAACCTGAGGTCTACAGAGGTAGAAGGGAGACTTCAATCAATCTGCTTCTCCTATTGTGTCCAAACCCAGAGCTACTTGGAAACCAACCTGGCAACTCTTGGAAGCATTGATAGGAGACCATTCTCTCCATGAGTTAGCACAGTATTCTGAATTATAACAAAGCCTAATATAAATCAAAGGCACTTTGAGTGACAAGTCTAGGAACTCTAACTCTATCACCCTCTAAAGATACCTTAAGTCAGTGAACTGATCTCATTCTTGGCAGACGAATATAAAGCACTGTAACGTATCGAGTTATTACAGTGCTATGCACACATCACACAGGAGTTGGAGGCTCACTGTACATTTTCATTATGTGCATAATGCCTACAACCAGAATCCCTTAGATTTTGGCTGGGAGATTTTGGAGGCCAAAATAGGTTCTAAAGCCAGTGAGGATCAATTTTTAAAGCATTATTCCCGTAGAGTAAAAGGTAATGTATTTTTTTTATATAGTCAAGGAAGTGCTGTGAGCTCCGCAAGCTTCCTTCATTTATTGCTCTAATCAGCAACCCAATGTACATAAGAGCAGATTCCAAACTAAAGACTATTCCTTAGAACCAGTGTTACTACCTGGGAAGTTGTTATTAAAATAGAGGAAAGGTATTTGGTTTTAAAATTCTGTGTTTGAATTTTGGTCACTGTGTCTCAAGCAACACAATTGAATATTTCTAGTAATTTAAGACAAAGATTATAACAGTTGCCAAAAAATAGGTAGGAGGCAGATTTTGTGGTTTCATCCTGTTTCTTTCTGCCTGTTGAACATTGAACAGATTTGGTGAAAACAAATCGTATTTTAAAAATTCAGGGCAGAACTACAATACGGCATACCAGAACTTCCCTATGATACTGCATGTGGTTGTCAACAGTCCCATCTAAACTCCACATATTAGCTGGTACAGATTAGCAAGTGATGCTGCATAAATATCAGAACTGGTGTTGTTAGGAATCACAGCTACTGCGATATAATTAGTAACCCGTTCTGAATCCTTTCCCCAGTGGGAAGAGAAACCAGCGGAATGGAATAAAGACAATATTTCATTTTAAAATCAGAAACAATGCCTGTCATTGACAAGGTTTTGCAATGAGGAAACTCTCAACAGTCCCATCCTCATGATACTGGTAGCAGCCAGCTGGCATTTCTGTGGGCTACATTGAGGACCAGTGAATACCATGTGGGTGGTTGTCAACATTAGAAACAAGACAAATAGAGGAGGAAAATGCACTGAGAATTATAACATTGACTTTCAGGGACTTTTTCTATCTACCCAGATGGCACAGATATCCCAAGGTATGGTAGCCACACAGTATACAGCCCAGGATAATAAAGATGAGAGTTGCAAAGCTCACATAGTACTCTTACATAACAGACTTAGAATGTCAAGTCAAGACTTTGTTGCCCAGAAAAATGATTTGGTCAGATGAATGACATCCTCACACAATGGCTGGTTTGGGGATTTTAGTTTTTAGTTTTCCTATGACTCAGGGCCATCTGAATGAAAACAAAAGAATGCTAAGTAAAATGAGTATGCTATGATCTCTTTTGAGTTTGAAATAATCTGTGCGCATGTAATGCAACACATAATATGTTACCATTATCTCATATCAGAATAAACATTAGTTATTGCTAAACGTGACCCTGTATAGGGTTTCTGAGGAGTAGCGGGTGAGTTTGAACTGCCAACCTTACAATTCAAACTGTCCTTAGGGTTGAGTGCTTATCCAACAGCACCATACCAGGACTCTGAAACCTTCATTAATTATACCCAAATGTTAAGGAATATTTCATGGAGTAAATTTGCTCTCTGAACCACTGAATGATGGATAAGTTTAAACAAGCCTGGGTTGGAGGCTACCTACCAGGAAACCATTTAGGATCATTTATGCTTGATTCATTTGCTTCATTTTTGACAAGAGGACAAATATATTTAAAAGCTGACCTTTATGGATTCTTAATAAGTGCTTGGAGAAAAATGAGGTTTTCTGTTCCCATAAAGGTTTTGAGATGCGGAAACTCTACAGAGTTTCTATGTCACTATAACTTGGAAATAACTCGATGGTACCTAACAACAACAACAACAACAATAACAATAAGTGTTGGTACTATTCTAGCTTCTTTATATACGCTATCTACTTTAGGTCCCCAAACAATCCTATGTGGTAAGTACCCTTATAATCCTCACTGTTAGTATTCTTATTGTTCAGGGGAAGAAGTTGACGCAAAAGGAGGCTTGTTGTTGTTGTTGTTATGTGCCATGGAGTAAGTTCCGACACATAGCGACCCTGTACAGGGCTTCTGAGGCTGTAAATCTTTACAGGAGTAGGATTTCTCTGATGCAACAGCTGGTAGTTTCGAACTGCTGACCTTGCGGTTTGCAGCATGATTCGTAACCACTATGCTACCAGAGCTCCATAAAAGGAGACTTAGATCACACAATAATATGTGATGCTGCCAAAATTCAACTTCAGAGCCTGGCCCCTACTCACTTTACTGCATGATCTCCTATTCCCTACTTCACAGGTATCTGAGGTAAGACATGTAAAGCAATATACGTAGTGACCTGGTACATCAGACATCGTTTAATGAATAATGTTGCTGTTAGTTGCCACAGAGTTATGCTTTGACTCATGGTGACCTCATCTATATCAGAATGGCAAATGATGTGGTTCTACACCATCTTCATGCTTGAGTCCATTGCGTAGTGCTTTCCAACCTAGGGGAGCCATTTCTCAGCCTTCTATCGGAAAATATTCCAGTGTGACCCACGAAGTTTCATTGGCTAATTTTCTGTCTTGGTTTAAATGTTCCACGAAAACTCCTGCTGGTGTTTGAATACATGGCTTCCAACAACATAGCATCATACAAATGACGACAGTAAAACAAACTGACAGATGAGTGGTGCTAATGAATGTAAGTTATTAGTATTATCAGTTTATATCATTACTACCATTATCAGAGTCCTAGTGTGGTGCTGCAGGATAAATAATACACTGGACCACGATGTCAGTTTGAACTGCAGGGTCAGTGGTTCAAACTCACCAGCTGCTCCCCAAAAAACCCTATATAGGGTTGCTATGAGTCAGATTGGCACAGCGGAAGCAGCAATGGGATCAAATGCCCCCAAAATTATGAGGTTATCCCAGGACTGAGCAGTGTTTTGTTCTGTTGTGCGTAGGGTCGCTATGAATCAGTATAAAATTGATGGCACCTAACAACAATGACATGAGTTGGAACCAACTTGATGGCACTTAATAACAACAACAACCATGACCATTATTAACTTTTCTCCTTTAACTACATTTGATTCAAGATAGAGTCCACAGAATCAGCAACTCAAAACGAATCAGGTATGAAAATGAAACTGTTGACACCACAACAAAGTGAGAGTTTTATATGATATCTGTGATACAGAGAAGGTAAGTTCCAATGCATCTACTTGGAAAGATGGCTTCCATCTCTAGTGACATGAAATAAAACATTTACTTCCACTATCACATCTGAACACATTTAGGAAAGATGGATATGGGTTAAAGAGGTTAACATGGAGAGTACAGATGGAAGGAAGGGAATGGTGCTGTAGGATAATGCACTGGACCTCAAGGTCAGTTTGAACCACAAGATTAGTGGTTCAAACTCACCAGTTACTCCTCGGAAACCTGTATAGGGTTGTTATGAGTCAGAATCTACTCAATGGCACTTAACAACAACAATGACACAAGGATAAAGAAAACTCTTTTAGACAGATGGTTATTCCAATGATGTTATTTTTAGAAGGTTAGACAGTTGAGTGACCCTTTAGTGCTTTCTCTTCTCATAACTCTTATATTCGAACCAGGGGTTACAAAAGGCCTTTCCTCTTCAAAATAATGACTCAGATAATGTGCACTTCCTCTTCCATGAAGTACAAGGACACCGCTGCCTTGTCTCCCTTATTAGTGGTTGGTTATGCACATCTCTGGAGTCCTGGTGTGGCACTGTTGGATAAGAGTAGAACTGCAAGATTGGTTTGAATTGCAAGGTCTGCTATTCAAACTCACCAGCCACTTCTTGGGAACATTATATAGGGTTGTTATGAGTCAGAACCAACTCAACGGCATTTAACAACAACAACAACCACAAATACACATCTCTTAAGAATTCCATTGACAGAACCAACACACACCCTCTAGATCATCCTAGTCCACTCCTCATTTTCCATTTTCCTTAGGCATATGATCAAGAAAAAGAGGAATCAATTAGACTTCCATCCTTCCATGCTGTGGCTGATTCAAAATAATTGGTGGGAGCTGTGCATTCTTCAAACACTTGAGTTGTCAAGGACCAACCAGACCCTGGCACAAAAACAGCATCTATTTGCTAATGACTCTCTCAGTTTGCTATCCAGTACAGACCTGTTTTCTGAACTTCAGACTCAAATACACCTGAATACCTTATCAGTTTCGCCATGTTCATGGCTAATTGATACCTCAGTAAGTTCAAAACGGACATTTTGATATTTCCTCCAAAAAGTATGGTCCTTTTATGATCTTACTAATCTTATTAAAAGGCAACTCCCAGCCTTCTCAATACATGCATACTCCTACCACAAGTAAACAGAAGAGAAAATAAATTTAAATCTAATTTTAAAAACTTAGTCAGATCTACCAATTTAATAAACACCCTGATATGGTGTTGTAGGACAAGCACTGCACTGCTAATCACAAAACCCACCAGCCACTCTCAGAAACTCTATATGGCATTACTATGGGTAGGAACTAACTCGATGGCACACAACAATAACATAACTCAGTCTCTTCTGGGCTAAGATATTGAGAATAAAATGTCAAATATTTTACTGTTTCCCTGCTGCTTGTGGAGGAATGAGGTTAATGTGACCTAATGCTTATGCTGGAGAGACAGAGGTCCCAGATTAGCCTAGTGTCCTCCTATACAGAGAGTCTTGGCTGTGATGCTCGGTCAACGCATACTTGTACAGGTAAAATGCTTCCCTATTTACATTATTGGGGTGAGACTCTGGTGTACATTGCTGAATTCTATAGTCCTAACTATTTATATCCATCACCTTATGGCCATCTCAAAGTCTTCTGGTCAGTGACAACCTCCCCATTTCAATCCCTGAAGGTCCTCTGGCCCTCTCAGTGCCTCAGCATCCCCTCACAGGAACATTCCCCCCAAGCCTCCCTCAGACTCATCCCTAGGAGTGATAAAGCCATCACTCCTAAACCAAGTTGGACAGGAAGGAACCCATCCTAGAGTTTGGAATTGTTATAAGCACATGAAAACCCTCCCCACACAATACTGTTAGCACTCATATTCTCAAGATTCCAAAATTATGTGGATGTTTCTAAATCTTCTTGTGCAGAGAAGACGAGGACCCAAATGGAGAGTCAGTAAGATTTCCTCACTCTATCTCTGCTTGTCTCTCCCACAAACCCTCCTAGAACAGAAGGGGCCAACTTCTGGCTCCCATTTCCTAGAGTCCTGGTGGGGTGCTGTGGGTTAATGCACAGGACTATTGAGTCAGTTTGAACCACAAGGTCAGCAGTTCAAGCTCACCCGCCGCTCCTCAGAAACCCTATACAGGATTGCTATGGGTCGGAAGCTACTTGATGGCATTTAACAACAATAACAACAACATGGCTTCTTCCACTCCAGGGCAGAGAGAGAAAAAAGATGAACCTCTCTAAACAATGTAACATACAAGTACCAGTAAAATCAGCTACTGTCAAGTTGATTCCAACTCATGATGACCCTGTATAACGCAGAGTATAACTGTGCTCCATAGGATTCTCAATGGATAATTTCTCAGAACTAGATAACCAGGCTTTTCTTCTGAAGCACCTCTGGGTAAACTTAAACCTCCAAACTTTCAGTTGTAGTCAAGTATGTTAGCCATTTGCATCAACCAGAGACGCTAATGTAACAAACACCATGTTTAAAATCCTCTAGAATCAGTCCTTGAAATGTTAAATAGAAGGCAGAATGAAATGAAACAAAGTTTTCTCTTTCATCAAAACAAGCAAAAAAGCCTGGATTTAAAAATGACCATGTTCGTACAAAGATTATACCTGGTAGTTAAAAGCTAAAGGACTCTTCCTGCATTCTTGTTATAACAGTCCATTTACTGCCGCCTACATGGGTTGCCATCTTTGGCTGACTGTTACACAATCATTTATTGAACAATTATTCCATGATCAATGTTTCCAAAGTTTGCATTGTGTGACAAGCCTTACAAATCTTATCTTATTGAATCCTCAAAACAATACTAGAAGGAAGGGATTTTTCTTATCCTCATTTTAAAAGTAAGGAAACTGAGACTCAAGGAGATTAAATTGCCCAAAAGGCATTAACTAGCAAATGTAAGAGTCAGAATTCAGACCTAGGTCTCTTTGTCTTATAAACTACAACACTTCATAGTTATTTAAATATAGAATATTTTAAACACACCAAATGAGCTACTGGTTTGCATTTTAAAAGCTCAAGGTATTTCTTTCATCCCTTAGATAGCATTTATAACATGAAAAATTAAACAATTTGGTCAAAATGATTGATTATCTAATATAAAAGTAAAAGCAGAATACATAGGAAAGTCAAATAGGAATGAAAGGAAGGAAGGAGGGGAAAAGGAAGGAAAACTCATCCAAAGTACAACTTCTGAAAGGCAATTCAATAGAGTCTGCTAGAACCACTATTGTGGCTTCCTAATTCTCTGTTGGTGTTGTTGTTAAGTGTCATGGAGTCTGTTTCTACTCACGGTGACCCTGAATAGAGTTTCCAAGGATCAGCTGGTGGATTTGAACCACCAACCTTGTGGTTAGCAATCCAATGCTTGCCTATGGCACTGTACCAGGGTTTCCGAGGAGTGGCTGATGAGTTTGAACCACCAGTCTTGTGGTTCAAACCGACCTTGCGGTTCAGTGCTTATCCTACAACTCCACACCAGGACTCCGCTCTGTGTGCCGTTGTTGTTGTTGTTGTTAAATGCCGTCGAGTCGATTCTGACCCATAGCGACCCTCTATGGGGTTTCCAAGGAGCAGCTGGTGAGCTTGAGCCACCGACGTTGCAGTTCAAACAACTTTGCCGTCTGATGCATTCGTCCACAGCGCCACACCAGGACCACTCTGTGTGTAAGCAGGTTAAAAAAATAGATTTTTCTCTTGTTGTTTTTAACTCCTACTATCCTCAGAAATCTAGGGGAAAATCTTCACAGGAGACAGTATATGATAATAATTAGTCCTAGAGTAATAGTGCTGAGTTTGCACAATGCTTGTTCATAGCAAAGACATGGGAAATGTCATTTTTTTGCTTTAAGAGTTTCCTTTAACTGATAATACCATCCCAATGAGCTCACTATCTCAATCTGTAACAAGAAATAAATTTTACTCCAACTAATAAGTGCAGCCTAATGTATTTATCGGAAACCCTTTACAAGGTTGCAATGGGTCGAAAACGACTCGATGGCACTTCACAACAACAACAACCACGATGTATTTATTATGGAGTCCTGGTGTGATGCTACAGGATAGTGCACTAGACCACAAAGTCGGTTTGAATGGAAAGGTTGGCAGTTCAAACTTACCAGCCACTTTTTGGAAACCCTATGCAGAGTCACTATGAATCAGAACTGACTCAACAGCACTTAAAAACAACAACCACAATGTATTGAAAGATAACTTAGGTAACTTGCCCTTTTGCATAGTCTCAGAATCTGCAGGACATATAGAACAATACAGAAAAAGCAAAGTTATTTTTAAAAAGCAGCCTTCAAAGTTGAAGGTATACCAAGATTACAAAGACAAAAAACTGAAAACAAATAAGAAAAGAGAGACAGGGATAAGAGTTCATTGTGAGATGATGAGATTATTCGTCATATTAAATTTTAAAAAACTATCTGTTTTCATAACATGTTAAGGATCTATGACACTATAGGAGAAGAACTAGACTGCTAACAGAAAGGTTGTCAGTTCCAAACCACCAACTGCTCCTTGGAAACCCTATGCGGGGCTGGTGTGAGTAGGAAACAACTTAGTGACACATAACAACAACAATAACATCCTAACTTTCAAACATAGTCACAACAACTCACAAATACATGCAAAATAAAGGCTTATTTTTACTGTTATCTCTTTTTCACTCAATTGTGAGCTCCACAGGGCTTTCATTCACATCTATACTCCTAGCATTCAGCACAGTGCCTGGCAAATAGTAGGTACTTGATGATATTTGTTGAACCTTTTAAAAATGCTTCCCAGTGCTCTAACTCAACTTATTATCACTCAGCACCAAAAGAAGTGCACTTACTTTGATCTTTTGGCAGTAGGACACAGATGACCAGCAAAAGCTAACACTTATGGACCAATCCAGGTCAGGCACTGTGTTAGCACTTAGCATGCATTATCTCTTTTGATTTATCCAATATCCCATGAGTTGAAGCCATTTTCTTCATTATTCTTTTCACAGATGAAGAAATAGAGGTCCAGAAAGTTTGATTTATATGTAAAGTTCATACAGCCAATAATAAATTGCAGAGTTAGAATTCTAGTCTGCCTGACATCTAAGCCAGTGCTCTTAACAGTAGACTATTTTACTTCTCACATCAGTGCTTCAGGGACTCAAGCCCTTGACATATAATTCATACCCAGCATAAGTAGATTGTTAACACTCTTCTCTGAGTTCTTACGCTAGAACAGCACTGCCCAATACAGATGCCACTACTGTGACTTGAGGAGTCCTGGTGTGGTGCTTAGGATAAGCACTGGATCGCAAAGTCAGTTTGAACTACAAGGTCGGTCAGTGGTTCAAACTCACTGGCTGTTCTCTGGAAACCCTACTATCCAGAGTAGCTATGAGTCGGAACCAACTCGATAGCACTTAACAACAGCAAGTGTGACTTGGTGTGCTACTGTAGGAAAAGCACTGGACTAGTAACCACAAGACTGGCAGTTCAAATCCACTAACTGCGCTCACAAACCCCAAACAGGAAGCCTATGTGTGGGAACCAACTTAATAGCACACAATAGTGTTCTTTATAGGGTCTTCAAGGAGCAACTGGTAGATTTGAACCATTGACCTTGTAGTTAGCAGTCCAGTGCTTATCCTACAAGGAGTAACTGGTAGATTTGAACCATTGAAATTGTAATTAGCAGTCCAGTGCTTATCTTACAGGGCCAAAACAGGACCCCTTTGTATTGATAAGCAGTTGAAGTTATAATATTTTGGATATGTTGGGTTAATGAATTTCACTGATCTAAGTAAGTTTGTAGTTTCATCAGTTATAGTATACCAATGCTAATTTCTTAGTTTCAATAAATTTACTATCACTTTCTAATATATAAAACTACAAGATAAGAGGAGTCCTGGTGTGGCACTGTAGGATAAGCACTGGACCGAAGGGTTGGTATAAACCCAAATGCTAGCGGTTCAAACTCACCAGCTGTTTCTCAGAAATCCTATACAGAGTTGCTATGACTTGGAATCGACTCAATGGCACTTAACAAAACAGCACAAGAGAAGAAGTCCTGGTGTGGTGCTATGGATCAAAGCACTGGACCACAAGATCAGTTTGAACCACAAGGTCAGCGGTTCAAGACTCACCAGCTGCTTCTTGGAAATAATACACAGGTCGGTATGAGTTGAAACCAACTCAGTGGCACTCAATAACCACAACCAGCAAAGCTGAGGGAAGGGTATTAGGAATGCTGTATTATATATGTCTTTTATTTCAAAATACAAAATTAAAACATTAGTTTTACCTGCTTTACTTTTTGAAACTGTGACTTCTGGAAAAGTTGAAAGTATGCATGTGGCTCACAGTCTATTTCTATTTTTAATTAGACAATGCAACAATAGAACATCAAGCTACAGTAAGAACCAAGATAACATGTATTCAATTCCGCACTATCAATTGCAGCTAAAGTCAATTTAGAGATAGTTTAGTTCACTTAATAAGCAGTTTTATTGTTGGAAAGCTAATTGGGCCATCAGTTAATGCAGCCCCATAACACCACTAAACCAAAGTGAATAATGATTTGGACTCATAGGTCATTCAGTCAATCTATGATTCTAGGCAGAAATACACTAAAACTCTTTCTGGAAGACAGCCTTATTCCTGTTTCTATCACCTCCCTAAGGAAACTGCTCCTGCTTCTCCCAGCATTAAAATCAGGACAGTTCCCCCTTTGTATTAATAAGTAAATATGTTGATTTTATGGAATTTTATCTTTATTTCTTTATACTTCCTGGAGTTGTTAGGGAGTCAAACTGGTCAGAGAGAGAGAGAGAGAGCAAGACAAAAAGTCTGATAGCAAAGCATGGATTTTGTTTTTTGTGGTGGCTTGAAAATGTTGTGAGTAAGTGCTCATTCTTGAATAATATTGCAAAGTGTAACTAAGTCTAGTATAGAAAAGTGTGAAAGAAAATGCAGTAACAAATCCTTATTTACACTTTAATAAAAAACAGAATGAGAAAGTACTATAACCTAAACAAAATTAAAAATTCACATTGTTGTTAAATGCATCAATTAGGTTCCAATTCATAGTGGATTGCTGGTGAGTTTGAACTGCTAAGCCTGTGGTTAGCCATCCAGTGCTTATCCTATAATGCCACACCAGGACTCCGTTAAACCACGTTTATATCTACAAAGGAGTACTGATATGGCACTGTAGGAATATAACAAACTATAGATAACATTGTGAAGAATGGGTATTGCAGAACACTTATATGTGGTCATGAACAGTCATAGACAGAGGTGGTCATTCGAACGGAGCAAGGAGATACTTAATAGTTTAAAATCAGGAAAGATATGCTCCAGGGTTTTATTCTTTCACGATACTTATTCAATCTGTATGCTGAGCAAATAACCCTGGAAGTTGTATTACATGAAGAAGAGTATGACATCAGGATTGGAGGAAGACTGATTAACAACCTGCAATTTGCAGATGATTCAACCTTGCTCGCTGAAAGTAATGAGTACTTAAAATAATTACTGCAGAAGATCAAAGACCACAGCCTTCAGTAAGGGTTGCACCTCAGTACAAAGAAAACAGAAATCCTCACTCTGGAGGAATAAATTATGACTTGTCAATCACTTCATTTTGTTGACTCCACAACCAACACTCATGGTTCCAGCAGTCAAGAAATCAAATGGCATATTGCAATAGGTAAATCTGTTGCACAAGACCTCTCTAAAGTATTCAAGAACAGAGATGTCAGTTTGAGGATTAAGGTGCACCTGACCCAAGCTACGGTATTTTCTGTTGCCTCGATCACGTGTGAAAGTTGGACAATGAATAAGGCCTACTGTAGAAGAATTGATGCATTTGAGTTATGAGTTATGGTGTCAGAAAAGAATATTGAAAGTACCAAGGACTGCCAGAAAAACAAACAAATCTGTTTTGGAATAAAAACAGGTAGGATGCTTCTTAGAAGCTAGAATTGTGAGACTTAGTCTCTTATATTTCAGACAGATTATCAGGAGAGACCAGTCCCTAGATAAGATTATCATACTTGATAAAGTGAGGTCAGTGAACAAAAGGAAGATACTCAATGAGATGGATTGGAACAGTGGCATCAGCTATGGGCTCAAACGTAGCAACAATTGTGAGGATGGCTCAGGACAGGGTAGTGTTTCATTCTGTTGTGCATAGGGTCACTACGAGTCAGAACTGACTTGACAGCAACTAACAGCAACAAAAACAACAAAAGATACTGTACGGAAGACCGCATGAATGGGCCATGTGGGAAAAGAAAGATACCACCTTCCAACTTTTCCAGACATAATAAATGTGGTGCCAAATATGTGAGTGAGGATAGCCTCTTAGTTGGTCCATCTCTAACAGGCACTACATGGAGCAGAAGAACCACCTCACTGAGCCCAATTCTGGTTTCTAAATAATGATAAATTGTAAAACATTGTCTTAAGTCATTGCGTTTTTATATAGTTTGCTGTATAACAACAAATAACCTAAACCATATGCATGGAATTGTTTTAAAAGAGCTGAGTATTACACGGGCTAAATGCTTTTTCAGTTATAACAAGAACTTAGTTTATTCTTCAGGGTTCATTTCACATCAATGTCAATATTTTTCATAACTGTATCTTGGGGATACTGGTAAATTAAAGAAAATTCATTACAAATTACAACACAGTGCTAGCAATATAGGGAATTTAATGGATGTAGAATAAAATTATAAAATCTGAGAAAGCAGATCTATATTCTTGTAAATATAGAATTGCAAAGATCTCAAGATTTGCCATGTTTTAAAATTTGCTAATGTGTGAATAGAAACAAATATTCCAGAAAACAAGAGGTGAAGTGAAATCTGTTCTTCTAGACTTGTCTTCTGACACATGCACATTCTTTGCATGAAACTGAAAACTGAAGCATTGCAAATTATTTGCAAGTGACAGTCCTTTCATTTGTACCCTCAGCTACTGTTGAGGACCACCACAGCCTCATCTTGATCCAATTACTGCACTGTGTACCTTATCACACAGCTTCGTTTTGTTCCTCCCCTGTCCTAAGATTTGTGCCTCATTAAGATAAGATCTGACAGGCACAGTCAGTGCTGAGTTAGAGCTGGTGGCTTCTTTTATTTAGGAACAACTAAAACTCCCATGCACTTACATTCAGTGACACAAAAGGAAGGATGACATTTATGGATAATATTTTCATTTACTGTTATTTATTCCAACCTGATGATCTAAACAAGTAAACATTTCCAGATTCTTCCATCACAAACACCCCATGACCTTCAAACCCTACTTCATGAGGATAAAGTGCTGCTTCTTGATTAGAAAAAAAAATATCTCTAATGATGAGACTATAAATTCACATGGTATTCTGACATGGGTCACAATGTTCTCCTTTATTTTAGTATCCTTGCTGCTTTCCCGTAGAACCATAAATAACAATAAATGATAATACAGGCTCTTGTCAAGAAACTTCAGCTCCTTTACCTTTAGTGAGCTTTATTTCCTTTCAAATTGACAAGAACTCAGTTACTTACTGTCTGCCTTCATTTACTCCTTACATTGTAGATCTGCCTTTTGCACTGGCACACAGAACAGTCCATATGGAAATAAAATACATCCACATGTGAAATGAGAGTGCCTTCCTTCACTCATATTTGTTTCCAAGATGATATACTTATTTCAGTGACAAGGTCCAATGGTTAAAGATATAGTAAGACCAGAGCTACAGAGGCAGAGAAAGGACTGAAGTGATTCCCTGGTTACTCAGGCAACAGTAGCAGAAGGAGAAAGGGGTCCCAGGGGCTTGGTAGGTTCTGGCTGAATTACCTAGATAATTGCTCCAACCCTTTAGCTTGACAATGGAGACCTGTACTAAAATTACATAAGCCAACAGAAGTTTATCTAACTAAGTTTCTACATTCTATTAATAATGACAGCAATGAAAGTGAATGGTGATATGTGTCAGGATTTAGGTAGAGGCCTCTGATTTCATTTCTGTGGTGTTTGCAGTGAATTTGCAAAGCATGATAGAGTTAAATTCCAAATTGAACAAAAAGAAAAAAAATTCCAATCTAGGCAGCTCATCTTCCATGGATCATGTTGAAATGTGAAGGGCTTTTTGACAAGTTCTATTCCTTTTTTTTAACCTACATTATGTCCTTAATAATTTCACCCATCCCCAGGATTTTAATACTATTTTTACATCCAAGTTTGTAGCTTCAGCTACGTTTTCCTTGCATGGACACACTTGGCATAAATAGTTGTTTACTCTCAGTGCTCATACTACTTTCACTGTTGTTGTTTAATCATCTACAATTCATAAGATACTATGCAAAACAGAACAAAACACCGCTTAGTCCTGAGACATCCTCACATTTATGCCCATTGCTGCTGTCACTAGGCCAATCCAATTCATTGGGGAGTCTTCCTCCTTCTCACTAATACTCTACTTTAATAAGCATGATGTCCTTCTTAAGGCACTGGTCCCCCCCAACCCCCAACCCCCCGACAATATGTCTGAAATGTGAGAGATGAAGTCTTACCATCCTAGCTACTAAGGAGCATTCTGGCTGTACATCTTTCAACACAGATTTGTTTGCTTTTTCTGGGTGTCCACAGTACTCTCAATAGTCTTTTGTAACGTCATAATTCAAACACACCACTTCTTCTTTAATCTTTCTTATCAATTGTCCAACTTTTACATGCATATGAGACTATTTAAAAACAAAAACAAACAAACAAAACAAAAAACATACTTGGGTCAGGTACTTCTAAGTCCTCAAACTGAAATATTTGCTCTTGAATACTTTAAAGAGGTCTTCTGCATCAGATTTGCCTAATGCAATACATTGTTTACTTTCTTGACTGCTATTTCCATGAGTGCTTTCAGAGCTGCTTCAGTTTACTGAAAGATTTCAATTTGTTTTCCATCAGTTCCTGGACCCTTCTTTCTTGCCAATGTCTTCAGTGCAAATTGAACTTCTTCCTTCAGCACCACTGGCTCTTGATCATATGATACCTATTGAAATGTTCAAGTATTTACCATGTCTTTTTGGTACCGTGACTATGTGTATTCCTTCCTTCTTCTTTTGATGCTTTCTGCATCACTCAATATTTTCCCATGGAATCGTTCAATATTGAAACTCAAAGCTTGAATTGTTTTTCTTTAGTTCTTTCAGCTTGAGAAATGCTGAGCATGTTCTTCAGTTTTGGTTTGCTAACTCAAGTTCTTTGCACATTTCATAATAATATGTTACTTTGTCTTTTAGAGCACCACTTTGAAATTTTCTGTTCAGTTCTTTTAGCTCCTCATTTCTCCCATTTGCCTTAGCATCTCTGTGCTGGAAAGCAAGTTTCAGAATCTCTTCTGACATCCATTTTAGTCTTTTCTTTCTTCCTTGTCTTCTGAGCTACCTTATGCTTTCTTCCTGTATGATGTTCTTGATGTCATTCATCCAACAACTCTTCTCATCTTTGCTCACTAGTGTCTAATGTATCAAATCTGTTCTTAAGATGATCTGTAAATTCAGACGGGATATGTTAAAGGCTCTATTTGGCTCTCATGGACTTGTTTTAAACTTCTTTACCTTCAGTATGAACTTGTATGCGAGCAATTAATGATCTGTTCCACTGTCTGTCCCTGATCTTGTTTTGGCTGATGATATGTAATTTTCCACCGTCTCTTCCTAATGATGTAGCCAATTTGATTTTTTGTGGGTGTTCTTGCATCAGTTCTGATTCACAGTGATCCTATGTATATCAGAACAAAAGACTACCCAGTCCTGTGCTGTCTGTATAACTATTGCTATGCTTGAGGCCATCGTAGCAGTCACTGTTTCCATTCATTTCACTTTTTTTCGGCCAACCCTCTGCTTTACCCAGTATAATGTCCTTCTCCAGGAACTGTTCTCTTGTGATAACATGTCCAAAGTAGATGAGACTAAGTCTTTCCATCTTCACTTCTAAGGAGCATTCTGGCTGTACTTCTTCCAAGACAGATTTGTTTCTGTTTCTAGAACTCTATGGTGTATTCAATATTCTTCATCAACACCATAATTCAGAGGCATAAATCCTTCTTTGGTCTTCCTTGTTCATTTCCAGCTTCTGTATATGAGGCAATTGAAAAGACTATTGCTTGTGCTAGGTACACTTTAGTCCTCAACATGAATGCTTTGCTTTTTAACACTTTATAGAAGTCTTCGGAAACAGATTTTCTCAGTGCAATACATTGTTTGATTTCTTGACTGCTGCTTCCAAGATCATCGTGGATCCAAATAAAATGAAATCCTTTTAAAATCTTTTCATTGTTGTGAAGTGTCATTGAACTGGTCCCTGTTCATAGTGACTCCATATGGGAGGTGACTTTGAACTGTCAACTCCATAATTAGCAGTCAAGTTCGTATCCCACAGTACCACACCAGTACAAATGTTGTTTTTGTTGTTGTTGAGTGCCATCGAATCGGTTATGACCTTTAGTGACCCTGTATAGGGCTTCCGAGAAGTGGTTGGTAGGTTTAAACCACTGACCTTGTAGTTCAAACCAACCTTGAGGTCAAATTGTTGTTTTTAAGTGCTTTTGAGTCAGTTACAACTCATAGCGACCCTGGACAGGGTTTCCGAGGAGTATCTGGTGAATCTGAACTGTCAACCTTATAGTTCAAACTGACTTTGTGGCCTAGTGCTTTATCCCACAATGCCCATCAGTACAATTGTTATTATTGTTGTTAGGTGCCATCGAGTAGGTACTGACCCACAGAGACCTTATGCACAGCAGAACAAAACACTGCTCAATCCTGGGCCAACCTCACTACTGTTGCCATGCTTGAGTCCATCGATGGCACCACTTAATCAATCCATCTTGTTGGGTGTCTTCCTCTTTTTCTGTGACCCTCCACCTTACCAAACATGATATCCTTCTCCTGTGACTGGTCCCGCCTGACAATATGTCCAAAGTATGAGAGACTTAGTTTGGCCATCTTGGCCTCCA
>NW_006408520.1:12863197-12865137 GCF_000296735.1 Chrysochloris asiatica
CAGCCCGATTCGTAACCACTACGCTACCAGAGCTCCTGAGTGTTTTTTCTGTGGCAGATACTTGAGTCCCTTAACAGTGTTATTGTTGTTGTTAGGTGCTATCAAGTCAGTTCTGACCTAAAAACCCTATGCAAAACAGAACAAAGTACCACCCAGTCTTGTGCTATCCTCACAATTGCTGCTACACATTGTTGCTGCCACTGTGCCAATTCATGTTTGATGGTCTTCCTCTTTTCCATTGTCCTTTCACTTGAGTCAAACTTGATTTCCTTCACCTGGAGTAGATTTTTCCTGCTAATATGCCCACAGTATGATAGATGAAGTCTGGTCATCTTGGCTTCTAAGGCTCATTCTTTTTGTACTTCGTCTGGTACAAATATGCTTGTTTTCCTGGCAGTCCAAGATACATTCAATATTCTTCGCAAACACCATAACTCAAATGCATCAATTCTTCTACTGTCTTCCTTATTCATTGTCCAACTTTCACATGCTTATGGAGCTATTAAGAATACAATGGTAAAAAAAAAAGAATACAATGGTTAGGTCAGGTGCACCTTAGTCCTCAAACTAACATCTTTAATGTATAATATTTTAAAGAAGTCTTGTACAGCAGATTTGCCTAATGCAGTAAGTCATTTGTTTTCTTGACAGATGCTTCCATGAATGTTGATGGTGAATCCAAGCAAAATGAAGTCTTTGGCAGCTTAAATCTTTCTCCATTTATCAAGATGTTAATTATTGGTCCTGAGGTGAGAATTATTGTTTTCTTTACATTGACAGGCAACCCATACTGAAGACAGTGGTCTTTGATCTTCGTTAGTAAGTATTGTAAGTCCTCATTGTTTTCAAAAAGCAAGGTTGTATTATCTACATATTGCAGGTTGTTAATGAGTTTTCCTCTAATCCTAATGCCGCATTCTTCTTCATATAATTGAGATTCTCTTATTATTTGCTCAGCATACAGGTTTAGTAAGTACAGCTAAATAATACAACCCTGGCACACATATTTCCTCATTTTGAACTATTCAGTATCCCTTTGTTCTGTTCGAACAATTGCCTCTTGATTTATTTACAAGTTCATCTTGAGCACAATTAGGAATCAAGAATACTCATTCCCTGCAATGTTGTCCATAATTTTTCATGATTCACACAGTGAAAACCTTTGGCATAATCAACAAAACACAGATAAGTTTCTTACTGATATTCTCTGTTTTCAATCAAGATCCACCTAACATCAGCAATGATATCCCTCATTCCATGTCTTCATTTGATTATGGCTTGAACTTCTGGCAGCTCCCTGTCAATGTATTGTAACAATCATTTTTTAGTTATCTTTAGCAAAATTTTACTTGCATATGATATTAATGATATTGTCCAATGATTTCCACATTCCATTGGGTGGGTTACCTTTCTTCAGATGGGTACAAATATGGTTCTCTTCCAATCAGTTGTCCAGGTAGCTGTTTTCCAGATTTCTTGGTGTAGATAAGTGAGTGCCTCCAGTGCTGCTTCAGTTTATTGAATATTTCAATTTGTATTCTATTAATTCCCAGTGCCTTGTTCTTTGTCAATACCTTCAGTGCATGTTGAATTTCTTCCTTCAGTACTATTGACTCTTGACCATATGTTACCTCTAGAAATATTTGAACATACACCATTTCTTTTTGGAACGGTGTCTCGCTGCATACCTTTCATCTTCTTTTGGTGCTTTCTGCATCATTCAATATTTTGCCTAAAGAATTCTTCAGTATTGCATGTCAGTGCTTGAATTTTTTTACTCAGTGCTTTCAGCTTGAGGAAGGCTGAGCATGTTCTTCCCTTTTGGTTTTCTAATTCCTGATCTTTGCACATTTTGTTGTATATTTGATTTTGTCTTCTTGGGCATCCCTTTGAAATTTTCTGTCCAGCTCTTTTACTTCTGCATTTCTTGCATTTGTTTA
>NW_006408520.1:12867237-12874091 GCF_000296735.1 Chrysochloris asiatica
TATGAGTCAGAACCGACTCCACAGTACTTAACAACAACAACAAGATTCTCTGGCTTCATCTCCAGAATATACTTTGGAAAAATATATAGAAAATAAATACCAAATGCAGGTCAAATTCTTTTAACTCTTCAAATTGTACTTTAGAGGTCACCAGGCCAAAATCTATGAGACTAGCCTAGAATGTCTTTTGAGTGGAGAGATTTATTATTTGTGGGACGAAAGATATAATCAAAGAACTTGTCCCTTCCACTACTGGGGATCAGCCTCTTGCCTTAAGGGCTTTTTTATCTTTCTTTCTTTCTGTTTTTAGCTTTTGTCATGTTGTTCTGTCACTTAGTGTCAAATGGGGCAAAATCTTTTTCCCTTTGTAACTAATCATTGCTGACATGTAGTTAAAAATCTTTTACTCTAGAGAACTTGCCTGTGGTTTTAGGTCAACCTCACCCAGTGTGAAAAGACAGTGTCTCTGAGTCTGGGATCTAAAAATACGACAAGTTTGTTGTATGCTGACACTTAATAGTACATTAGCCTGGGTCATCTCTCACTGAGGTAATGTGCTGTCTAAAGGGTCTACAGCAAGTGGATCACTGGCCTTGCTCAAAGCTTGCCTGGATGCGGCAAATGAAAAGGGACTTCACAGGCTCTCTACCCCTTGGCAACTGACTTCCACTTGACTATTTAAGGTAATTATAATAGTTAGAGTCTTGGTATGGCACTGTAGGATAATGCACTGGACCACTAGGTCAGTTTGAACTTCAAGGTCATGGTTCAAAATCACCAACCATTTCTATAAAGTTCTATACTGGGTGACTCAACAGTACCTAACAACAACAACATCCTAACTCTTCAATGCTAAAAAAATATGCTAGCTTTTCAGTTATTCTTGTTTTGTAATTAGTTTCCTAGATTCTTACTGTTTTTTTGTGTAAAAAAACTGTTGATTTTGAAGATTTGAGTTTATTGAAATATAATTTATATATAGTAGAATTCACTCTCTTTGATGTAACATTATATATGTTTTGACAAACCTATAGAACCTGGATGTTATAAATGGTTAATGAACTTGGTTGCTAACTGGAGGTTGGAGGTTCAAGTCCACTCAGAGGTTCCTCAGAAGAAATTTCTGGTGATCTACTTATGAAAAATCAACAATTGAAAACCCTATGGAATACAATTCTATTCTGTCACAAATGAAGTCATTATGAATCAGAGTTATCTTGATTACAACTTTATTGTTATTACATATAAATAGATATATGTATATATTGTTTTGTTGTTAAGTGCTGACAAACCAGTTGTCTGTCAGTTTGTCATACTTTGGTAACTTGTGTGTTGCTGTGATGCCAGAAATTCTGCTCCCAGTATTTTAAATACCAGCAGGGTCACTCATGGTGGACAGATTTCAACTGAGCCTCCAGACTAAGACACACTAGGGAGAAGGAAAGGCAGACAACTTCAGAATAGTTAGCCTCTGAATACCTTATGAATAGCAGTAGAACACTGTCTGATAACACCAGAATATTAAATATTGACACATGATGAATAGCTCCAGAGTATTGTCAGATATAATGCTGGAAGATGAGCCCCTCAAGTTGGAAGGTGCTCAATATACAACTGCAAAAGAGAGGGCTCCTCAAAAGAGAGCTGACTGTGATGACACAAATGGAGTAAAGTATTTAGGACCTTCATTTGCTGATGGGGCACAACTCAAAATGAGGAGAAACAGTTGTAAACATCCATTAACAATTAGAACATGGAATGCACAACGTATGAATCTAGGAAAATTGGTAGTTGTTAAAAATGAAATCAAATTCATAAATATCTATGGCAAAGTCATTAGTGAGCTGAAATGGACTAGTCTAGGTCATTTTGAATCTGACAATCATGGTTCATTGTGATGGGACTTAAAAATAAAGAGGAACGGCATCACAGTCATCAACAAAAAGAACATTTTCAAAATCTAACTTGAAATATAATGCTGTTTGTGATAGGATAATATCTATATGCCTACAAGGTAGATCAGTTAATACCACAATTCTTAAAATTTCTGAGAACCTATCAAAGCCCGGGAATGATGAATCTGAAGAATTCTACCAACTTCTTCCATCTGAATTGATCAAACATGCGATCAAGATGTACTGATAATTATGGTAATTGAAATGCAAAGGTTTGAAACAAAGAGGAATAATCAGTAGTTGGAAAATATGACCTTGGTGGTAGATATGATGCTATAATAACATCATATAATATAAATATAAATAACATAATTATAATAACAACATATAATATAATATAAATAATATCACATAACAGAATCTTGCAAAACCAATAACTTCTTAATTGAAAATACCTTTTTAAAACAGCATAAAAGATGACTATACATTTGTATCTCACCAGATGGAATACACAAAAATCAAATCAATTAGAACCGTGGAAAGAGTCAGTGGGAAAGGTCCATATCATCAGCTAAAACCAAACAAGGAGTAGACTATGGTCATATTCAAGTTCAGGCTGAAGCCGAAGAAAATGAAAACAAACCTACAAGAGCCAAAATATGATCTTGAACATGTCCTGAATTTAGGGATCATCTCAAGAACAGATTTGAGGCATAATACACTAATGACCAAAGACAAAAGTTGTGAGATGACTTCAAGAACAATATACAAGAGGAAAGCAAAGGTCATTACAAAGATAAGTAAGAAGGAAAAGACCAAAATGGATGGTCAGAAGAGACTCTGAAACTTACTCTCCAGTGTAGAGATGCTAAAGCAAATGGAAGAAATGAGAACATGATGAAGAACACCAGAATATTATCAGATATAGTGCCAGAAGTTGAGCCCCTCAAATTGGAAGGCATTCAAACTGGGGAAGAGCTGCCTCCTCAAAGTAGAGTTGACCGTGATGATGTAAATAAAGTAATAACCTTCATTTGCTCATGGGGCATAACTCAAAATGAACAGAAAGAGCTGTAAAAACCCATTAACAATTTGAACATGGAATGTATGAATTATGAATATAGAAAAATTGTAAATTGTCAAAAATGAAATGGAATGTAGAAACATCGATATCCTAGGCATTAATGAGCTGAAGTGGACCGGTATTGGTCATTTTGAACCTGAAAATCACATGGTTTACTATTCCAGGAATTACTAATTGAAGAGGAATGGTGTCACACTCACACTGATCTTCAAAAAACAGTATATGAAGATCTGTCTTGAAGGATCTGTCTGTGATAGGATAATATCCACACGCCTGCAAAGTACTTGAAACAACACATTTGAAGCATTAGATAGCAAAAACCAAAGACCAGAAGAGTTGTGGAAATGACATCAAGAACATCATGCAGGTAGAAAAAGATCCTAAGAAAACAGGAAAGAAGGAAAAGGCCAAAACAGATGTCGGAAGAGACTCTGAAACTTGCTCATGAGTATAGAGATGCTAAAGCAAATGGAAGACATGAGGAGGTCCAAGAGGTGAACAGAAAATTTCAAAGGTCAGCTTGACAAGACAAAGTTAAATATTATTTTTAAAAAATGTGCAAAGATCTGGAATTAGACAACTAAAAGGGAAGAACACGCTTAGCATTTCTCAAACTGAGGGAACTGAAGTCTTGATCTGTGGTACTGAGGATTTTATGGGAAAAATATTGAATGATGTAGAAAGCATCCAGAAAGGTGGAAGGAATATGCATAGTCACTGTATCAAAAAGAAATGGTAGATGTTCAAACATTTCAAGAGGTAGCATATGATCAAGTGCCAATGGTCCAGCCCTTCCAAGGCTGAAACTCAAAGGGAACACATGAGAAGCCATGTAAGCTTTCTGGTGACCATGTTGGTCTACTGGCGAGTGGAAGAGGGGAAAAGCAGCAATGAAGAAATGGGCTGAGTTCAACCACGTTCCATAGACTCCCATTGACCTGGCGATGAGATAGAGAAGATGAAGGGCTGGCTGGTCCTAAGTGTGGTGAAATCTGGGAACTTATGAGCTTATGGACAAGGACATAGCCACGCAGGGCTAGAGTTGAGAGTGAGTCATAAAGCTGATATGAAGTGAAGGGAGACATACCATTTGACTTAGCCTGGATGGCTTGCTAATCAGAACTAGGCTAGAGGAAGATTAAAAAAAAAACAACAACAACAATAAAGAAAATGAATGTTGTTGTTGTTAAGTGCCATTCAGTGAATTGCAGTTCAAATGGCTTTGCAGTCTGGCACATTAACCCACAGCATCATACCAGGACTTTGATGAACTTGACCTATACTTATGGATGTAGTAGTTCAAAATACCAACTGAGAGGGAAGGAATCTTCACATCAAGTATCAATTCTATCCCCTCTGTATACAGGGTAGATAGGGACAGGCAACTTAGACATTGGTTATCTAAAATGAGGGGGTGATAAAGGCACCAAGTGATTGGCTTACAAGTTTTCAAGAAGAAGTTTAGCTTAAGAGTATGTGGGGGGAGATAGAGTCCCTACTGAATAGTTTTCATCTTGTCTAGATGGGTCTGGTGAAAAGAGATGGAGATAAGATTCTTATGACGCAATAGCAAGAAGTTGTTACCATAACTAATTGTGACTGTCACACCTGTAAAGGTAGAAGTTTTGCAACAAAAACAGGGTGTAGTTAATCTTATAGTCCAGAAATAGAGTGTCCTAGGACCATCAAGGGAGAAGAGCATGATCAGAATGTGGAACCCTATCCAGACAAGCAGTGACACCAGAAATGGAGGTAGAGATGAGAACATGGAGAGAGGGAGCAGATGAGGACTCTAAACTCATAGAAAGAGAGGGACTGAGTACTGGTGGCCAGGAAGCAGGCTTGCAGATGTGCCCTTTGGTTGTATAAATTATTATATATTTCTGAGTGTTTTTGTATACATCCTCCTACCCCCCAAAATACAGAGGGAATGGAAACAAATACTGTTGAATGATCATTGCAATGAAAGGATGGTGTAACGCCAATGTTTTTCCATGTAAACTATCACTCAGTTCACAATTGGAAAAAAAAAAAAAGGAGCCAATGGTCCAGAAGAAAGAAGTCCAAGGTGCATTGAAGGCATTGGTAAATAAAAAGGCACCAGTAATAGATGGAATACAAATTGAAATCTTTCAACAAACTGATGTGTCACTAGAGACACTCACTCATCTATGCCAAGAAATTTGGAGGACAACTACCTTGTTAATTGACTGGGAGATACATATTTGTGCCCATTCCAAAGAGAGGTGACCCAACAGAATGCAGAAATCATTGGACAATATCATTGATATCCCATGGCAGTACAGTTTTACTAAAGATAATACAAAGTTGGCTGCAACCATACATTGACAGAGAATTTCCAGAGGTTCAAGCTGGATTGAGAAGAGGACCTGGAACAAGGGATATCATTGTTGACATCAGATAGATCTTGACTGAAAGCAGAGAATACCAGAAAGTTGTTTGCCTGTGTTTCATTGACTACACAAAAGGATTCAACTGTGTGGATCATGACAAGCTATGGACAAAATTGCAAAGTATAAGTATTCCAGAACACTTAGTTGTGCTCATAAGGAACCTGTATCTACTTTGGTGAATTTTTTGTTCAAATATTTTGCCTTTTTTTTAAATGAAATTTGCTTTTCTTATTAAGAAGTTCCTGGATGGTGCAAAGGATTAATGAGCTTGGTTGCTAATGAAAACGTTAGAATTTTAATTGCACCCAAAGTCCCCTCAGAAGAAAAGTCTTGGAGATCTACGTCCAAAATTTCTGACATTGAAAATCATATGCAGCATAGTTCTACTCTGACATACACCTTGTTTTTAGGTGTTGTTGAGTTTGCTACCCTGTGCACAATAGAAGGAAATACTACCAGGTACTGTACCATCTTCACAATTGCTGCTATGTTTGAAGAATGAATAAGGAAGACTTAGAAAAATAGATTCATTTCAATTATGCTGTCAGTGAATGGTCTTCTTTATTCATTGTTCAACTTTCACAAGCATCTGAGGCCACTGAAAATGTCATGCTTGGGTCAGGCACACCTTAGTCCTCTAGCTAACATCTTTGCTCTTCAACACTTTAAAGAGGTCTTTTACAACAGATTTGCTTAATGCAAGGCATCTTCTAACTTCTTGACTGCTGCTTCCATGAGTGTTGATAATGGATCCCAGAAAACTAAGTTTCTGACAACTTCAACCTTTTTTCCATTTTCCATATTGTTATTTATTGTTCCCACTGTGAAGATTTTTGTTTTCTTTACACTGAGGTGCAATACATACTGAAAGCTGTTTTCTTTGATCTTCATCAATATTTCAAGTCCTCTTCACTTCTAGCAAGCAAGGTTGTTATCTGCATATCTCAGGTTGTTAATGAATCTTATTCTAATCCTGATGCCACGTTCCTCTTAATACAATCAAAATTCTCCAATTAATGCTCAGCATACAGACTGGGCAACTATTATGAAAGAATATAACCTTGGAACATACCTCTCCAGATTTTAAACCATTCAGTATCCCCTTTTTCTATTCCACAGATTGCCTCTTGGTCCATGTACAAGTTCCTTGTGTGTTATGTGTTATAGAATTATCTGTTATGGAATCCCCAGTCTTAACAATGTTATCCACAGTTTGTTATGATCCACACAGTCTAATGCCTTTACATAGTCAATAAAGCACAAGTAAACATACTTTTTGGTATTCTATGCTTTTAGCCAAGATGATGTCAATACTAACATCCCTAGTTCAATGTCACCTTCTGAATTCAGCTTGAATTTTTGGCATACATCGGATCTGATATATATGGGATCACCGATACTTGGAGTGTTGTTGTTGTTGTTGTCAGGTGCCATCGAGTCGGAACCGACTCATAGCGACCC
>NW_006408520.1:12875646-12879311 GCF_000296735.1 Chrysochloris asiatica
TCAATAATTTGCCCAGTGAATCTTTCAATAGCGAAAGTCGAGGCTTGAATTTTTTCTTCAGTTCCCCCAGCTTGAGAAATACTGACCGTGTTCTTCCAAGTACACTTGGAGTGTACTTGATGGCAAATCATTTTTCTTATCATTGAACATTCTTTATATGAGGATAGATAAACAAGTATTGCTACTAGGTTTTCAACTCATGAATGCACGGGTTTATTCCAAACAAAATTTGTTCAACCATATCTCTGTTATCAGTTGGTAACTGCAAGCAAGTTCTCTCAGTAATATGCTTGTCTTTGGCTTTAGCAAGAGTTCCGTGAAAACAGTGGCTCCCGGGGTTAGCTGGAGGGGAGGTGAAGCAATGTTGGGTTAGTTAAATTCAAGGCAGAGAGATAAACTCAGAAGATTATGTTAACTGTATTTTGAGATTGCAAAGGACTAGTCTTGATAGATTTTCTCAAAGAACACAGGATATCATGAGGACTTACTAGAAAGAAATTTTAAGAAAATGAAAAAACTGTTCTATGAGAAAAAAAGCCAAGAAAACTACACAGAGGAATCTTTTTTCCATCATGGCAACGCTTACTCTTCCAGGTTAGCAGCAGCTGTCCTGTGAGAAGTCCTCACCCCATTTACCCAACAACATGGGTCTTGCTCCTTCAGTCTTCCTTTTGTTACCAAAATTCAAAGAACAGTTTAAAAGAACATGATTTGAGTTACTAGAGGATGTCAAAACTGCCATTTTGACATATTGTAAATCGATGAGTGCAAAGCTGTTTGGGAAAGGATTAAAGAAATGGAAACACCACCTTCAGAAATGTAGAGAGGACATATCAAGAAACAGAAGCTTTTACATTTTGATATTTTTATTTAATAAAGGTTGATATGATTTTGTAAGGTGCTCTGGTAGCACAGTAGTTATGAGTTGGGCTACTAACCTCAAGATCCATCAGCACTTTGAAACTACCAGCTGTTCCACAGGAGAAAGATGAGATTTTCTACTTGTGCAAACCCTATGCAGGGTCACTATGAGTCAAAACCGTCTCCACAGCACATAACCAACCAACCATGATTTTGTAGCAATTCTTTTTGACTTAACCTCTTATATTCTGAATACAAGCTCATGACAGTTCAAATTGATTCAAAAAGGTCAAATGTTACCTGCTATTTATTTGACTCTCTCTTTCAATAGAATTGTGACAAGAACAAGATGATGTATACATTTTGTGTTTCTTGTTGCTATTGTCAAGTACCGATAAGTCTGTTCCAACTCATAGAGACCCTGTATAGGGTCTGAGTAACAGCTTATAGGTTTGAATTGCTGATATTGCTTATCCTATAACACCACACTTCAAATGGAAATACCATCTCTTTTGTATAATGATGGTCTTCTTTTAATCTTTAGGAGACTCACTTAATGTAATAAGCTGATCCAGGGCTTAGACCTTGTTCCTTTCTTTGCTATCACATTCATTTACTTGGTGATCTCATTTAGTTGATAGATTTAAATACCATCTCTACCCAAGCTATGGTCTTTTCAGTCACCTCATATGCTTTTGAAAGCTGGGCAATGAAAAAGGAAAAGAATTGATGCATTTGAATTATAGTATTGGTGGGAAATCTGGTAGCACAGTGGTTATGAATTGGGCTGCTAACCTCAAGGTCAGCAGTCCAAAACTACCAGCTCCGTAAAGATTTACAGCTTTGGAAACCCTATACAGGGTCACTATGAGTCAGAACCGACTCCATGGCACATAACAAAAACAACAATTGGTGAAGACTATCAAAGCTACCATGTATGTCTTAGAAGTACAGACAGAATGCCCGCCCTAGAAGTGAGGATGGTAAGACTTTGTCTCACGTACTTGGGGCATGTTGTCAGGAGGGACAAGTCCATAGCAAAGGATTTCATCGTTCATAAAGTAGGGGGTCAGCAAAAAAGAGAAAGCTCCTCAATGAGATGAATTGACACAATGGTTACAACAATGGGCTAGCAAAGAATCAGACAATTCATCGTTCTATTGTACTTAGGGTCATATGAGTTAGAGTTGACTGGATGGCACCTAGCAAATATGCATGAATATCAATAATCATGAGGATTGGCTGTCTATTTGATTAACCTCTTGCTTGAATGGTGCTAACACAGTCAGAATATTTCTTAAAGTTCATGTTTGACTCTCCAAGTGTCATTTTGTAATACATTGGGGTAAATATTTGTCTTTATGTTTGTGGAAATATCTTTCTAAAATCACAAAGGGAGGCAATGTTGTTGTTGTTGTTGTTATGTGCCGTGGAGTCGGAACCGACTCATAGCGACCCTGTACAGGGTTTCCGAGGGTGTAAATCTTTACGGGAGTAGAAAGCCTCATCTTTCTCCTGCGGAGCAGCTGGTAGTTTCGAACTGCTGACCTTGCGGTTTACAGCCCGATTCGTAACCACTACGCTACCAGAGCTCCAATAGGAGTATACAATTTTGTATACAAGTATTTATTTTACAGACCACGTTTTAGGACTATTCAGTGCATAATGCCAAGTTGTTGTTGTTCAGTGCCATTGAGTAATTTCCAACTCATGGTGGTGGTGGTCGTTATGTGCTGTGAAATCGGTTCCAACTCTTAGCTTTGCTGTATAGGGTGTTTGAGGCTGTAAATCTTTACAGGAGCAAAAAAGCTCCTCTTTCTCCTGCAGAATAGCTGGTAGTCTCAAACTTCTAAAAGGTGAGCAGGCCAACTATAATCACTATGCTACCGGAACTCCTTTCAACTCATAGCAACCCTGTATAGGGTTTCCAAAGAATGGCTGGTGAGCTTGAACCACCGACTTTTCCATTCAAACCAACCTTTCAGTCTAGCGCATTATCCCACAGCACCACTCCAAGACTCCATAAAGCCAAGTAGATCTATATATCTTCCATCCTAAATCTGCTCTACTTCAGTTTTCCTCATCCAAGTTGATAAGCACCTTTGTTCTTTCCAGTTCCTCGGGGAAAACAAAACAAAAAACTATGACTACTCTCTTTAGCATCCCATATCTAATCCATCTATAATGTTATTGTCTCGACTTTGAATATGTATCAAGAATATAATTACTTCTGAAAAGTTGCACCGTTACACACTGACCCTAGACACCAACGATTCTCACCTGCAGTATTGCAATATTTATTAAAGAGTTCTATCTGCTTTCTCCCTTATTCCCCACATGCGGTGTCAACATGGCAACCTGAGCAGTCAATTAAAAACCTAATTCAGGTCATTTTATTTATCTTCTTAAAATCCTGACATGGAAAAAATGCAAAGCCAAAGTCTTCACAATTATTTACAAGGCTCTACATTACCTGTTCCCTCTCCTATTATCTCTGAATTCCTTTATAAAAATACTTTAGAGTTCTGTTCTTATCACCAAATTTCAACAGCATATTTTTCATGTAGTTAAAATTAAATAGTGTGAATGAGAAGATGTATTACCAATATCAAGTATGCACTGAGTCAATCATAAAGCTAACAACAGAATTTAATTCCTTGTCCGGTCCTAATTCTATATTCCAACTACAAGATATTCTGCATTCCCAGCTCTGGTAGTGTAGTGGTTACGAATTGGGCTGCTAACCTCAGGGTCAGCAGTTTGAAACTACCAGCTGTTCCATGGGAGAAAGATGAGGCTTTCTG
>NW_006408520.1:12880220-12885755 GCF_000296735.1 Chrysochloris asiatica
AAAGGTGATTTTTTTATACCTTATAATCTTATTTTCATAACACTTTATTCATGCTTTTGTCATTCTTCCTTTATTTTATTATTCTTTTCTTTTTTGCCCCTGCCCAAGCAGATGGCAAAAACCTTATCGCGTTGGGAAAAAGCTGCTGGTGAAAATCCTGAACCTGAAAGAGAATGGTGAATTTGCAGGGGATGAATCAAGTTCTCACACACTGGAAACCAGCCAACCTAATCAATATATAGATCTACTTGGCTTTATGCATTAAATGTTCCTGAAAAGTTGTCTATAAAATAAATATTTGTATACAAAACCATATACTCCTACTGCCTTCCTTTGTGATTTTTAGAAATGTGTTCACACACACACAAAGAAAAATATTTACCCCAACATATTACAAAATGACACTGGGGAAAACCAAACAGGCTAAAAAAATATTCTGGCTTTGTCAACACCACTCAAGCAAGAAGTTCATCAAATGGACAACCAATCCATAAGATCATTGATATTCCTGCAAAAGCACAACTATGTCAAAATACACAATCAATTACTGCTCAAATATTTAAACAGCCTTCCTAGCCCTAGATATTGGATATTTAATAAAACCCAGTAGAAATAAATGAAAATTCTTTCAGGGGCATAGTTAAGCATCCGTGCTTTGCAGTTAATAGTTAGGCTGCTATTACCCTGTTAAGTAACCACACACTATTTTACCAATCAATAAATGTTTGCTGACTTTAATGAGTGACTAACTAATTTAAAAAAAAAAAAAAAAAAAAAAAGCGAGATTCTATTCTCTTACCTGATAAAAACCATTGTAGAATCACCTGAAAGAACTCTGGTGACACAGTGGTTAAAGCACTCGGCTGCAAACTGAAAGGTCAACAGTTTAACCTTCCCAGGGATTACAATATAACTATTTTTTAACTTTCTCTGCAGGAGAAAGATGTGGCAGTCTGCTTTCATAAAGATACATAGCCTTGGAGACTCAATGGGAACCCTACATTTTGTCCTGTAAGGTCTCTCTGGCAGTACGAATTGGGTTTGATTTGCAATTACAGAAATTTACTTACTACTTCCAAATAGCACTAAAAACGTTAAAGTGAGATATCGATTTTGTTCTTAAGTGCTGTTGAGTCGATTCTGACTCCTAGCGACCCTGTACATAGTTTCTATGGAGTAGCTGGTGAGTTTGAACCACATACCTTGTGATTCAAACTGACCATGCAGTCCAGTGCTTATCCTATGGCACCACATCAGGACTCCAAGATAAAGATATCAGGTATATAAATTGGAATGTGACCTCAGTATGATAACTACATAGATACAACTCTACACAATTTAGGAAAATCATGAACAAACTCCTAAATTACATGTGATTTACAGAGTCCTGGTGTGGCACTGTGGGTTAATGTGTAAGACTTGCAAAGCATTTGAAATGCAGGGTTGGTGGTTCAAGCTCACCAGCTGCTCCTTGGAAACACTTGCAGGGTCACTATGGGTTGGAATTAACTCGAATGCAGTTTACAACAACAACAAATTATATGTGACTTGTAATACCAACCTCATGGAGTGGCTCATAGAATTATATACTAATTTTCTTTCGTTTATAACATGGTGGCTCCACAGGAAAAACTGTGTTCTTTGAACCATGAGGTCATCTGTCTGAGTCTGCTAGCCATTGCTCCTACAAAGATTTAAAGCCTTGGAAACCCTCTACATGGTTGCAATGAGTTGGAACGATTCAACAGCACTTAACAAAAACAACAATTATCTCTCATCAATCATATGAAATAAATATTACTTATAACGATCTGGCAGATGTACACACTGAAGCCTGAAAAATTAAATAACTTATTGCTATGCACATAGTAGAATTTGTGTTCCATTACTCATCTGTAAATTGACCAGATTGTGGTAGTTTGTGTGTTGTTGTGACGCTGAAAAATACATCATCAGTATATTAAATACGAGCAGGGTTAAAAATGGTGGAGAGGTTTCAGCAGAGCTTCAAGATTAAGAAAGACAAGGAAGAAAGAGGCAGACAACTTATGAATCATTGTTGTTGTTGTTAGATGCCATAGAGTCAGTACCCACTGATAGCTACCTTATGCACAACACAAGGAAACGCTGCGTGATCCTGCGTCAATCTCACAATTATGTTATGCTTACACCCACTGCTGCTGTCACTGTGTCAGCCCATCTCATTGGCAGTATTCCTCTTTTTAGCTGACCCTCCTCTTTACCAAGCATTATGTCCTTCTCCTTTTAATATTTTTGAAGTATGAAAGACTAAGTCTCACCATTCTGGCTTCTAAGGAGCATTTTGTCTATACTCCTTCAACACAGATTTGATTATTCTTCTGTCAGACCATGGTACTTTTAAAACTCTCCTTCAATACCTTAACTCAAGTATATCAATTCTTCCACAGTCTTCTTTATTCATTGTCTAACTTTCACATGTCTATGAGATTATTTAAAATACCATGACTTAGGACATGTGTATCTTAGTCCTCAAATGGATAGCTTTGCTCTTGAACACTTTGAAGGGGTCTTGTGCAGCAGATTTGCCTAATGAAATATGTCATTTGATTTTTTTGACTGCTGATTCCATGTGTGTTGATGGTTGATCTGAGCAGAATGAAGTCTTTGAGAACTTCAATTTTTTTCTCCATTCATTTTGATGTTATTTATTGGTCCAGTGTTAAAGCTTTTTGTTTTCTTCACATTGTGGTGCAAGCCATACATAAGGCTATCATCTTTACTCTTCATCAGTAAGTATTTTAAGTCATTTTCACTTTCAGCAAGCAAGGTTGTATTTTTTGCATATCACAAGTCCTTAATGTTTTTCTTTCACGCCTTTCTTCTTCATATAATCCAGCTTCTCAGTCTATGTGCAGATTGAATAAATATGATGAAAAAACACAACCCTGGTGCACATCTTTCCTGATTTGAAACCATTTATTGTCCCCTTGTTCCGTTCAAAATGACAGAGGTTCCTCATTAGCACAATTAAGTGTTCTGAAATACTCATTCTCTGCAATGTTGTCCATAGCTTGTCATGATCCACACAATCAAAAGAATTTTCATAGTTAATAAAGGGCAGGTAAACATCTTTCTGGTATTCCTGTTTTCAGCCAAGATCCATCTGATGTCAGCATTGATGTCCTTCATTCTACGTGCTTGGCTGAATCTGGCTCGAACCTCTGGCAGTTCCCTATCAATGTATTGTTGTAGAATTTTTAAATTATCTCTACCAAAACTTTACTTACATATGATATTAATGATATTGTCCAGTGAATTCTGCATTCTATTGGGTCACCTGTCTTTGGAATGGGCACACACATGGATCTCTTCCAATCAGTGTTCCAATTAGCTGTTTTAATTTTTGACACAGGTGAGTGAGCCTCCATGCTGACTCAGTTCATTAAAATATTTCAATTTTTACTCCATCAATTCCTTGAGTTTTATTCTTTGCTAAAGTCCTCAATGCACCTTGAAATTCTTCCTTCAGTACCATTGGCTTTTGAGCACATGCTGCCTCTCAAAACAATTGATCACTGACCATTTCTTTTTTGGTGCAGTGACTCTGCATTTCTTCCATCTTTTTTTTCTGCTTTCTGCATTACTCAATATTTTGCCCAAAGAATCCTACAATATTGCATGTGGATGCTTGACTTTTTTTCTTTAGTCCTTACAGCTTGAGAATTGCTAAGCATGTTCTTTCCTTTTGACTTTCTAACTCCAGGTCTTTGCATATTTCATTATAATATTTGACTTTACATTCTTGAGATAGCCTTTGAAATTTTCTGCTTAGCTTTTTTACTTCCTCATTTTTTCCATTTGTATAAGCATCTCTGTACTGGAGAGCAAGTTTCATTGTCTCTTCTGACATTTTTTTTTTTTTTTTTTTTACTTTTTATTGTGAATTTAGTGAAAGTTTACAGAGAAGATCTTAGGTTTACATTCAACAAATTATATGTTGTTGTTGTTTTCATCTCAATGACTACAATCCCCTCCCTGCAACAACAGTTACCATACTTCCTCCCTGTGATGCCTCATTTACACTTTATATTTCACAGATAAAGAAAGCAAAAGTATTTGATGTATATAGACAACACAAAAAATGCATATTCATATAAATGTCCAAAGAGCACATTCTGTAAGCCACCATCCTGGCACAGGAACACAACCTTACTAAGTCCATGGGCCTAGAGTCTGCAGCTGCTCTGTCTCTCCATACCACTGCCTCTGGAATCGTCTCTGCTGTCGTTACTTTTCTAGGTTGGATTTCATGTTCCACTCATGGTCTTCTTTCTTGATGGTTCTAGGATTATCAGCACCTGAAAGATTAGCTACTCCCCACTTTCAGTTGCACCTCTTCTGCAATTACAGTTGTGGAAATCACAATTAATCCTGCTAATAATTACTCACAATTTAATCATAAAACCCTATCATCATCATCCCCCATTCCCTTTCACCAGATCCATCTGGAAAATAAGAAAAATATTCAGTAGGGATTCTACCTCACTCCCCTCATTCTGAAACTAAGCATACTCATAAAAACTTGTAAACTAGTCACTTCATGCCTTTATAGTTGCCACCTTTTTTTGATAGCCAATGTCTAAACTGTCCTTCTCTATCAACCCAGTACCTGGTGTGATGCTGTGGGATTGAAGCACTAGACATGAAGGTCAGTTTCAACCACAAGGCCAGTGGTTCAAACTCACTAGCCTCTCCTTGGAAACCCTATAAATGGATTGCTATGAGTCAGAATTGACTTGATGGCACTGAACAGCAAAAACACCAACAGCAGCCCAGTACAACGATGAACAAATGTGTTCCTTGATATGAAGAATCTTTCCATTCTGGTTGGAATTTTGAGAAAGTGCCTCCATAAGCAAAAGATCAGTTTATCAAATTGTAGCAATTTATACTTGCTCACAGTATCAAACATCTTTATCTTCATCTGATAGAGTTCTAGTTAGCTAGCCATCCAAGCTAGGTCAAATGGGTACTAGCTGCATATTTGGGAGTTCATTCACACCTTCCTGCACTTCAGACCAGATGACCTCTTCATTCTTAGCCCTAGCTCCCAGGGACTAGGTCAGTGCCTAAGGGTTCAGGAGCTCAAACATCTCCCTAAATTTCAGACCAGCCATCCCCTTTTCCTCTCTCTTTCATCACAAGGACAACTGGTGTCAAGGGAACATGGCCAAATTCAGCCCCTGTCTTCATAGCTGCATTTCCCCTATTTCCATTCACAAGTAGACCCAGATGGTCACCAGCAAGCATATTAGACTGCTTGTGGGTTCCCTTTGAGTCAATCCTATATGGGAATTTTCTCTGATGGGCTGACTTTTCTTGCCTTGATGCCTTCAAAGCAAACAGCTTGCTTTGTATTCAAACAGCCAAACAGTCTGCTTTTTACCTGCAGGTCTTTCTTTCAGTAAGAATCATCTGTTCTCTCAGCAGTTCTGGGTTCGTTTGCATTGACATCCAATTTGATCTTTTTCTTCTTTCTTGTCTTTTTATTGA
>NW_006408520.1:12887075-12890475 GCF_000296735.1 Chrysochloris asiatica
TGAAATCTGTCCATCATGGCTGACCCTGCTGGTATTTAAAGTATGGGTGACATAGCTTCCAGAACCACAGCAACACACAAACCACCAAAACATGACAAACTAACAGATGAGTGGTAGTCTGAATACAGAGTATTCACTGTAAAGCTTACAAAGAGAAGAGGAACATAGTCTGATAGAATGACATAAGATGAGCCCCTCAGGTTGAAAGACACTCAAAATATGAGTGGTCAAGAGCTGCTTCCTCAAAGTAAATTTGACCTTCATAGCTTTAACAAAGCAAAATCAGAACCTTAATTTCCTGACGGAACAACTAAAAATGAAAAAAACAAAAACAAAAACAAGGCACCAATATCCATTAATACTTGGAACATGGACTATATGAAATATGAATCTATAAAAAGTGAAAGTTTTCAGAAATGGAACCCATAAACATTAATATCCTGGCATTAGTGTGTTAAAATAGAGTGGTATACAAAATTGTGTCCATTTTGAATTGGGCAATCATATAGTGTACTATGCCAGGAACAACAAATTGTAAAGGAATGGCACTGTATTCATAGTCAAAAATAGCATTTCAAGATTTATCATGAAGTACAATGCTGTTTTTAGTAGATAGTATCCATTTGCCTACAAGGAAGACCAGTTAATATCATTACTACTCAAATATATGCACCAACCACTAAAGTTAGTGACAATGAAATTAAAGAATTCTACCCACTAATTCAGTCTGAACCTGATCAAATATGTGATCAAAATGCTTTAATAATTATTGGTGGTGATTGAATGTGAAAGCTGGAAATAAAAAGGAAGTATCAGTAATTGGAATAATATGTCCTTGGTGATAGAAATGTTACTGGAGAACACATGAAAAAATTTTGCAAGACCAAGGACTACATTATTTCAAATATCCTTTTTCAACAACACAAAAGGTGATTATACACATGGACCTCACCAGATGAAATATGCAGGAATCAAATTGGCTACATCTGTGGGGGGAAAAATGATGGAGAAGCTCAATATAATTGGACAACACAAGATCAGTAGTACTGTTAGGTACCTAGTAGGATTTGAATTCCATTACTTATCTGTAAGTTTCTCAGATTGTGATAGCTTGTGTGTTCCTGTAATGCTGAAATTGATGAGGAACAGACCATCAATTGCTCATATGGAAGTTCGGGCTGAAGCTGAAGAAAATAAAAACAAACCAATGAGAGTCAAACTATAAACTAGACTTGAATTTAGATACCATCTCAAAACATATTTAACTCATTATATATATTTGATGTATTAGACACTCACGACCGAAGGCCAGAAGGGTTGTAGAATGACATCAAGAACATCATACTTGAAGAAATCAAAAGGCCATTAAAAAGGCATGAGAAAGAGAAAATACAAAAATAGATGTCAGAAAAGACTATGAAATTTTCTCTTGAACACAGAGAGGTTAAAGCAAATGGAAGAAATGAGGAATCAAAAGGGCTAAACAGAATTGTTCATAGAGCAACTTGAGGTAACAATCAAGTATTACAATAAAATGTGCAAAGACCTTGAGTTAGAAAATCAAAAGGGAAGAACACACTTTGCATTTCTTGAGCTTAAAGAACTGAAGCAAAAATTCAAGCCTCAGCTCGCAATATTGAAAGATTCTATGGGTAAAATATTGAATGATGTAGAAAACGTCCAAAGAAGATGGAAGGAATAAGCAGACACATTGTACCGAAAAGAATTAGTCGATGATTAGTAAGAGGTAACATATAATCAAGAACCTCTGGAACCAAAGAAAGAAATCCAAATGCATTGAAAGCATTGGCGAAAAAAAGATTCCAGGAATTGAGGGATGAATAATTGAAAAGTTTCAGAAAGCTAATGTAGCATTGGAGGCACTCATTCATCTATGCCAACAAATTTGGAAAACAATTACCTGGCCAATCAATGGGAAGAGATGCATATTGGTGACCAGTCCAAAGAACGACAACTCAACAGAATTCAGAAATGATATAATGATATCATTAATAGCGCATACTAGTGAAATTTTATTGATGATATTTCAAAAATGTTTGTAGCAGTACTATGACAAGGAGCTCCCAGAAACTCAAGACAGATTCAAAAGAGGATGTAGAACAAGAGATACCATTGCTGATATCTGGTGGAACTTTGCTAAAAGTGGGAATATCAGAAAGATGATTATTTGTGCTTTATTGGGAAGGCATTGAACTGTGTGGGTCATAAAAAACTATGGATAATATTACAAAGAATGGATAGTCCAGAACACTTAATTGTGCTGCAAAGATACAGGTGTTCAAACAAACCAAGAGGATGCTGAATGGTTTAAAATCATAAAAGATATAAGCCATGGTTGTATACTTTCACCATGTTTATTCAATCTATGGAGTCCCGGTATGGTGGCATAGGATAAGCACTAGACCTCAAGGTTGGTTTGAACCTCAAAGTGGGTGATTCAAACTCACCAGCTGCTCCTCAAAAACCTTGCACAGGATTGCTATGAGTCGGAACCAACTCGATGGCACTTAACAACAACATTCAATCTATATGTTGAACAAATAACCTGAGAAACTGGATTATATGAAGAAGATCTTGGCATTAAGATTGTAGAAAGACTCATTACCAACTTGTGATATACAAATTATGCAATCCTGCTTGCTGGAAGGGAAGAGGACTTAAAATACTTCCTGAAGAAAATCAAAGATTAGAGCTTTCAGCCTGGGTTGAAATTCAGTGTAATCCTCACAATGTTATTGTTGTTAGGTGCCATCGAGTCAGTACCGATTCATAGTGACTCTACACACAACAGGATGAAACACTGCCTGGTCCTGGACCAATCTCATAACTGTTGCCATGCTTGAGCCCATTGATGCTGCCATATTGCCAATCTATCTCACTGGGGTTCTTCCTCTTTTTCTCTGACCCTCCACCTTACCAAACATGATATCCTTCTCCAGAGAGCGACAATATGTCTGAAATATGAGAGATGATGTTTGGCCATCTTGGCCTCCAAGGAGCACTCTGGCTGCACTTCTTCAAACACAGATCTGTAGGTTCTTTTGGCAGCCCGTGGCACTTTCAATATTCTCCTCCAACACCATAACTCAAAAAACATCAATTCTTCTATAGTCTTCCTTATTCACTGCCCAGCTTTCACATGATTATGTTATTGAAAATGCCATGGCTTGGGTCAGGCACACCTTAGTCCTCAAGCTGACATCTTTCTTTGCTATACAACACTTTAAAAAGATCATGTGCAGATGATTCGCCTAATGCAATAAGTTGTTTGATTTCTTGACTGCTGCTTCCATGAGTATTGATAGTTGATCCAAGAAGAATGAAGTCCTTGGCAACTTCAGGTTTTTC
This sequence comes from Chrysochloris asiatica, assembly GCF_000296735.1. Classification (NCBI taxonomy): domain Eukaryota; kingdom Metazoa; phylum Chordata; class Mammalia; order Afrosoricida; family Chrysochloridae; genus Chrysochloris; species Chrysochloris asiatica. Next base: position 12,890,445 of record NW_006408520.1, read on the forward strand.
TCCATTGATAAAAATGTTGTTTATTGGTCCA
>NW_006408520.1:12893570-12894690 GCF_000296735.1 Chrysochloris asiatica
TCTGTTTTCTCTCTCTCTCTCTCCCGTTGCCAGACACCCCACCTTCGTGTACTCACCCCCTTGTCGAGGCCAGACCCCGACAATGATTGATCTGGATATGTTCTTTTTGACTATGAGTGTAACACCATTCCTCTTCAATTTGTCATTCCCGGCATAGTAAAACATGTGGTTGTCAGAGTCAAAATGGCCAATACCACTCCATTTCAGCTCACTAATGCCTAAGATATTGATGTTTATGCTTTCTATTTCATTTTTGACAATTTCTAATTTACCTAGATTCATACTTCATACATTCCATGCTCTGATTATTAATGCATGTTTATAGGTGTTTCTTTTCATTTTAAGGTGTGCCCCATCAGCAAATGAAGGTCCTGTGGGTTTACTCCCATGGACTTTACTCCATTCACATCATCACGGTCAATTCTAATTTGAGGAGGAAGCTCTTCCCCAGTTGAATTTTGACTGCCTTCCAACCTGAGGGGCTCATTTTCTGTCACTATATCTGACAGTGTTTCTTTGCTATTCATAAGGTTTTCAGTGACTAAATTTTTGGAACTAATTCGTCTCTCCTTCTTCCTAGTCTGTCTTCATCTGGAAGCTCATCTGAAACCTGTCCATCATGGGTGACCTTGCTGGTATATAAAATACCCATGACATAGTTTCCAGAATCACAGCAACTCACAAGCCACCACAGTATTACAAACTGACAGACGAGTGGTGGAATCCTCACAATAGGACCAATTAATAACATTATGATAAATGGAGTAAATATTGAAGTTGTCAAAGACTTAATTTTGCTCAGATCCACACTCAACACTAGGCAAATCTACTACAAAAGACCTCTTTAAAGTGTTAAAAAGTAAAGATGTTCATTTGAGGACTAAGTTGTGCCTGACCTAAGTCATGGTATTTTTGATTGCCTCATATTCATATGGAAGTTGGACAATGAATAAGGAATACAAGAGAATTCATTCATTTGAATTATTGTGTTAACAAAAACACCAGAAAGTACCATGGACTGCCAGAAGAACAAACAAATCTGTCTTGGTAGAAGTACAGCCATTATAATATTCCTTAGAAGCAAGGATGGCGAGACTCCCATGTCTTGTTTTTTGGACTC
>NW_006408520.1:12895209-12896808 GCF_000296735.1 Chrysochloris asiatica
AATGTATCAATCTATAAGTATTTGTTAAATGAAAGAATGAATAAATGTGTTAGCACTGGACTGCATACCACAGGGTCCACATTTCAAACCCATCAGCTGCTCTGCAGAAACTCAATACAAGGCTGCTATGAGTTGGAACCAACTTGATAACATTTTATAACAATGGAAACTACATATTTTCATATTATAGCCAGTGGAACAGAAGTGTCAAAATTGAGAGCGTATCACCCACAACCAATTATCAAAGACTTAGAAGAAACAATGTGAAGTGGCTTAATAGGATGGCTCCATGGGATAAGCACTAGACTGAGAACTCCAACGTCAGCAATTCAATCCCACCAGCCACTCTGTGGGAGGAAGAAGAGGCTTTGTGCTCCCACAAAGATGTAAAGTCTTAAAAACCCTATACAGGGTTGCTATGAATTGGAGTCAACTTTGACAGCACTTAGCAACAACAAGAAGAAAAAAATTATACATGACAAATCATATCCTAAATATATGCATAATTTTCCTTGGGATGAATGCTGAGTTTTTTTTGGACAAATTTTTATTTATTTAAATAAGAACTGTTGGCTTTAGAATTCTTTCATCAAGTCAGACTATTCAGTGCAGAAACAAATGTGTCAATGCTTAACAATCATACTATTTCTGAAAAATAAAGCCATCATAGTTATAAATATGGGCAAACATTGTAGAATTTTCTAATACACTGTGTGAAAATGCTTGTATTGTTACTAAAACATTGAGTTATTTGAATTATTAATAGATCCTTTTTCAAGAGTGTTGACATTTTGGTTGATTTTGAATGGCCCTTAATGGAGTGGGATTTTTACATTCTGGTTATGTTGGCAGGCTAATTTATAGACCCGACTCTTAGACACACTAAAGCCATTATCATCCAGGGCTGGGAAGTCCCAGTAAGAAGACCCTTTCATTGCCACCATTCATGGCAACTACTGTTGCTGGTCTTTTCAGCTCAGAGACTCCTTAGTGAGTGAAACGAAAGGAGTGTAAGATTTGAAATCAGGTGTCTTTGGTTTTCTATTCATTTATTTATCTATTCATTGATCATTAACCTTATACTAGTCACTTTGCAAGAAGCTCCGGTGGCACCATGGCTAAAGTACCCAGCTGCTAATTAAAGAGTCAGCAGTTCAAACCCACCAGTCATTCCAAGAAAGAATGATACTTCCATATAGACTACAGCCTTAGAAACCTATGGGGCATAATGTCCCTAGGAGTCAGAATGGTACTACAGCAAAAGCGAACTACATTCCTAGAGACTATCAAAGCAAAGAAGTCCTGGTATTGTGTGCTTTAGGATAAGCACTAGACTGCTAACCACAAGATAGGCAGCTCAGTTGGAATTCACTTGAGGGCGCTTAAAGATCAACCACTGTTACTAGATGACCTAATATCCTTGGCCAACTTTCCTACCTTCTGTTAGACCTTCTATGAAGAATGAGAGACAAAACTGCATAGAGTAGTTGCTGGCCAAGAGAAAGGAGAAGCCTCAGCAATTCTAGGTCGCTGTTGCTGTTGTTAAGTACTGTGGAGTTCGTTCTGACTCATAGCGACTCTGTATGGGGTTTCCATGCT